>NC_087187.1:2360000-2475000 GCF_035594125.1 Scylla paramamosain
GGCATGGGCATAGATAGAAGGAAAGAAAGTTAGTGAAAGGGATGAAAGAGTGAAGATACTGGTTACCTCTTGCATTAGTAAAGTGGACAGAACAGTGATGGAACTGAGGAAGAACAGAAACAGACAGATTTCGAGAATTTACCAGCGAAAAGAACGAAAGAGTGAAGATACTGGTTAACTCTTGCATTAGTGAGGTGAACAGGACAGAGTTTACCGGCGAAAAAAGATGAAAGTCAAAATTCTGGTTAACTCTTGCATTAGTGAGGCGGGCAGGACGAAGTTTACCAGTGAAAGCTGTGAAAAAGAAGATACTGGCTGACTCTTGCATTAATAAGCTGAAAAGAATAGAACAAGAATGAGCAGAAAGTCTTGGGCAGCGAGGCTTTGGCGGGTAGAGAGAGAGAGAGAGAGAGAGAGAGACGGGGGGGGGGAGGAGGGAAGGCAAGCAGTTAGCAAGTTCAGAAGAGCAGTAACCATGGCAACAACGGCAGAAGATAGTAAGAGAAGCAACACTGCGGCGGGGTGAGTGGGCGAGATAAACGTGATAGAAGGGGAGATAAGGACATTACGAGAAGTGTGAGGGGGAGTCATTGTCATCATCAGCCTTTATGACTTTACAACGGGATAAAATGTTAAGGTTAAGGGAGATGGGTTTTAATGGGTGGATAAATGGATGATTTAGGGAGGGTAATGGAAAGAGAGAGAGAGAGAGAGAGAGAGAGAGAGAGAGAGAGAGAGATGAGAGAGAGAGAGAGAGAGAGAGAGAGAGAGAGAGAGAGATCAAAGAAAGAGCAAAGTAGGAAGGAAAGAAATATTTACAGCAGAAGAGAGGAAAAACAAAAAGGAAAAAATGAGAGAAAAAATAAAAGAAAGATAAGAGAAAAGAAATAAGAAATAAAAAAAACAAGAAAAAGGAGCACAGAGGAAGATAATGCGTCATCAGAGAGAGAGAGAGGAGAGAGAGAGAGAGAGAGAGAGAGAGAGAGAGAGAGAGAGAGAGGTTGCTACGGAGTTTAGAGTCCGACAGAAGAATAGAAGGGGGGGGGAAAATGAAAGCGGTAGAATATATTGAGGAACCTGGGTCACCTGTTAATGCGGGGCGCTGTACAGGTGAGGCCAGGTGAGGAGGAGAGATGAAAAGGGGTCAAAGAGGGGAAATGAAGAGTGATGAGGGGAACAGGGAGAGTGAGGAGAGAATGGGATGGGGATGCGAGTGAAAAGGAAGGTGAGAATTTGAAAGAGAAAGAGACGAGGGGAAGGAGGAAAGAAGAAGGGTGATGAAGAGAAAAATAACAAAAGTGGAAAAAAAGATGGAAGAACTGAAAAACGTGGAAAATGGGACCATTTAGAAAGAAGGAAGAGAGAGAAAAAAGAAAGAAAGGGAGGAGAACGAGAGGGAGAGATGAGAGTAAACGTAAAGATATTTAGATAGAAACACCCGAGAGAGAAAATGGCGAAATATGAAAAGAAAGGAAACGAAACAGAGAGAGAAAAAGAAAAAGGAAAAAAAGATAAAAGAAAATAAAAAAACATAAGAGAATACAGTAAAAGCAGAAAAAAATAAAAGAGAAAAGAACGAAACAAAATCAGAAAGAGAAAGAGGAAAAGAGAAAGGATAAAAATAAAAAAACAAGATAAAACAGGAAAACCACAAAAAAAAACAAGAGAAACGACACGGAACACAGAAATAAACGAGAAAGAGTAAGAGAGAGAGAGAGAGAGAGAGAGAGAGAGAGAGAGAGAGTGGAGAAAGACATAAAAAAGACACGTGTATTAAGGTAACAAGTCCCAGGGTGGATGAGAGAACCAGAGAAGCGGGGGAGCGAGAACCGTCCTTACCTGGAGTCTGTCCCTTGCCGCCTGTCCCGTCACCAAGCCACGCCGCTCGCTCTCCACAGCCAGACGGATCTCCTCTCGGCCCCATCCTCACTGTGGGATCAATTATTTCTCCTTTACTTTCTTCCTTTTTTTCTTTATTCTTTTCTCTCTCCTTTTATTTTTATTTTTATACTTTTAATTTTATTTTTCTTATTCCTTTATTCTTTTTTTTTTTTGTCTTTGTATGTCATATTTTTACCATCTAGTGTTATATTATTGTTGTTTTTGTTTCTTTAACTCTCTCTCTCTCTCTCTCTCTCTCTCTCTCTCTCTCTCTCTCTCTCTCTCTCTCTCTCTCTCTCTCTCTCTCTCTCTCTCTCTCTCTCTCTCTCTCTCTCTCTCTCTCTCTCTCTCTCTCTCTCTCTCTCTCTCTCTCTCTCATCACATTTATATTCCTGTCTCGTCCACACCTCACTCTTTCGTCACCTTTCCCCTCTCCCTCTCACTCTCCCCTCACTCTTCCCACTTATCTCATTCTCTCTTCCCACTCATCTCTCTCTCTCTCTCTCTCTCTCTCTCTCTCTCTCTCTCTCTCTCTCTCTCTCTCTCCCTCTCTCTCTCTCTCTCTCTCTCTCTCACACCACACAACAACATTTTCTCAATCTTATCCACCTTATCCAAACGCTCTCTCTCTCTCTCTCTCTCTCTCTCTCTCTCTCTCTCTCTCTCTCTCTCTCTCTCTCTCTCTCTCTCTCTCATCCTTATAACTCCACTTTCCATCCATTCACTTATTCCTTTCTCTTTTCTTCTCCCACCCCTTTGTAACTCCTCCCCCTTTCTTTAACACCCCTTGTGCTCCCTCCAAGCCGCCCTTCACTCACCGCTGAGGCGTGTGAGGGGCTGCTCCAGGCGGCGAAGGACACCCATGACGAGGGACGAGATGGCCAAGAGGGTGGAGAGGTCCTCATCACTCACCTCTGAGGATAGGAGAGTGTTAGGTGTTCCCTCAGTACCTCTAAGGTTATCTGTCTTATCTCCTTTACTCGTCTTGTTCATTGTCACATACTCCTGCCCTCCTGTCCTTATTTTTTTTTTTTTTTGTATTTTTGTGTGTTGAGGGAGTGGTTCTTGTTTTCTTTTTTGTTTCCTTCTGTCCTCTTATTATTTTTTTTTTTTGTGTTTTATTGTTTTTGGTGATTTTGTTGTTGTTGTTGTTATTGTTATTGTTGTATACATATCCTCTATCCTCTGGGTCAGCACATTTCATATTTTCCTGTCTTCGTATTTTCTATCTCCCTTTCTTTTCCTGCAGGTTAGTTCTCCTACCACAACATCACACAAGCATCCCCTTCACTAGACTTATTTCATGTAAACACTTCCTCATATTTTCCTATCTGCTTTTCCTTCTCTTTCTGCATCCCCTTCAGGAAGCTTACCCCGCAGGTCTCTGGCGACGAGTGTCTTGAGGGTGGACACGTGGAGCTGCATGAGGACGTGGTGGGTGGAGGGAAGCGTCTCCTCGAGCTGTCTGCTGAGGGAGGTGAGGCCGGCGGCGTCATTCGACTTGAGGCCCTTCAGCTTGGCTCCGATCTTGGCCCCCACCGCCGCCACCTGCAGGAGGGAGGTGTGAGTGTGTTGGGGAGAGGAAGGGGTGGTATGCATGTGTTTGTCGTGCTGATTAGTCATTTGCATGACGACTAATGCCTGTGTTTGATGGATTAGCTGTGTGTGTGTGTGTGTGTGTGACATATTATAGCAGCCATGAACATGCATGAGTCACACAAATCAATGTTGAAGTGTTTGTTGTCAGATTGGTGTCAAAGTGGTGGTGATGTTGGTGGTGTCACCTGGGCGGCGGTGGCGGTGTGGGTGCAGGCGTGGTTGCTGCAGCGCCAGGGGGCCTTGGGGTCCAGCGGGTCGGTGGACAGGAGGGGCAGGCGGCAGGCGGGACAGCAGGGGGAGCCCAGGAAGGTGCCCAGCTCGGTGGGGTCGCGGCAGCGGACACACGTGCACGTGAACTGCTTGGAGATGCGCATGTGGTCCTGACGAAGCAGTGTGGCCCACTGGGGGTCCGTGTAGCTCGTGGTGAGCACGTCACCCGCCGCCACCCGCGTCACGGCGCGCACCACCATCACGCCCTCGGCCGTGAACCACTGCTGCGTATTGCCACGGCAGTCGTGTGTGAGCAGCGAGCTGACGGGGAAGAGGCCCACCACGCGGTTACCCCAGGCCAGAGGCACCTCGAACCCGTTGGTGTCCCACACGGCACACACGCGATGCACCAAGGCGGGATCGCTGGCCACGCCGAGCTGCCCCACTGCCACCTCCACCACGCGCCGCTGGTGGTTGGCATGCCGGGTCGAGGAGGGATTCACGCGGCCCTGCAGCGCCGCCACCACTGCAGCCACTGCGGGGGCTGCGGTGCATGACCAACAGTGTCCTCACCGCAGCCACTAGACGGTATTGCCGCAGTACCTCCAGTTGCCGCTGCTGTTCCGCGGTGGCCGCCGCCTGCTGCAGCATCTCCCTGGCCTGGGCCCGCTGCTCATCAGGCAGCGCCGCCAGCCGCGCCTCCTCCTCAGGACGCGGCGCTGGCTGACCCAGCCCCAGACGGCGCAGGACCTCGCACTCCTCGGCGTGGGCCGCCGCGCCGCACTCTGGGCCGCACAGGAAGAAGCCGCAGGCGGGGCACGTATAGGCGGTGGCTCGCCTAAAGCAGGTGAGACAGGAAGGCGGCGACCTCTCCCTCAGCGCCAGCAGCAGCGGAGGCTCCACCACCACCACCTCCCCCGCCGCCATGTCCCGCGCCGCCACCAGATGTCGCCCGAGTTCCTCGTTGTGTGCCACCCGCATGGGCGCCGTGGCAGAGCCTGACGCCCCTTGTGCCCCGCCTCCCGTCGCTGCCCACTGGCGAGTCCGCTCCAGCAGCTCCTCGTGATTCATGCTGAGGTCAGCACACCACGGAGGCGCTGCGTCCTGCCCCAGCCAGGCAGGGTTGTGGCACAGCAACCCTCGCAGACGCTCCTCCAGCACGCCCCCCACGTCCCCCTCAGGAGCCTCAGCGCCACCCATGGTCTGAAGGCGGCTTGAATTGCTTCGCTGATGGTCACAAAGGCACTGAACGTTTGACCGGTCAGCCAGCGGGGTGGGGCGGGGCAGGGCGGAGCGGTACAGTACAATGAACACTGCGCGGGTTCACCACACTGCCGCACTGCCACACTGTCAAGCAGACTGCGTCACCTTTCACCAATCAACACCACAACTCAATTGTCATTCAATGAACATGTCCTGTCAGGCGGCGGCGGGCGTGTGGGCGTGACACGGCGGACGAGAAGGCACTGCAGGCTGGCACGGCGGCCCGGCTCACCTAGCACACTATTTTGGGAGCTGCCGCACGTGCCCTTCCTCTGTTTCTGTCTCTCCCTGTAACACTTCCTGTCTCCCTGTCTTTACCGCCCTCTCTTCCGGCCTGTGTCACCTGGTTTTTAGTCCTCGAGAGCCGGAAGTTGCCACATTCCCTGACACACACACACACACACGCACGCACACTACTTCCCATATTCCGTAGAAGCTGGAGAGAGAAAACAGAGGTGGGTGGTTCAGGACAGTCTCTCTCTCTGGGACGCCCACGTGGATTTCTGACGATGAGATATTCCCACATCACCTCAGAACGTCACGCTGCAGGGACGCAGAAGCTGGAGTTGTGATGGACGATGGGAGTGGTAATGGACACCAAACTTTGATAATGACAAATGGTGGAAGTTTACAAGTGACGCTCTCTCTCTCTCTCTCTCTCTCTCTCTCTCTCTCTCTCTCTCTCTCTCTCTCTCTCTCTCTCTCTCTCTCTCTCATTCATTCATTTTGTCTTTCTTTTTCTGTTTGTTTGTTTCATTGTGTCTTCGTTCTTTCTTTTTTTTCCTTTCTTTCATTGATTTTTTTTAATCATTCATTCTTTTTGTCTTTTCTTTCTTTATTTAATTCCTTCCTTTCTTCTTTCATTCTTTCTTTTCTATGTATTCATTTTATCACATTTTATGTACTTTTATTTTTGTTTACTTATTTTATATTTATTTTTTTTATTATTTTTTTTGAATTACAAACAAAAAAGAAAGAAAGAAAGAAAAGAAAAGGAAAATGGCGAAGACTTTGCCATCAATATTTTGAGCAAAACCAAGTAATCTCCAATTATTCGAAGCTCAGAAACTGCAATCTGGAATGATGCAACTTTTCGTGGCGATAATTTCACCTCTCTCTCTCTCTCTCTCTCTCTCTCTCTCTCTCTCTCTCTCTCTCTCTCTCTCTCTCTCTCTCTCTCTCCCACAAGTCATACAAGTGTCACTCTATAATCTCATTTACCGGACTCCACTCAGATACCGAGAGTAATAGAGGTATTGCAGTCCCATATATTCCAGCTCCCTAACTCCCTTATACTCCTACCTTGTGACTCCCTATAACTCCCTTGAAATCACCGCCCCGCCCCGCCCCGCCACTCCCTCGGTCACCCTGACACGGCAAACAAAGAGCGCTTATGTTTCAAGAGGGTAGGATTTACTAGCATGACTCAGACTGATTCTTGCAGGACGAGAGAGAGAGAGAGAGAGAGAGGGAGAGAGAGAGAGAGAGAGAGAGAGAGATCCCTGCCATGAACCTTTTCATGGGCAGCTGAAATTAAGTCGATTAATTTATTCGTTTATTTTATTTTTTTCATTTATTCATTGTCCAGCCTCTCTTACACGTACAAAAATGGACAGATAGATAGAGGGACAGATAGGTACTAGCTAGATATATAGATGGAGATAAGGAAAGGTAGAGCAGTGGGATTAGACAGTCAGAGATTAAGGTAGAAATGAACAGTGAGATCAGACTAACAGAAATACTGGTAAAAATATGAACAAGGAAATTTCGCAGACAGGACGGAGATAGACGGAGCAATGAGTTTTGGCGGGCAGAGATAGAGACAGAGATAGATAGAGCAGTGAGATAGGGCTGATAAAGATAGCCAAAGAAGTGAAATAGAACGAACAAAGATACAGGTTAAGATAGAGCAGGGAGATTCGAACGACGGAGATGAAGGCGGAGATAGATAGAGGAGTAAGACTAACCCTACATAGAGGCAGGAAGAGTAGAATGACAGAGATAGAGATAGTAATGAGTTAAGGCTGCGCTGGGGTAATAGAGACAGACAGACCAATGATATATGGCTACATTGCACCGACGGTCTAAATTCAAGCTTGGCGCGCAGTTCCTGTCCCTCAAGTTTCTTTACCACAACAGCTGTCAGTGCGGCGCGGCGAGGCGGGGCGGCTCATGCTAGTACTGCCTTGTTCCTTGCCTCTATACCCTACACGCTGCCACACTAACCCCTGCCCTCTCCACCACCCCCACAAGGGCCACCCACAACCACGGGGGCGCTGCGTGGCCATTTAAACCTCCCCCCGGCGGCCCCTGAGTGTGAGTGACAGGTAAGACAGGTAACGGTGTTCTACCTGTCACCTTTTAGTCGCTTTGTCCACTTTAAATGTCCTGCAGGCTTGGTTTGGATTCGCAGGGGTTACTGGGAGCTGGGTGCAGGTGTGTGCGAGTGTGTGTGTGTATGAGTGTGTGGTGAGTGAGTGTTGGCCTTCGTGACTCATTCCTACCGTGAATAATCCAGGTGAGGCAGTAGTGGTGAGGGCGCGGTCACCACTCCAAGGTTAGGTGTGGGTACTGGCCGCCTCGCTCCTGCAGGGAGGCTGGGGTCGAGGGTGTAGGTGTGGAAAGGGTGGTTCCTCCAGGAGAAGGCGCGGTGTCAACATTCCATCCCAGATAATTAGTACACTGCCTGCCTCTCTCACTTCCTTGTTCCAGGGTTAGGTTAAACATTAATATTAGTGACACTGTTTATTGTCAGAAATGGACATTCATATTGTGGGTGTTTTTTGGTTCATATTTTGATTGATTTTTGTCTCTGAAACTTGTATTCAATCAACTTAGATTTTGCAGAACCCAAGAAAGCAAAAAAAATGCAGGTTTTCAAGAAAAGCCGCAGTTTGAAAATACATGGGAAATGTGATCAAGAAATTAACCCAAACATTTAGGCATTGGTTAAGCCAGTCATCACAGAACACATCATCGGTAATTTTGCCGACACTGGTGTTTGTTGGTTGAGTGTGGTGATGTGCATTGACTGTGCATGCAGGAAAGAATGCATCAAGTACCATGTGATTGCTTCTCCCTAACATGGAGGTGCAACTCACAACTGAATTATTAATCTAATCTAAACTAACCTAACTAACATAGCAAAGCAGGTGTCCAGGCCCTTTGGGCCCTGTGAAAATTAATCTGACTTGGCAAACCTTATTATTATCGTCTGTGCTTAAAGTTCACAGTTAGGGTGGGCCAAACTTCCTGGCTTACACCTGACCTGACCAGTGAGTGAGTTGGAGTGGACCTAGTTAGCTGGTGGGTTGGTTTGCTCGTGCATAGTCAACCAATTAGTGCTTGTGCCAGCTGAAATTACCTTAGGATCTCTATTGCCATGACTGCCTATATAACAACCTTCAGACATTAAATTTAATTAAACCTAACTGCCACATACAATTTAGGGGAGTGTCTGGGTGTGATTTTTTGAGGAATATTTTTTTGAAATTTGATGAAATTAATTTGTTTGCTCAGGGCATCAGGAATACTGTAAATTATCACAGAGAATTTTTTTTTTTTTTTCAGTGAAATTTAAATGACTGCATGTTTTTTGAGGCTCCTGCGGCATTACATCACCCTCGAGCCATGTGGCATTCCACACAGTATGCTGCAGATTCTGTTATTTTTGTGAAATTTGCATTAGAAATTATTTTCCTTTCACATTTTGCCAACTCACATTGTTGTCTAGCTTGGAAAGAGTAAGCAGCACTGTCTGCCTCAGTGCTCCTCAAGCCTTAAGTGGGCATGCTGCATCACTCTACACTCCCACCAAGTTTCTTCTCAGCAAGTTTTCATGCATACTGGATAAGAAGTGACTTGCTAAGGGTAGAAGGGACGATCACAAAAAAGGCGTGCCTTACAACATGGATTCACCAAGCCCCAGATCACCAGCAGGAGGACACAGAACAAAGCTCATTGTGGCCCCACCACCACCACAGTCACCACCAAGACCAGGACCATTATATGCCAGCTCACAAGCCCAGCCTCCATCTCAGAAAGCATCACATGAAAAGACATAGGGAATGTTATGTGAAAATTTCATGTCAGTCAATCGGCAACTTGTTTTCTCTGATAGATTTTATTACTTTTCCTAACTTGGGTCAGTATTTGCTTTGCTTCATTACTCCATGTCATTCCTTACTATCACACCACAGTCTCCTAGCAGCAGATAGTCTAGGATGCTTGCAAAATAAACTGGATGACATGTGTAATCAGAAATCTGCAGCTCACACACTAAATGACTCACTAATAAGGTGACATCAGAATGACACCCAGTCTCAGAACAGCCACTGGCAATATTCTGCCTTACATGTTGTGAATGTAATTGTAATGTACAATATTGTAACAGCTGAAGCGATTAATACCGTTCACTAGTTGCCACAGATCCCAAACACATCAGAAAAATATCAGTGGGGTGCCTCTTGTACCACCTGAACCTCCACACACAGTTCATTCTGCTCATATTTTCCTCATGATGTGTGCATTGAAATATGTAGTTGTAATACTTATATAATTGTTTGTTATTGTTATTGTTTTTATTATGATTACTGTTGTCATTACAGAGCAGGCCCTGTTATCCAGCACCCATGGGCAACCGCACGTTCCGGTTAGTTCAGTTTCCCGGTTGGCTGAGTGAGCCGCTGAAGTGGTGGGCATGGCGCCAGTTTAAAAGTTTTATCATTTTGACAATCTGCAAATGACTATTTTATGCTTCAGATTTAACATAGCTCATTTATGCTTTGCTGGCTTATCTTTGGGCATGTTGGATATTTGAAGACAGGAGTCATAGATGGACTAGCTAATAAACTGAGCTGAATGGACACTCTGGAAAACCAACATGGGCAGGCAACACACAGACAGTGCTGCTAGTGCCTGGAAACTGCATGCATGGTGCCAGTCTCAAATTTTTATAATTTTGAAAGTGTTTTCTTCTAAAAGACCCCATTTGCTTAAGCATTCCCAATACTTGTAGTTGAATACCGGATAACAGGTGTTGCTCTGTATTTTTTATCATTAATATTAATATTACGTATTAGTGTCTGATTGGTGTAGTGGTTGGCATGCTCGCCTCACAGTTGAGAGGCACAGAGTTTCAGTCCTTAGCCAGTGGAGACAATTTGGGTGTGTCTTCATGTTGTAGTCTGTTCACCTAACACAGGATAGGAACTGTGACTTCACAACCCGGGAGAAACAAAAGTATAGTGGTCCTGTCAATTTGTGTGTATGTTTACTCCTGCAGAATGGAAGACCAACCCTCCTCCTCTTGTGTGTGTGTGTGTGTGTGTGTGTGTGTGTGTGTGTGTGTGTGTGTGTGTGTGTGTGTGTGTGTGTGTGTGTGTGCGTGCGCGTTTGTGTGTGTGAGGACCTGGGATACATTGGCGTACTACAAGGATGGCATGGACACTGTCTCTGTATGGACTGGATCTTTATAACACCCTGTATTCATGACACTTGCTTCCCATGGACATTGACGGCATGGTGTTATGGATTACACTTGACCAGTAGTTTGTGTATAACTTTTGCAGCACAGTGTAGCAAGTTTTTCATGGTGTGTTACATATATACAAGGAACCCTGCCTAGAAATGGTGATAGGTGACAGTGTTACAGTGCACGTCTTCACATCTCACAATGTTTCTGGTGTCTTCATATATTTGCTCGTTACAGTGACATGGTCTGACCTGCAGCTATGTATAGCATATCTGTTGCTTTTGTGGTCAGAAATACAGCGTCATAACTGATTTTTTACCAACATGCAACTTGTAACCCTCAACATGAAAAACTGTTTAATACCATCTACACTCAGCCAGACTTTTTCAGATAAAGGTGTGTGTCCTTAGACCAGATTCATATTTGACATGTTTGTGGTGTCACTAGTGTAGCCTCATTGCCTCTTAGGACCATATTCTGAAACACTTCTGTGCCACATCTCCACCACTTTGAAAAGGCTGTAATTGAAGTTTTTAATGGTGTTTTTATGTTCCTGGTGAAAGATTAACAATATTTCTGTATCATTAAAAGGAAAAAAAAATCCTGAAAACTTTTAATCTCTGTGGCCTTTGAAAATAGCCTTGGTGAGAGAGCAGTGTTTCAGAATACTGGCCAAACTCCTTTTGTTATGAAAGAATACATCATTGGTGCCTTTCATTGCAGCCCCAGCACCCGCCATTCACACACACGCCTGTGGGCGGGCAGGGGCATGAGCAGACGGGCTGCCGGTGCATCCCGTGCCCCACCCACCACCATGGAGGAGCCCCAGGTTGCTGTGGCTGCCCACCCTGGCCCGTCCCCCCATTCATCACAGGTAAGGAGGGAGAACAGAGAGTTATGGACATACAGTTAAAGTTTTTGAAGTTATTGTTAACATAATTTTGTCCTTTGTCCTGATTACAAAAATCTAAAAAGAAAATACTAAAAATATCGAAAAGTGATTAGGAATTTTGAATTCTTTTAATATTTTCAGGAATAGAACTCATGTGCATCATGATCCATCTGCACTATTATTCTTGAAGTTGTATACAAAAAAAATAGAAATTCAACTATACATTACTACATATACACAGATGCCTGATATTTCTATCTACCACCTTGATAAATGCATAACTTTTATTCACACATCACTTGACCAATCACTGCAGAGCCCCGAGAGTGACATGAGTCCCCGAGCCAAGAGGAGTCTGAGTCCCAGCCCGGCACCTGACAGCCAGTCCAGCAGTCTGGCATACTCAGGGGACAATGAGGAGGTGGGTGCCGCTCCTTACCTTGGCTGTGCTTGAGGACACCTGTCGTGGGGTTATATAGCTTTGTGTAATTTCATAGTTTTCTTTTCCCCAGCTGCTGTCTCCCATGTGTTTTATAAATAAGGGTGACACTCACTCATCCCTTATCTGGTAAACTGTAGAACTTCCTTCCTGCTTCTGTATTTCCTCCTTTCAAGATATCCTCTAATTTTGGATGACACTTTTGACCTTTCCTTTGGGAGTTGCACCTGAGATTTGTAATTCTTGTGTGTGAAGGTTCTCTCTGCCCCTCAGGAATACTTGCGGGCCACCTGGCAGAGGCTGGGTGTGGGCCATGACGGTTACTTGTCCCTGGAGGAGCTGGCAACCGTCTGCCACGCCATTGGTATGGAGAAGGTCGCTAATGAAGTGAGTTGTTCTCTTTTTTCAGTGCATCTTATTGTCTTACTTCTATATTCTCCATGTTCATTATCATCACTCATCATTTTGTTTAATGTCTTTTTCTCATGAGGTTGGATTGTATTTATTATTTTACTATTCATGCTGTAATGTAGGTTTCTCTCTCTCTCTCTCTCTCTCTCTCTCTCTCTCTCTCTCTCTCTCTCTCTCTCTCTCTCTCTCTCTCTCTCTCTCTCTCTCTCTCTCTCTCTCTCTCTCTCTCTCTCTCTCTCTCTCTCTCTCTCTCTCTCTCTCTCTCTCTCTCTCTCTCTCTCTCTCTCTCTCTCTCTCTCTCTCTCTCTCTCTCTCAGAAACCGTCTTGTGTAGGTCAGTTTCTCTGTTACAGTCTCTCTCTCTCTTTTTCTTCTTCCTATGTCTGATCTGCACCTCACTTCATCTGATCACCAGCACAGCAGCAAATTTTAGTCACCCTTTAGATCCCTCCCAGTCACCATTCCTTCCCTGCATGTGGATGGGCTTCTCTCACCAGCCACTCATCTCTCTCAACTTGACACTCGTGTTTCAGGATGAGGAGGAGGAGGAGATTCTCAGCACCCTTGAGTGTTGGTACTTAAGTATCGTCTTGTTCCAGGTACACAAGGTCACAGTGGCCAGCATTAGTGTGTCTGCTGTGGTATTGTAGTCCACAGTGTGGACAGAGTGGTGCTACTTCCTGCTAATATCTGTATGCTAGACAGTGACTTGACATGCGATTGGTTTACCAATGGATGAAAGGTTTAATCTCTTATGTTTATTTTCAATGGGGCAGAGGAACTGGGAACTCTTAGTGTTTATATCCTTGCAGAGTTTAGTCCTTATATTTATCATGGATGGACCAAAGGGATTGGGAGCTGTGTGTATTATTATTATTATTGTTTATTGAGAATGTCAGCTTGGTATATAGACTGGTACATGCATAAATTTCTTAAGGACAGAGATTGAGGACTGTGAATCATGTGTATTTATGTTCTTCCACTGTTTATTGGGGTATCAGTCTGGTGTATAGAGAAGATAGATATATTCCATACAGAAAGGCAAAAAACATGCTTGCATTATTTAAAGCACAAAATGTACACTTAGAGGAAGTACCTTAATATTGAGCTAGTTTATGGTTTGACTTTTTAGATGAATTGTGTCTTTTATCACTCTAGGTCATGTTGAGGCTTTTAGAGGTAGTGTCAAAAGGTTGGGTGTTAAGTAGGGCAATATTTTAAGCTAAGGAGCATCATTTTGGCTGTAGAGAGGTTAGGAAGCAGTAAGGCTAGATTATGAACTAAGGACCAGTTGTGTGTCATTTGCAGCATCCAGGAACAATGTCTGGAGCACTTGTCTATTGTTAATGGTGTGCTTATATTTTGAAGGCTTGTCTCATCCTAGGGTTATAGGCTAGGGTTTGTGGCTAGTGGCAATTTCTGAGTGGGAGAGGCAGCACTTGTGACTTTGGCTTGTGATCTGTAACTTCATTGCTGCAGTGTTCATTCTGTTTTCAGTCACCTTTATCAAATTTAGGCAACACACACACACACACACACACACACACACAGGTAGAATAACAGTAGAAAATTGAAGAGAAAAATACACAATAAAAAATTGCAGTCACTCATTTCAACACACTCACAGTTTTAGACACACACACAACACACACACACACACACACACACACACACACACACACACACACACACACACACACACACACACACACACACACACACACACACACACACACACACACACACACACACACACACTAAACCTTCAGACACACACACACTCACTCAGAAGTCCACTGTTCCCCCCCGGCAGGTGTTGGAGCAGCTGTTTAGTCGCCTGGATGTGGATGGTGACGGCAGGATCAGCTTTGAGGAGTTTGTGCACATGTTCCAGAATGGTGGACCCAGCGGCAACACCTCCCTGGTCCTGGATGACTCTCTGCCCCCGGTGAGTGTTGGGCTTGTGTGTGAGATGTGAAGCTTCAGTGTCCTGCCTTCAGTTTTCAGTGTATATGTGTGGTAGTAGGGCATTCCTATCTTTGCATTGCTTACTTTATACATCCACCTTTGATTATTCTAAGTATGGATCATTCTGTGACTACTGTGGCTTCTAGGTTGTAACACAGTGTAAGAATATTTACCATATTACACCTAAGTACATTTCCACCCTTTCGTGCACTTCATACCGCTAAACATTCTAAGTATCTATCCTCTGGTGCCTACTATAACAAAAATATCTCCCACATTACATATAAACTCTCTCCCAATCTTTTAAATTACACATATTCCTACCCTGTCCCAACACATCTAATGCATCACCAACACCACATTCAACCCTCTACCTTCCCCCCTCACAGGATGTCCCCGGGAGCACACTAAGCTGCATGAGTTCGGCCAGTGAGGAGCGCCGGGGCATGGTGATGTCGGAGTCCAGTGTGTTCTCCTCCCTCGACCCGGACAGCACTGGGTGAGTACAGACTGGTTTCCCATTAGCAAGGTGCCACCCAGATTGTCTTCTCTTTTATCACTTTTCTCCTTTATCATCAAAATTCAGAAACTTTTCTTGTTTATTACTAGAAAATTATCACTTTTTCTTGTTTATAACTATAAAATTATGATCACTTTTGTCTTTTATTGCTATAAAATTGTGATCTCATTTCTCTTTTATCACTGCAGAATTATGATCATTGAAAAATAGTTTATGTTTTGCTATTTATCCTTCTCAAGTGCAGTGTTGTATATGAAGCAATGGGCAGATTATACAGAATGTTTACAAATGGTTACATCACTTTTGCATTCCACAAGAGAACTGGATCCTCATGTTTTGAAGAGAGGTGTCTGGGTGGCACATGTTGCAGTATGTAGTTGTGATATAACAAGTGCAGGTGAAGTGTGGTTTATGAATGACATATCTTCAAAAGTTTCTGAGTAAAAAGTCATAAATTGAGATCAGCAATATATTTGTAACTTTCTATTCAATGTATCTTTTTTATATATATTTTGAAGTTATTTTATGAGATTTGATTGATAAATACAAGCTCTGAATTCATAAAATCAGGACAAAGGACAAAATCAATTCATTCATAACAAGGAAAATTCATAAACCATGATTCACCTTTCTGTATCTCATCCTGTACATGGCAAGTGATTCTGTGAACCTCCTTTGGGATACATTTAATCCCAGTCAGTGTGATTTTGAGAAGAAAATCATGATGCAGGCAAAGAAAAGAAGCCACAACACTACACCACAATATATTTATCGGTAATCAACGGAAACATAGACTGTACACGAGCACTCTGGGGTCCCTTAGGTGGTAAATTATCACAGTGTTCATTGCTTGGTGGTGGCAGCCGCAATGTTGTCTACACCCACCAGAGGGTCTTGGGTGTTTGTCAGCTTGGTGCCGTGCTCCAGGGAGAGTGCATCCAAGTCTTTATCTCGGGCTTTGTACATTTGTCTGAGACGCTCCTCCTGTTTGCTTTCTTGCCATTCGTAGTGAAATCTCCTCAACTGGTCTGTGGAGGTGCCTGGGAGAGGAGTGGGACAGTGTTAAAAGGATATAGAGATCAATTGGGACACTAATGTAAATGGAAGTGTCATTCTTCCCTAAGATATGATCCACTTAAGTCACAGGACAAGGAATAAGACAATCATGCCCACATCTTCACACACACATAACATCATAACCAGTGTGGCACTACCAGATAGCTGAACCCTGACCTGTTATGTAAAGGATTCCTGTGTTAACGATGCCAGCCACAGTGCCCAGGAGGCCGCCCATGAGACCCCCAGCTAAGGAGGCTCTCGGTCCCAGCTTGAATTTATACATGGCACCTGTGATGAAACCCCCGGCACTGTACCTGCAGCCAGGGAGTGGATGAAACAGATGCAACAGTACTAAGGACAGAATGTTTAGATGGTACAGTCATAGCCAGTGGTCAAGTAACATTCCACACTCACTTTCACTGTGTTAAGCATTTCCCTCGGTCTTACATCCTTAGATCTCCTGACACTCTCCCTACAAAACTTAACAGATTCATAACAGATTAGAGGATGTGAGAGTGAGGACAAATACATAACATAGTGGAAGTAATCATGGTATGCTACTTGACTTTTGCCCAAGCCTATATCAAGTGATATGTATTTCTGAAAACCTAACCAAAATAAGAAAAGCACTGGATTGTGTTTATATAACTTATGCACAGGACTTCAAGCAGATGTATATGCTACTGTATGCATCACTTATACTGCAGCAAATAAAAAAAAAATTTAATAAAAACAAGTTAAAGAGATGGAAAAGAAAAAGGAAGGCAGGGATGGGAGAATGGAGGAAACCTGAGAGAATAACAGAGATGCTTACTCTATAATGGAAGATTTGCCTCGATATGCTGCTATAGAATTGGTGAACAGCATGAAGGCACCACAGAACAAGCCAAGCCGCCACCCCAGCATCCAGGCACCACGGCCAAACCCAACAGTAACCTGGGAGAGACGGACAGACAATTATGCTTCATGGAATTTCTGTGCCACTGTAACTAAAGAAGAGAAAACTATGTAGTCTGTGCAGTACAAGGAATTAAACTGCATGTATTGAAATTGAAATACAACCTAGAATAATGTAGCTATTCACTCCTAAAGAAAAAAAAAAAGGGTTAAAATCAAAGCCTGTGAGTTGTATGAAACTAGTAAGGGTTGAAAAATTTTGTTCGTCCTTTTGGATCATCAAGAGAGAGAGAGAGAGAGAGAGAGAGAGAGAGAGAGAGAGAGAGAGAGAGAGAGAGAGAGAGAGTACACCCAAAAATTATCTACCAGCATCCATTATTACCTCTTACACACTCAAGTCAGTGACAAGCATTATGACGAGGACATGACAGAGAGAGGGACTGGGGGAGGGGTACGTATGGGCAGCACCTCACCTTGTTCTGTAGTTGTTTCTGCGCCTCCCTGATGTTCTGGAAGGTCGTGCCCTGGTTGCGTTCAATGAAGCTGAGGTAACTTTCCCGGGAATGCATCGTGCCGCCAATCACCGTGCCCATAAATACACCCGTCAGCCCACTCTGGATCACCTGGAATGTCCACACAACACCCCACACGACTTTAGTACAGCTTCCCCCACTGTATTACCTAGAATCCCCACACATGACATAAGTAGAGATTTACCCTTATTAGTATAGGTGCTTAGGATAGACGACAAGAACAAGTGACAGAAGCAAGGAATGTAGAGTTAAGAAGTGTATCAATTCATTAACTGCAAGATTTAGGATAGATTACAGGAAGAAGTGATGGAGGTTAGAGATTTGCAAAACTTTCACAGGAAACACGAAAATAACCATGAAAACCGAAATTAATTCCTCCATTGCATATTAATGATGCAGAATCATTTCTGGAATATCACTAGAAACATGAAAACCATGAAAATCCAAATAACTTCTCTTAAAGCTCATTAACACTAAAAACCCTTGCCAGAATATCACAAGAAACATGAAAACGCCAATGAAACCCCAAAATAGCATCCCTTAAAATTATATTAGTCATGCAAAATCCTTGAAACTCACTAAAAACACGAACCCTTGAAATCACAAAAAAAAAACAAAATACAAACCCAGCCGGAAAAAAAAAAAAAAAAGTAATCAACACCGCTTCACAAACACCAGGGTCACTGAGAGAAACACATCGACACATTACCATGGAGAGCTCCGGGCTAAGGTTCCCATAGGCATCATAACTATACATGAGCTTCAGCCTCTGCAGACCGGTCATCTCTGTCCTCTCACTCAGGTGGCTCTTCGCTGTCTTGCTGTTCGGGTCCACCTCGTCAGGGTTCTCGAAAAATAATATAGACAGTCCCAGTGTTGCCCCGCCCCCCTTGGCACGTGAGGCCAGGAAGGTGCGGTAGAGTCTGGTATAGCTGTCTTTACCTAACCCTGCCATGTTGTTGTGTGTGTGTGTGTGTGTGTGTGTGTGTGTGAGTAGTGAGAGAAAATGTGGTTTTATTAGGTAGACTTATGTATTATCCGTATTCCCAAATAATATCGTTTTATCTAGCTTATTTCTCACAGTCTCCTGTGGAAGTTGTTAATATCTTTAAGGTTGGTGTTTTAGTAATTATAATGGTGGTTTGATAAGGTTTTCACATCGACTGGGTGAAAAATAGTTGTTTTAATGCTAGTAAGGGTAACGGTGAGAGAAAAACGGATGCTGTGAAAGGTAGACCCGTGTAGTTTCCATCAGTGGTTTTCTTGCGTTGAGAGAGAAAGGGAGAGAGAGAGAGTGTGTGTGTTGATGGGCATTTTACATATTGAGTACGGGCGTTTTGTGAGATGATGAGAGAAAATGGATGCTGTGAAAGGTAGACTCGAGTAATTTCTCTCTGAACCTGCGTTGACTGGTGGTGATAGAGGAGGAAGAGAAGCAGGAGGAGGATGTGTTGCTGGTTATCTCCTGTTATTTACACGATGTGCGAAAAATTTTTTGCTATAGATAGGTAGTCTCTCTCTCTCTCTCTCTCTCTCTCTCTCTCTCTCTCTCTCTCTCTCTCTCTCTCTCTCTCTCTCTCTCTAAGAAAGGGAAAACGCCAAAGAAATGTATATACTGGACATTTATTAAGCCATAATTTTGCATAGACAATAAATAACCAACAGAATGATGAATAATGCTATTGTCTTCATGTCAATATAAAAGGTACATATTTACAAACCCTGATTTGGATGTAAATTATGAATAACACTGTCGCTTTATATTAAATAGAAAAAAAATAGTAATATATATATTTACAAATTCAGTCATAAATGTAAATAACGAATAACACTGCTAGTCAATATTAAAAAATGTACTGTATATTTACAAAACGTGTATGTAAATGTAAAAATTATTATTGCTTAAAAACTATATCCTTGAGATGTCATTAGACTATTTTTGTACCAATGGAGCTTGTGGCATTATTTATTGTGGCAGTGGTGAACTATACAAAGGAATACAAAGGGTAGGGTACTCACAAGAAATTATGGGGATTTATTGTTGTATAGTAAGAGAAAGAACTTATAAAGAGAGACCTGATAGATACTTAGACGTGTTTAGTGTGAATGGGAGTGGAGTGTATCGTATATCTTGTCTTATATTCTCCCTTTCTCTCTCTCTTATCAGTTCATGTATTTGTATTCAAGTTCCTTCTCTAGGTTCATATATTCAGTCCATGGCAAGAAAGACTCAGTAATGACAATCCCTCATCAATTAGCACATGGATGAAGGCTGTGTTGTGGCAGGTCGCACACTGCTAGGCTGGGGAGTCATTGAGGGTTGCTGCTTTAGAGGAGGCTGTGGAAAAAGTGTAACTAGGAAAGTGTTTTTATTTCTCATGTATTGTATAGTTGGCCACAGCTTCACACGTTTCACAATGGTATCACTGTTAAAGGTGTCCGCCTGCATATATATAGACTGCATCCTCACTGTGCAATATAGAAAATAGCATACACACATATAATATGGAGAGAGGGCAAAATGTAACACCAGATGCATTATAACACATATTGGGAGTATTGGGACGTCGACACTAAATTGGCCTCCAGTATGACCTCTCTTCTACACGTCACTCTTTTCAGGATCGGCAAATTAGCAGGCATTTTTATTTCCTTTTTGCACCCTTGGCTGATCTGCACACATTATCAACCATATTCACACTCCACTCCATGCTGTCCTGGAGTCTTGTTTCTGTGCAGCATCTCTCCTCAGTCTGCTCTGTCTATACACAATGCTGCATTGGCTCCCTGCAGAACGCCTTGCTGTGGTGCTGTGGTCTGTCAGTGACCTCCTCACACAGACTTAGGAGCATGAGAACATAAGTGGCTGTCTATGGAAACCTATGGAAACTGACAAGTCTTTACAGCAGATCTCCTGAGAACAGCCTTGGTATTTGCTGACAGAGGAACAAGATGGGATGTGAGTCATGGCAAACAACACTCAGCCAGTACTTCTTATTCATCCCTGAGCTTGACTACCTCTCATGGCTCATATTCCCAGCATTCCAGTGAGATGCTTACTTAATCCCTCCATGATGCAGTGTTTCTGGAGCTGCCCAGGTTGTCCTTGTCGGGATGGAGGAAGGCATAGTACCCAATGAGGCAGCACAGGCCCACCATCCACAGCACCTCCACACTGAACACCATCACGGCACGGAACCACACAGACAGGTGGGGCTCCATCTGGTGGCGGAGCATTAGTGTTAGAGAGAGAGGGAAAGGGAGTCTAATTTGCTTGTTCTGGTATACAAGCTCCTTGCAAGATAAAGAATGGAAGAGAAGGAATCACATCTGTTTTTTGTTTAGCATTAACAGGGAGAATTTCATCTGTCTTTTGTTTGGCATCTATACTCCTTGGAAGAAAGGAAGATAAGGAATCAGACATGCCATCCTTGCAAGAGAAAGAAAAGAAGGAATCACATTTGTTTTTTGTTCAGCATATACATTCATCAGGAGAGAAAAAGGGAAGGGAAGAATTTGATCTACCCTCTTTGTTTGGCATCCACATCCTGTAGAAGAAAAGAAGATAAGAAACCAGACATGCCATCTAATCAGACATTTACACACTGCAGCTAAGCACTGTGTATGTTTATGTGTGTGTCTCACCTCCACACACCACACTGAGATCATGGCGGTGTTCTCAATGAGGCAGAAGGCGTAGAAGAAAGCCATGCGGCGACGGGATGGTGAGTCCTTGAGGTTCATGTAGCAGAAGACATGCACCAGGCCCATCACACAGTTGTACAGGAACTCCAGCATTGGCTGTGACTGCCCCTCCTCCTCCCCTGAGCAGAAATTTGTCCCCTGCAAAGAGAATGTGAGGGAAGATAACTCAGTGGTTTCTAAATTGATTATGTTAGAGAATCGGTGGTAAATCAAGTCTTTAGAAATCATGAAATGTTACAATGAATGGTCCTGAATTAAGCCACTCAAATAAACTAACAGTGCAGAGAATGTTGGAGTAAGAACACATATACAGATCAAGATAGACAGAGAACTACAGGAAATATTATAACAAACTATGTAGAATGTGCATTATTAAACACAATTAACCTCCCCCACAATGCAAATCAATACCCAGGAGGTTTGATTCCTGATGAAAGCCTCTCATGGCCACTATATCCCACCTTCACATCAACCTCTCAGTACATGATGCTCCAAGGCAGGACATCACAATAAGCATCCAGTGTTCCTCTTAGATGCTCTCCAGAAGCCTCAAAAATCAGCTCAACACATCTATACAAAAACCACACATGCTTAATAGGGAACAGGTGTGGTTATGATGGCTCACCTGTGCATGTATCCAGGCCACCATGATGAGCCAGTGGGCACCCAACACACAGGCAGTGACAATGGGGAAGGGCATGTGCACTGAGCCATCCTCCCGTAGATGCACTGTGAGGGCCGTCCTTGCCCCCTCTGGTGCCTGAAGGAGGAAGTGTTAGTGTTCACTGGCACTTCACAGCTGAGTCTGTCATCTGTTCTTAATTTATTTGTTATCACATCAGGACTAATTTCAAAGGCCACAGAGTTGAATAGTTGAGCTCTTATCATTGCTCTTCATATTGATAATTCACAATACTTGTTAAACTATCACTAGAAACACCCCCGAAATGCTGTTATTATTTTCTGGGAGTGACATTATGAGCAGTTTTGTTCTATTTTACTATTTTTATGCTCGTAACTGGACTCCTTAACAAAAAAATAAGATCATATGGCTATGGACACACAAATACATACATAGATAGCAGCAAAGGAGCCAATGGCCAGCACGCGGGAGGCCACCATCGCAGCACGCCACATAAGGCAGGTGATGGACGCACAGAACGTCAGCTTCACCTTGCCTGGCACTGACCGCCGCAGCTCCTCCTGATAGGTCACTAAGGACCAGGAGATGGCCGTCACACCCAGCGCTATCTTCCACACCTGCACCGCCGTGGCTGGGGGAGGGAGGGACGGAAATGGCAGGAGGCAGGAGGATTAT
This sequence comes from Scylla paramamosain, assembly GCF_035594125.1. NCBI lineage: Eukaryota > Metazoa > Arthropoda > Malacostraca > Decapoda > Portunidae > Scylla > Scylla paramamosain. The sequence continues at coordinate 2,382,168 of NC_087187.1, forward strand.
TAGGAGGACAGGCAGAAGTGGGATAAGACAGAAGGATTATTAGGAAGGGAGGGAGGCAGAAGTGGCATGATACAGAAAGATTATTAAGGAAAGATAGGCAGAAATGAAATGAGACAAAATCATAAGGGATTATTATTAGTACTTGAGGTGTGGGGCACTCCACATGAAGTACCCAGCACCTGCTGTGGCCAGAAGATTGGAGTAGGTGTGGATTAAGGAACACTATCATTGTGAAGGGGGCAGGGAAGACAAGGGGATGTGGAAGAAAAAGAGAGAGGCATTACAAGACAGGAACAAAGACCTTGAGAGTCACCATCATGACACCTACTTAGCAATCCTGTATGGCTGCAAGTAGGAGAAGGAGAGGGAGAGAATAAGGTGTGATTAGGAGGGAGAAGAGTATTGTAGTGTGGAAGAATGGGAGGAAGGGAAGGGAATGGGAAGAGTGAATGTGGAAGAAAAAGAAGAAAGGTGTATAGTGTTTTTAGAAGGGGGCAGAGTGAAGATTTGAAGACTTACTCGTAGCCGATGTACATATAAAACTATACAAGATTTAGTTTTTGTGCTGTTTTATCTTATTTATGTAAGAAGGACACTGGCTAATGGCAACAGAAAGAGCAAAAAACAGGCTGACCAAGAGTGCCAGTCCAAAAAGAAAGGTTAAAAGGATCATGCAAAAATCCTTCTGATAGTGGAGCTTTTCTAGGTAAATTTCAGTGTGGGGATGCAGTGGTGAGAGAAAGAAAAAGAAAGAATATATCGAAGTCATGCATTACGTAATTTCAAGTCACAAACACACATTCCTTGGAGAGACTCACTGTAAGGGGACTCCTGCAGTGTGCCGGTGATGAGCTCAGGGCGCCGGTACAGCAGGAACACTTGGAAGATGAGCTGTGGGGCGTCCTGGAGGAAACTGTGCATCATATCCAGCATGGCAGAGTCCCGTGAGATGACCTAGAGAAGAGAAGGATATTAAGACAACCTGGAGGAGAGAGAAGGAAAAGGATATTGTGATGATCTGAAGGAGAGAAAGAAGAGGATATTGAATAACCAGAAGGAGAGGATATTGAGACAACTTTCCAGGATTAACTTGACAGAGAGGATAGAAGACAGTGAGGAAGAAACAGAGAAATCTGAAAAATGGGCTGTAACTTGCATACCATTTGAAGCACAGCGTAGACCTCCCCTCGTGGCGTCCGTCTCATTATGGCACTGCTCCCTCGCATCATTCCCATCTCCACGTGCTTCCTCTCCTGCCGCATCTTGATCCCGTACTGCAGGATGTCCATGTACCTGCGGGGGGGGGATGTGAAGGTGTGAGGCAGAGGAGTCATTGAGTGGAAGTGATGAGTGAAAGAATGAGAACTTGAGTTGAGGCACTGTAGAAATTAGATACAGCTTCAGTTAAGGCTATGAGGGAATGCCACCTCTCTCAGACCTTGTAAACATACAGTTGCACACGCACCTTACGAGAGGGCCAAGCAGCAAGAGGTGCATCAACACTCGCTGTACCGTGGCACACTTGCCCATCTTGTGCAGCACACTGTACTCCCCAAGGCACTGCTTGTTTTGCGAGTACCACAACAGACTGTTTGCAGAACCCACATGTCACACAGCACCACACATGCCCACAGCCACAGCCATGGGGGAAAAAAGATGAGATGCATTAGTAATTGAGTAACACAGCAGACATTTTGCAGCACCCACACACCACACAGCACCACACACACCCATAGCCACAGTCATGGGGGAAAAACAGAGGAGATGCATTAGTAATTGTTTTTACATGTGTGTTTTTAGATTTGGGTTTTCACGGTCTTCACTAGAAATTATCACCATGGAGAAAAGTGGAGATGCACTGGTAATTGTTCTTATATTTAATTTCTTATTCTCATTTGTCTTAGAAATTATCTCATTTTTTCCCATTTCTATTCTTTAGTGTTTTGTTTTTTTAGTAACATTTATTTCATTTTCACCTTTTTTTTTTATTATTATTATTATTTCATGGCCTGAGAATATTCTGTACCTCAGTGAAGGTTGTTTGTTGTAGTCATGAATTAACCTAATCATACAAGGTAAAAATCTCATAAGCTGATAAGCAGAGGCATGTAAATCACTAAAGGGAGACATGTTTAAGCTGACCTGATAAACGTGGCATTACAGAACAGTAAAAGTAGACTTAACAAAAAAAATTTGAAGGGAAAAGGGTGACATTATGACTCAGGGAGAGATAAGACACAAGGAACGCACGTGATCTTGTGTTTATCTTGTTGGGTAGTGCTTGGTGATCCTTGCCTCCCCTCGTCAGTCAGCCAGCCAGGAGTGGCTTAGTGATTGGTACAATTAAGGTGCCACAATAACTTTCAAGATACTGCACAATCTCTCTCTCTCTCTCTCTCTCTCTCTCTCTCTCTCTCTCTCTCTCTCTCTCTCTCTCTCTCTCTCTCTCTCTCTCTCTCTCTCTCTCTCTCTCTCTCTCTCTCTCTCTCTCTCTCAGTTGTTGTCAGCCAGAGCTCCTTACATAAATAAATATATGAAAAATCAACAAATTAGTTAATTATGTACTTTAAACTCCCTTCATTCACAAACTCTTACTCTTTCCTTGCTCTGAACACCAACAAAGAACAACCATAGCAGTGGAACAGTTAATTATTCATCCCAGTTTAATCTCCCAAAGCACAACCATCGCCGAGAAATAGACAATCATTCATCTCAGTCCGTCATTCACCTTCACCATACGTACATGCTCAGGCTGCCTCACCATCGCTTCGGGAGTGAGAGGTGGTGGTCGCGTCTCACCTGAACAGATTGATGACCACCATTGGGATGAGGATGATGCACAGTGTGATGATGAACCACGTGATGGGCTCAGAGGAAACGTGGATGTTGGTGCTGTCTGTCTGTGCCTGAAAGTTCAATTCACTTTATTTCCACAATTTTAGTAGGTTAATTTTCTAGTCATGTCGAGATAACAGAAAGTAACAAGACTGGAATTAACACGATAAAAGAGAGATAAGGGAGTTGATTTAGAACATGAGAAAATAAGGGAAGCTACAAGAAGCCATCAAGCCTACACGTGGTAGCCCCTGTATAAAATGTTTGCCTAAGCTGAGAGAGAGAGGGGGGGGTATTTACTCCCCTGGCAAACTGAGAGGCATACTGCACCAATAACAGTGAAATGGAAAGAAAGGGGAAGAAACAAGATTATCAGAGAGAGAGAGAGAGAGAGAGAGAGAGAGAGAGAGCACCACCACCATCACCACATACCTGCTGCCACAACACGTACGCCAGCAGACAGTCGGACACAATATCCATCACGAAGAGCACCATGTTGATCACCACGCCCACGGCCCCGCCCACGCCGAAGGAGGCGCGGGCGTGGGGCGGCGGCTCCCTCAGCGACATCTGTGAGAGTACGCATGATTTATTACACACACACACACACACACACACACACTTGTTTGTCTTCAATGTCATATAACCTGTTGCCGTTCCCAGAGAGAGAGAGAGAGAGAGAGAGAGAGAGAATCATAACGCAATTTCATGTTTATTTACTTTCTTCTTATCATTTAAAAACACCAATAAAAAAAAAAATATATATATAGGAATAGAAGGAAGAAAACAGAATAATAGTGATGATATGATATACCGATGAATGATGATAGTGACGATAAGGAGAAGAAACTAATAAAGGATAAAAATTATAATGGTAGTGATGATAAAGCTAAAAAAAAAAAAAAAAAAGAAAACAGCACTCGATAGAATTTGACCTGAAAATTATGATAATGATGATGATGCAAGTTACACATTACGACGCGTAGTTGACACAATACGACCTTAAAAACTGATAGTGATGAATGGCAATAATAATGACAGTGATAATGATGCGTAGTCTCAAATATTATGACACCTAGCTGCTAATATGACAGTAAAAATGTAGTGATGATGACAGTGAATGATGATGATGCAGTGTCAGGTATTGTGACGCGCCCTCAGGTAATAACAGGTAGCCAGGTCACGGTATCTTATCACCTGTTGTCACCTGGTGGGCACGGAGTGGGTATCACGTGTTGGGCGCAATTACTGGTAGAAGCAGGTGTGGAAAGGCAGGTTTGGTTTCGTGGGGAGATAAAATGATGCTAAAAAAAAAAAATAGATAAATAAATGGTGGTGAGTTGATATTTGTGTTGTGTTGTGTTGTCTTTTGATATTGCGTGTGTGTGTGTGTGTGTGTGTTTTTGTTTTCTTATCACGGTTGTTTTTTTATTTGTATATTTGTTTGTTTGTTTATTTCTTTACTTATTTGTCGTGTTTTCTTTGAATGGTTTTGTTTTCGTTTGAGTTTTTACATTCCCTTTACTTGCTTCTCGTAATTATTATTATTACATGCATCTTTATTTCCTAGTCACATCAATGTCTAAGTATTTCTCAATGTAAATCACTTCCTTATCTTCACCTTTCCTTCTCAATCATTTGTTTATTATTTCACACCGATTACTGCCGTGATTTGCAGATGATTCCTTGCGTACATCACTCTTGCCTTGAATTGACACCTTTCACAATTTGTACACTTGTTATTTCCTGACATAGTTCACCCCGTTTGTTCTTTACTCTATGCTTGTTTTATACTTAACTGACGTCTTTGTTTCCCCTTTGACGTTATGGTATTTAATTGTTATTCATTCCGCATCTTTCACGTGCACCAAGATTCTTTTCCTACTTCGTATGCTTCACCATGTCTGTTATTTATGTCTCTCTTTTATTATTATTATCATCATCTCTTTCACCTTTACCTTACCCCTTGTCCTCCCTCACAAAGACTTTATATCACTATTATTATTATCATTTTATTTTTTTCAGTGCGGTATTTAGATCACAACACACACTTAACCTTCCTGTCAGTTGCAGCTCCTGTCCAGCCACTTCCCCGTCCACCTCCTTACCTCACACGAATTCACCACACGCTTACTCCTCCCTATCTGCCTTTCACTTTCCTATGGTGAGGGAGATGATGCTTTCAGGATGTCGAGAAGGGGCAGCAGAAGGAAGGGTGTAGAGAGATGGTGTTGTGAGAGAGGAATAGATGGGTAAGGGTGTAGAGATGTGAAGGGGCGTGTGTCTGAGTTTGAAGATGTCTGTTGTGCGTTTTCTTCGTCACCTGTTGAAGGGACACCTGTTGTAGTGCTTTGACTGGGAGTTTTTGTATTAGTGTTTTTATTTAATGTACACGCACGCACACATGTACGCAAAGGTAGTGATGGTGGTGTAGTGAAAGAGTAAGCAAGTTTGTGGTTATGCCGTGTGGTGTATCATATGAAGAAGACAGTATGCTAAGGCTGTGATGATGCAGATGTTACGTAAAGAGATGCACTACACGCAGGCTGGCAAACAGGTGATACAGGGGGGATATTACGCTGGGTATATGTAGCAGAGAGAGTGACACATAAACACACATAAGCACACACCCGTCCCTTTCACAGTCTCGTGGTAAACTGACGCCACTCACCAGAGCACAGACCAGTCCCGCCGCTCACTCCCAGGTAACCCACCCTGTCCCACCCAATCTTACCTGGCCATTCCCCCACCGTCCCTCCCCTATGTGCATCCCCCTCCCAGCTACCTGAGGACGCGGGCATGCTCTGGGAGGCAAGGAGGGAGGGAGAGGGGGAGGTAAGGGAGGTTGAGAAAGAGGGGTGACTATAATGATATTTTGTGTTGAGAAGTGCATTATTGTTGTTGTTGTGCCTTGTTGGTGTGTTTTATTTTATTTTTATACTTCTCGTTCTTCTACTACTACTACTACTACTACTACTATCGCTAGGTATCTTCACGTTGGTCTATTTTAAGAAATTTGTGATAACGTCAACTTGTATCATTCCTCGTAGCGATATTTCTTTTCATATTTACCTTCCTTACTTTTTTAACTTGTTTCTATAGACAGGGTAAAGCAACAAGCAACCTTCGCGTCTTGGTAACATCTTTTTAAAGTAGGAGGGATAGTGCACTGGACAAAACAAATAACTCTTGCTAATGTCCGTCTCAAGTAGGAGGGATAGACAGAGACAACTTTGCTAATTAGTACAAATTTAGTTTCCTACCTGTACAGAAAGGTAGACAGAGAAAACCTTGCTAACTAGTACAAATTTTAGATCCCTGCCTGCACATCACAAACGAGGAAAAGAAAGGTTTGCACGAAGGGGTGACTCAGATGACAGGAAATGCTCGTACTACCTGCACTTATTATCGAACGCGTGGGAAGGAACAGGACGGGCTGGAAAGAAACAAACTGACCACTTAGTAAAATATTAAACGCAGGGAAAGGGACGAAGTGGAGTGGAAAGAACTAAAACTGACGGGAAATAGAGTTTAACACAATGACTAAGCAGGATGGAAGGGACGGAATGGGCTGGAAACACGAATTATTACTAAACTGTTTATAATCGTGTTAGAATTGATGGGATGGATTGAACGAGATTTAAGACTGACTGAAAAACAACTCAAACCTTTAATAAACACGATAGAAATGATGAAATGACCTGAAGGGGACTTGAATTAACTGGAAACAACTTAAACCATCATTGAACGTTTTGGAAAGGTTGGGATGGACTGGAAAACTGGAAATGGACTGGAAACAAACACGTACTATACTCGTTGAAAAGGACGAGGTACACTGAAATAAACCACTACAACAATGATGGGAAAAGTAGGGAAAAGTAAACATATATAACGTACTTAATATTGGAAGCGTGATGAGGAGAAAGGCGGAACGGAAGGAAGAGGAAGCGGAAAATGAAATGAGCGCGCTAAGTTAGCAAACAGTAAACCGCGCTGCCCGATACAAGAATAGCGCGTAATGATTGATGCCTTGCTGTGAACATTTTTGTGGCTTCATTATCACAGTAAACGCGGAGAAAATGACATGGTAGTGCGTAGATATCACCTTGAACCATATTTTGAAACACTTCTGCGCCGCATCTTCACTACCTGCAAAATGTTGTAGTGAAAGTTACACGGGTATTTGAGGATGTCTTTTTTTACGTCCCTAGTGATAGATTAACAAGATCTCCACATTATTAACAGGAGAAAAATTAATATGTAACTGAAAAGCACGGAATTAACCTCAAACGAACAGAAAAAAAAAAAAGAAAGATAAGCCATACTGTGAGTCATATCATCACTACAGTATGACATGGCGGTACATTTAACTCTTCAAAGAACTGACAGACTCAAGAGATTTAGTTTTGTACCCCTTATCTTACCGGCACGATTCGCTTTTCTTTTTTTTTTCTTTTTCTTTTTTTTCTTTCTTTTTTTTTCCGCGAGAAACCTGAATACCCCGCATGCTATGAGAGGCGTTAAATCCCTGTGTGATTCTCTCTTTTTTTACGCTAGACGACTTGCATACGTACCCTGCTTGCCATGAGGGGTGTTGGATCTCCTGCTTCCATGGTGGCGAAGAGGAGGAGTCTTAGGAAGTGTTTTTATGGTCCTCAAACTATTAATTTCCTCCCGTCACTCTTCATTTGGGTGCCACACGTGTTTGTTTCTCCCCTGAGCCACTTAGTCATTCATGTTTTCCTTCCTCTTTACCTGTCACTGTTAATTTCTTTCCGTCTCTCTTCATTGAGGTATCGCACGTGTTTTTTTTTCCCTTGAGCCAAAAAATCATCCATATTTTTTTTCCTTCCTCTCCACCTTTCACTAGTAATTTAGTCCCTGTTAACTTAATGTCACTGTTAACTTCTTCACGTCACTTCTTATCTGCAAATCTCCTTTCTTTGTTATTTTTTTTTCTATACCTTGAACAAACAGTCATTCATATTTTCCTTCCTCTCCACCTTTGTCACACTTAACTTCCTTCAGTCACTCTTCATTGGGGAACTGAATTTTCATTTTTTTTTTCCTCTAATGATCCTCAAGCCTTGAAGAAACAAAATTAACTTGATATTCTTTCGTTTCTCTTGATCCTTCTGTCTTTCCAAACTTTTTTTTTCACACTTTTGAATGCTAGCGGGTGACCACAGCAATAAACGGGCTAGAAATATGAGTTTCAAGTATTCATATTCTTCCTTACCACACGAGCATCTGCCATTCACATAATCCTTCCGCCTTATCTCCTCAAACGCTCCTCTCCGGTTTGAACTGCAGAATTAACCTTGTGTTTGCGCCTACCTGGAGAGATCCGGCTTCCTCTGCGCATGTCACTTCAAATATCACAAATCTGTAATCTTTCGGAGGTGTTCTCGAAATCCTTATCCTCTTCTTCATTTTTCCTTGGTGAATATTCCCCTTTTCTCGCTTTATTTATTTATTTTTTTTTTTGTTCGTATGTGTCCTTTCTTATTTTCCTCTTCTTTCATTCGTGTTCCTCTTCATCTCCCTATTCCTTCCTGTGCACTCATCTTCCTCATCTTCCCCCTTGTGCTTTCATCTTCCTCTTCCTTCTTCTCTTTCTCATCCTCCTCTTCCTCTATATGCTTCCCTGTTCCTCATGTTCAGTTCCTTCCTTCTTAATTCATCCTTCTTCCTTACCTTCCTGTTTCTCCGAATGTAACTTCCTCCTCGCTTTCCTCTTCCTTTGTATGTAGCTTCTCCCCTTCCCCTTAATCGAGTTGAAAGATGCTATCACAGTTCTTTCTCCGTATATAGTAATTTCTCTTCCTTACTTTCCTCTCTTCCTCTCTTCCTCGGGTACAAAAATTCCCTCACTCATTCACACTGACACATTTTCCCCCACCGTCCAAGCTCACAGTTCAGTTATACTCAGAGGGAGTGTTTTCCCTTCCCCAGGTAACGCAGAACAGCCCGGCGTGGCGTGCATGTCTTCTGGGAGATAAGGAAGCCGTGATAAGGAGATAAGCTATATAGAACACGCTCAAATGGCAACACTGAACGACGGCAGGCACTGAGGAACACTGAGGACCGGGGATTGACACACACACACACACACACACATGCATACGTACACACTGGTCTCTTCTACGTGTCATGAGTTTGAACATTTGTGTAAGCAGGTTCTCTCTCTCTCTCTCTCTCTCTCTCTCTCTCTCTCTCTCTCTCTCTCTCTCTCTCTCTCTCTCTCTCTCTCTCTCTCTCTCTCTCTCTCTCTCTCTCTCTCTCTCTCTCTCTCTCTCAGGAAAAACAAAAGCCCGTATGTCAGTCGTAAATGGCCCATCTCTTCCTTATTACAAGTGACAGGGAAGGGAAGATGTGCAACACGGTACGACAGTTTTGTTGTTTTGTACGACGTCTAACACGGAACACACCCCACCCTAATAAATACTTTTGAAGTCTTTTGTTGGGGTATGATAATTATTACTCTGAAGATTCTTACTTGTGTTATTTATGTGTGTTCGGTGTGTATATGGATATTTTTTTGTTTTTTTTATTTTTTTCTTTGTTTTATTTTCAGTCATTATTATTATTACTTTTTATTGTTTTGTTTCGTTTTCTTTATAAAGATTCTCTCTCTCTCTCTCTCTCTCTCTCTCTCTCTCTCTCTCTCTCTCTCTCTCTCTCTCTCTCTCTCTCTCTCTCTCTCTCTCTCTCTCTCTCTCTCTCTCTCGTGATGGATGGAATGAGATGGGCGGAGTAACAACTGGTACCGTCTTATATATACAGGAAATGGGTGTTTGGAGAGAGAGAGAGAGAGAGAGAGAGAGAGAGAGAGAGAGAGAGAGAGAGAGAGAGAGACTTAAATACATAAATACATAAATTAAAACAAAAAAATATATATGATTGATTTCTTATACCATGTTAGAGTTTTCCCAATAGCACACACACACACACACACACACACACACACACATACATACATACATACATACATACATACATACATACATACATACACATACCCGCACTCGTGGCCGGCGCGAGTCCTGCACGAGGTCAAGGTTGGAAGAGGACATCCATAGGTGAATAACAGTCTTGTGTAGCGGCATCGTGACCCCACACCTGTTGACACCTGCCCTGGCACACCTGTCCGCCGCTGTGTGTGTGTGTGGTCACCTGCAAGATTAGGATGCTACGATTATTATTATTATTATTACTATTATTATTATTATTATTATTATTATTATTATTATTATTATTATTATTGTTGTTGTTGTTGTAGTTGTTCTTACCAAACGCGGTATTAGTTTAGTCTTGAAACTCGTACAAATATACTTTTTTTTTTCGTCGTATAGTCACCGCAGTTCCGTTATTTTCACGCTCATGTTTACGCATATTCAATGGAAATTCATTAATTCTTTCTTTCAGAGTTTTCACGTTATACTTTTAACTCTCTCTCTCTCTCTCTCTCTCTCTCTCTCTCTCTCTCTCTCTCTCTCTCTCTCTCTCTCTCTCTCTCTCTCTCTCTCTCTCTCTCTCTCTCTCTCTCTCTCTCTCTCTCTCTCTCTCTCTCTCTCTTTAACAGAATCAACACTTGTTCCCAACTTTTACACTTCATACCAACTAGCGAATAGATTCTTTCGTTTGTTGCACAGAGGACTATTAATTCCTAGTGCTTTTACGTTCCACTTTTTAAACGCAATCTTTTCCTTTCCTTTTTAATTCAATCAGCTTTATTATTATTATTGTCTTTCTTTCAGTTTCCACACTTACACTGACACCTCCCAATTAAAACATTCGTTGATGTGTTATACGAGAGACTTACAACGCCACAGCAGTCTTACAAGCGATATACTCCCACAGGACACAGCTGTTCACCACGAGAGCTTGACGTTTGAACTGATTGCCTGCTGTGTGGTGGAGGAGGAAGTAAAGGGTTTTCTCTCCTTACCTCCTGACGCCCTTCCCTCCTTTCCACTCCTCCTCCACCTCGCCACATTCACCTGTTGCTAATAAGGAGTCATTATGTTAATTATTTTTACCTGGTTGTTTCCTGTGATGCTTTCCCGTGTGTAAGATGGTGATGGTGGTAGTGGTGGTGGTGTTACTGTTGTTGTTTTTGTTGTTGTTGTTGTTATGTTCGTTTTTTTATTATTATTATTACGATTTCTTCTTCCCTTTTTTTTTTCTTTCGTTTTCTTCTCGATTTTCTGCTTTTTCTCCTGTCTCATCTTTATCTTCTGTTTTAACCTCCCTCCTTTATTCTCTTGCTCCTCCTCCTCCTCCTCCTCCTCCTCGATTTAAAATTGATAGTTATTTTTCTTTCTTTGTTCCTTTTCCATTTTGTGTGATTATTGGAGATAAATTGTATAGTTATTGGTGTGAATAGAAGGAAAACTGGAAAAAGTAATAATAATTCACATAACTGGTATCTTTGTGTGTGTGTGTGTGTGTGTGTGTCGCTATTGTTTATTTCTTTTATCATCTCTCATCATTATCTTCCTTTCATCCAACTTTCTCCCGCCCCTCCTTGCCTTCCTGTCTTTCTTCCCTCTTTATTGCATCCTTTCCCCCCCTTATTCATTCTTATCTCCCATTTTCCAGCCCATTCCATGCCTTCTTTTATGCCTTCCTCTTCCTTTCGGCCGTTCTTAAGTGACTGGCACCTCAGTGGGCCTTTCCTTCGTTCTTCTTGTTTCCCTAGGCCAGTACCCCTCTTACATATAAAAAAAACATTAAAGAGTACATTCAACATCAATAACCAGTACATTTAGCATCAATAACGAGTACATTTAACGTCAATAACACCCAATCCTTCCTTCCTTCGCCAGGTATGCTCGGGTGGAGGCGCTGCTGGAGGCGTGGGAAGGTCTCAACATCTCCAACGGGCCGAGTCTGTTGCGAGAGTTGGCCCTGCCCCACCGCCCTCACGAGAGCCTGTGCCTGCGAGACCTGGCCGCCGCGCTGGAGTCTGAGTGCCAGCTGTCCGAAGAGGAGGGCACCGGGGGGAGGGTGACGCTCCTGCAGATGGCGCTGCTTACGTACCTGCATGAGATTAAGTTCCTCAGGTAAGTTAGTCGTAACTAGTGTGTCTTGTTGTTTTTGTTGTTGTTCTTGCTCTTTTCTTTCTGTTCTTCTTCTTCTTATTATTATTATTATTATTATTATTATTTTTATTATTATTATTATTATTGTAGTTAACCATTTCACTGCTAGATATTTCCTTCCTTAGACGTTTCTTTCCCATAACCACCCATGACATTTTAGACACTTCACTGTATACCACCACTGTCTCTTATTTAGTTCTGTAGCTAAGAGGAGGTGGGAAGGTGGACTATGACAGTGAAAAGACTTCAAGACATGCAAGTTGATATTGTTGTCATTCCAGGTACAGTATTTTGAGGCATTATACAGGTGTCAAGGCATGTGGGCAGGTGTACTAAGGTGTATGTATCACTTCTGAACTGTGATGTGCAGGTTGAGTGTGGAGGCAGCTCGAGGAGAGAGGGACAAGCTCAAACAAGATCTTGGGGAGGCAAACCAGCGTGTGGCTCTCTTGGCGCAGGACCTGGATGACCACAATGCACGGATGGAGGCAGCCTCTCACCTCCAGCTGCAGTGAGTGTGTGTGTGTGTGTGTGTGTGTGTGTGTGTGAAATACAGAGATCAACAGTGCCCCCATTCACACTATTCCTCCCTTACCTCAAACCTTCACATCCTTCTCTCCCATTCATACTGTAGCTCCTCTTAAACTCTACACATATTACAGTGAATAATAAGAGATAACAACAGTGCCCCATTCACACTATTCCTTCATTTCCTCATCCCCTTTACATCTCTCTCCCTTATCCTTACTGTACCTTCACTTGAACTATACACAACCATACCAATAGATTATAATAGGATCTTCTTTCTCTTCTCTGTATTTAGTATAGTGAAATTAATTTGCTAAAGAACCTAAGATGTATTGTTTGAAATCCCATGTAAGAACCTAAAGATGTACAGTTTAAGATCCCTTGTAAGAACCTGAAGATGCACTGTTTAAAATCCTACGTAATCCCTTTGTAATTGTTTGTAAACACCCCCTCATCCGCACACAGGGAGCTGGAGCGACAGTACAAAGAGCAGGTGAGGGAGCTGCAGGAGGCTGTGGTTGGAGAGCGCGAGGCAGCGAGGGAGCAGGTGTCAGCGGCAGCCAAGGAGCTTCATGCACACAACTCACACCTGCAGGAGGAGGACTCAAGACTCAAAGCTGCCCTCGCTGCCCTCACTGCGGTATGTCTGAGCACCTGATATGTGGGTGATGGGCTGTGTTCACCTGTTGTGTTAGTTGTATTTGTTTTGTATGTACAGTTTGGTCTAATCACACTTTATCTCTGTTTCTCTGGCTCCGTCTCTCTCTTTATCTGTCCCTGTCTCCACCTCTTCCTCCCTCCATGTAATGCACAACACTTCCTGCAGGACATGAAACGGCTGGAGGCAGAGAACCTGGAGCTGAGTGGAAAGCTGCAGGAGGCTGAGCGGCAGCTGTTGCAGATGGAGAGACAAGTAGCAGATCTGCACATCCTCAAGACAAAGGTGTGTTACAACTCAGGGGGTTGCTGGTGTTCTCAAGGTCTTGTTTGTTGTTTATTACTGCCACTATTACTTTTTATGATCAATTTTTTCTTGCTGCTACCTTTATGATAACTTAGATTTATTCATAACCCAAATTCTGCACTTGCAAACTTGAACTTAGATTATTTTATTGATAATGTCTGAAAATTGTGAATTATTTCACTACCACCACCACCACTACCACAGATAGCGGAGTATGAGTCGGAGGGTCCCCGGGAGGAACAGTACCGGCGCGTGGTGGAGCAGCTGCAGCGGGTGGTGGCTGAGAACCAGCAGCTGAGGGATAGTAATGATGAGCTACTTTCCCAGCTGGACTCACTGCCCCTTCGCCTGCCCTCCGCCCGTGCCAGGTGAGCCAACACGGAAGAGTTGATGGACTGGAGAGGTAAAATACAGAAAAACTAATTGATGATGAGGAAAGAGATTGATGGGAATAGACATCTTATTGCCCACGGCTTCAATGATGCAGTTTGTCACATTCATTTGAAGAATTTTTTGTTAATGTAACTTAACTTCTTCTATATGACTCAGACATTCCCTTAGGTCTCATGATTCTGCAATTTTGCCTCATATTAAGCTTGAGAATTCATTGAAATTACGCTCTGGAATTTAAACTAGTCATATTAAGCTTGAGGAAGTGTACAAAATTATTAAGAAATATTCCTCTATCACACATCTATTTAGAAAAGCTCACTAATAAAGACCACCTTACTCCCATCTCCCTCTAGTGACAAGGAGAACAGCCTGGACGGGTCTTGCCTGGGGGATTACATGGACCCTCCTGTGGGGCTGCCGGCACCCGTCAAGCGGCGCGGCTCAAGTAGCAATGGGTCAGGGGAGGACAGCTGTGAGGAGGAGAGCCCGCGGTGCAGCAAAGTGAGGCGGTGCAGCAAGGGACCAAATGTGCACTATGTTGATGTCGGATGTGAGTTATCTGCTGTTTCTTGTGATGTTGTTTGGATGTGAGTTGATTTAATGTGTTCTGTGTGTGTGTGGTTTTGTCTAGTGATGTGTTGACTGATTGACTGATTGAGTGGTTCAGTTTTGTTGATTATAATGGTGTTTTTAGTGATCTTTTGGCTTTTATAATGATTTGGTTTATCAGGTCTTATTAAGTGAGTGGTTTATTGGTTTTATTGAGTGGTTCATTATATTGGTTTTTGATTAGTTTAGGAATTGATTGTATCTTTTATAGAGAGGTTCATTGTTTTGATTACTAGTCTGTCACCTTCATTTTTGTCAGTAACCAACACCTTTAGTGGTCCAATCTTTATATTGATTAGTAGTATATCAGTTTTCATATTAATTAATTAATTGGCCATATAATATTAGGTTATACTGTATGTATTATTTTCTATAGGTGATGAAGCAAGCATGGCTCATCTCAGTGTAAGGTAAGTACATTTAATCATATCTACCTCAAGCTCCTGGTTACCTGACTCTCTCCTTGCAGCGTATGATGAGTCCTTCTTCGACACCAGCATGAGCAGCCTCCTGAAGGGCTCCCCGGTGCCCTCCTCCCACCCTGATGTCATCTCCAGTGCTGTGGAAGACACAGGGACCAAGCCTTCACTTTGCAGCTTGGACCAGAGTGTTAGTCACGGAAGCTAGACTTCATGTGGATCTCAGCACCACAATTTTCATTTCAAGAATTTTTTTTAGATTTTCATTTCAAGAATTTTTTTAGTAATGTAACTTAACCTCTTCTACATGACTCAGTTTCCCTTAGGTCTCATGATTCTGCAGTTTTGTCCCATCATCCCCATCCTTTTTTCCTGTACACTTTCCATTTCTGCCATCACACAAACTTGTTCCCACTGCCTACAGGAGACAGAAGCCCGAGCCGTGAGGGACGAGGCGGAGCACATTAGCATGCACCAACAAATCACCAGGGAGCTGAAGAAGGTGTGTACATATTTTGATCATAACTGTCAACCACACTGCCCAGCTTCTAATCCATATTACAATAGAATTCAACATACATCATTCCTTTTTGGAATGGACTCAGTAATCAGATTGTTAATGCTGAGTCACTTGGGAGCCTTAAAAGATTAGACAAATGTATGGATGTGGATAGCAGATGGAAATAGGTAGGCATGTTCTATAGTGGGACTGCCACATGTAGGCCTGATGGCTTCTTGCAGATTCCTTAATTTTTCCATATTCTTACAAAATAAATCCCCTCAGGTGTTTGACCGCGTGAAGGACAGTGTGAGGGAGGAATACAAGCATGATGCCCTCAGACCCCTCACCCCAAGGGACCACCCCATTGCCCTGGCCACAAGAGAGGTGAGTCAAGGGAATACAAGGCTTAGAATATCACTGGACTTCTCAGATATTTGGCTAGGAAGAAAGGGGATATTTGGCTAAGAAGAAAAGGGACATTTGGCTGAGAAGGAAAAGGATATTTGGCTGAGAAGAAAGGGGATATTTGGCTGAGAAGAAAGGAGACATTTGGCTAAGAAGATAGGGGACATTTGGCTAAGAAGAAAGGGGATATTTGGCTAAGAAGAAAGGGGACATTTGCCTAAGAAGAGAGGCTTTGTTTGGGACGAAATACAGTGGTGTGACGTATGACAAGTGGCTATTATAGTGTTGCTTTTTTTTAGAGGGAGAGCTGGAGTATGGAGTGTGAAGGGTACATATCATACTGCAACTCATACTGTTGTTTACGAGGGAGTGTGATGGATTGCAGGTGAAGTGGAGTGCAGAGGTGATTTACATTTACATTACTGTTCTTTAGAGAGAATTTGATGGATTGCAATGGTGTGGAGTGTGGAAATGATAATGGTACTGTTGTTTAGAAGGTAATGTGATGTTGGAGGAAATTTGGTAGATTGCAGTGATGTAGAGTGCAGAAATGTTTTATTGAAGAAATGTGATGGATTGCATTGGAGTGGAGTCAAAATATTACCCATTTTCTTGAGTTTGTGTAGTCTTAATGTTTTTGTTTTTCAGGAGTTGGAGGATGAAGTGAACCAGCTGCGGGAGGAGAGGCAGCAGTTGTCGCACCGCCTGCAGCAGCAACAGGAGGAGCTCAAACACCAGCTGGAGAAGAAGGAGGTAGCTAAACATTTCCTTCTTCCCTGCTGAAACATTTGTATTCTGTAACGTTTTCCTCTCGCCTTAATTACTGTCTTTGAAGAACCTGCTGTATTTTCACCTTACCTCTCCCTTTCATCACACCACTCCAAGAGCCTCCTGCAGTATGCTTTTCACCTCTTCCCTCTCTCTTCACCACTGTCAGTTTATTACATCTTAGATTGGATTTTTTTTCAGGTTCATCTCACACTTCTCCAGCTCATAGTGATAGTGAGGAGGTGGTTTCTTTTTCCACTTCTCTGTATCACCATCATCCCACTAGTACACATCTTTATCCTTCCCAGTTATATTTGTTGAGGCTTCATATCTTGTACCATTGTAACTCCCTCTTTGCCCCAGTTTGAGTGTGAGGACCTGCTGAAGAAAGTTGTCAGGGTGGAGGAACAGCTCAGGAAAGTCACATCCCACCTAGAACCCATCTCCTCACCCCCACCCAGCCCCACCGGCACCCCCCACACCTCCACCCCCGTGAAGAACAACCACAACCCTGCCAAAGATAAAGTGAGTGTGCTTTCCCTCCTTCAGCAGACTCATTTTTCCCCTTTAAGAAAGTTGCCTCTAATCTCTGGCCCACCCACTTTTTTTAGTACAAGAAATGCTTCCTTTACCCATCACTTTTAAAAGAGTTGTTGTTTTTGTTTATTATAGAATGGAGTACATGGCCACCAACATAATTTTTTGGTATGTTAAATTTCATGTTCATATCTCATAATGTGTTGGAGACTTTTCCCTTTTTTTTGTCTTAACTGAAGATTCTTAGGTGGTCGTCAAGTAGTGTGGTGAAGCATGCACTGCTGCAGTGCTGAGTGGTGTAAAGACTGTATTGTGTATCCATGACGTGTTGTGAGAGTGACTGACACCACTTGCTACATTATTACTGTGCTGTCCTTATGTTCCATTCCCATTATATTTTTTTGCTTTAATTTAGAAAACAAATACCCAAGTTTATTTATTTTATACATTATTTATGCATGTGTTCCTTGTGTGTGTGTGTGTGTCTGCCTGTGTGTGCGTGCTGTGTGTACAGTGTGTGCGCTGCATGGACACACAGGGCCAGCTGGCAGTGGCTCTGGAGGAGCTGGAGATGGCACTGCGGCGGGAGGAGCAGGAGCGGGCAGAGCGAGTGGCAGCCCAGGCCCTTCTTGATACCAGGTGAGGACCGCTAGGTACCTGCCTGGTGGATGCTGCCACCCCACCCTAGTCCAGAGATCAATTAAAAACATAAACTCAAATATTAAAACATAATGAAATTTGGCAGACCTCAAGCAGAATATTATTTAATTTTGTAAGCTGTACCTTTCAAACAACTCCCAGACAATGTGCCTCAAGTGAATGTGACTCAGCGCCAGAGACGACCACCACCACCACGACTTACCCAGCATCTTCTGTTTTGGTGGCATCCTCAGAGCAGGTGAGAGAGAGAGAGAGAGAGAGAGAGAGAGAGAATAATGAAAATAACTCATACATTTATGGTGCATTAGTGAGCACTTAGAATTGCATTAACTTGTGTGTTTGGGGAAGGTTGCTGATGCTGCTCACTTTGCATTGCTCACACAGTTCACTTGGTTGTGGGTCACAAGTGATGGCACTGATGGCATACAGACATCCGGAATAATGTTGTGTGTGTGTGTGTGTGTGTGTGTGTGTGTGTGTGTGTGTGTGTGTGTGTGTGTGTGTGTTGGGGAAAGCTGCAGAGGCCTTGTATTATGTATTAGGTTGAGTATACATGGCCATAGACAGTGTATGATAGCATAAAGACATGCACAGGACAACATCTCCCAATATTGCTTGGCCCCTTCACTGGAACTCCTTCAAGGGGATGATCATCATGGGAGACTCCATTTGCTTCTGTCTACATACATCTGTTGCACACTTGTCTTTGCAGTCTTCCTGTATATTTTGCTTCCTTCCTCTTCCTCTTCTTTCTCCTCCTCAGGGCAGGGCTTATGTGTTGGAGGGAAGGTACAGGGAGGTGGAGGAGCAGGTGGCTGGGCTCAAACTTGAGATCTTTAAGCTGTGTCGGGAAGCTGCGCGCTCTGTACAGGTAGTGGTGGTGGTGGTGGCTCAGCAGCAGTAATGGTTGTTGTTGTTTTGATGGGTAGTGGTAGCTGTGGTTGTGAAAGTTGGTGTATTTTTTACCTGCTGTTAGTGATGTTGCTTCTTGTGTGTTGGTGGCAATGTATATAGTAAAAGGTGTTGAAGACTCATTATATTGTTAATGTTAGTCTTACTGTGAGTTGTGTCTCTGTAGCTTTTTAAAGGATGTCTCAGCCTGGTGTATACATGTAGATAGAGATTAGTCGTAGTTGGTGTGTAGAGGTAGTGATGGTGTAGATGGTTGTGCTGAAAGACTGTGGTAGTGGCTGTGCTGCTGCAATGGGTATGGTAAGGTTTGGTATTACTGATGTTTAATTTCCTTGTACTGTATTAGTGTGTATATGCAGTCATTTGTGTCTGAGAAGTATGATGTTTGTTATGGTGTAATGACTGTATTTAAGGTAAAAGTATGCTGAATTTTCACCTTTTATATTTAAAGAAGAAAGTTTGCCTCATTGGCTGCTAAATGAGTAATTCATATCAGCATGTAGTCCTGTGGTTCTCAAACTCTGTTGCTGACTGGTGTACAGAGATGCATCTTGGACCTTGATGGCACACCAACCATGTAGCCAGTGTCACACAGGCATACTAAAAGGCACAAATTTAAGATATATATATGTCTAGAAAAATTGGCCAGCACACTTTGGTTATGGTAACAGTGAACACTTTTCAAGTTGTTGATCTCATGCTTTGTTGTGCCTTGTAAATTTTATAATCTCACTCCCTTGCCTCATGACGGCCTCCTCCCCCGGCAGGATGGGTGTGAGGCAGTGCCATGGGGCGAGAGGTGCCGTGCTCTACTGCAGAAGATCCAGAGGAGACGGCAGGTCCTGGCACCCCGCCCCCAGACACCTCCTCCTTCAGAGGACAGCAGGGAGGAGGAGCAGCAATCTCAGCAGGAGGAGACCAAGCCAGAAGAGGAATCTGCCTCCCTTCAGCCCTCCAAGGATCTCCTGCAGAGGCTGGAGGAGGAGGTGAGAGACATGCTCGTGTTTGTAAGAGTAGAGGGAGTGTTGTGGTGTTGCAGTTGTCAAAATAGGATTTGTTTTCCTGATATTAGAAAAGATGGCTTGCAATTTGCAGCTCATCTTTAAGTTGGTAATTTGTGGCAAAAACCTTATGTATCTGTTTTGTTCCTTTTAATTTTTCTTATATTTCTATTTACACTTCTCTTTGGTTAATTTTTGTCAAGAACTTGAGTTGCAGAATTTACAATTCTACTTGTTTCTGTTTATGACTCGCAGTCGTTCTTTTATTTTATATATGTACTCATACTCGTACATCTCTTGTATCCCTTTATTCACTCCTCCTCTTCTTTCAACAGGTGCAAGGGCTTGAGGAGGATCTGGTGAGGGAACGAGATGGCCTTGAGAAGACCCGTGCCTCCCTGATGGAGAAGAACACAAAGTTGGAGCAGGATCTTGAGGTGGGGAGTGGATTTATCTGTAGATTTAGTGCATCACAACAGTGGGGTCATATGGCACCTTGTTGGGAAATGCAGTGTGGAAGAGGGAAGAGGGAGAAGCACTGGGAGGGATGAAAGGAAAGGTTTAAGGGTCTAGAATAGTGTAAGGGAAAAGGGATTGCAGTCAGGAGGAGGGATGGAAGCTTGCAGTTTAAAAATATAAGTTATGGAGGCAAAGAAAGTGGGAAGTAAAGAGAAGATGTGAAAGATCTAGAGAAACGAAGGTGTAGAGAAAGTGTGGAATGAAGGAAAAAAGGACTAAAAACACACTTTCACTCTCCCTTACCTTCTAAATGCCATTCTTCTCCTGAACACTCTTCTACATCCTTACATCTACCTTCTTTTCCACAAACCCTCCCCATCACAATGCATCATCATCTTTACAAACTTTCCCTTCACATTACATTCTTATCTTTATTTTGTCATCTATCATCACAAACCTTCCTCACACTTGTCCTTCAGTTACTACGCATGGAGTTTGACAAGAGTGAGGACTACTGGACCCTGAAGCTACAAGAGGAACAAGACTACTATGAAGAGGAACGTCGCCTCTACGATGACAAGTTCTCAGCGCTGGAGAGAAAGATCAGAGAATATGAGGAGCTGGTGCTGGCAGGCGGTGGTGGTGCAGGAGGCGGACGAGATGCTTCTGAGGAGTCTGACCGTCTGTCCACCATTGATGAGAGTGTGGTGTGGGAGAAGCAGGTGTGTTGGGGCCACATGAGTATGGATGTGGATAAGTAGAGCTTCATCTCAGTCTACACATGTTATACAAGATCACAAGTGTTAAATTTACTTTGTTTTGAAGTTGTAATTAAACTTTGCTTCATTGAAATCATTTTCTCTTTTGCCCAGATTTATAAATGCAGTAAATAGTAAGTAAATAGGTAAAGTAAATAGTAAACTTAAGTAAATAGAACTTATTATATTGAAAAGTTACCAATTTGCAGCAATATTGAATGATTATTTTCTGTCTATACTTGTTTTGCTTTATTACATAGCACCTTACATCTTTAGGTGACCGAGCTGGAGGAGGAGGTGGCCCAGCTGAGGGGACAACTGGAGGATTTGAGGCAAGAAAAACTGTCAATGGTGAGAACTGGACTCTTCATTGCTCAGAGAGGGATTAATTAGGATATTCTTAGTAATAAAGCTTGCACGGGATTATTAGACATTACAAAGTTCATCTTTATTTCTTTGCATACATTACAGTTAGGAACCAAGATGTTTATACTTTACTTATCTTTTATCCACCGTTCTATGCATCAGATAAAGAAAATGCGGGGTTATATTTCCTTTGTCAGCCTTGTCTTTTGTTCATCTTATTGCCATTGCCTAAGAAAGCTTGCTTCTTCAGGAGAGTCAGGTGGAGGCGCGAGTAGTGGAGGAGAGGCAGCGAGCGAGCCAGGAGAGAGCCGTCCTGCAGGAACAGGTCGTCTCTCTTGCCTCACAGCTGCAGCAGACACAGCAGCAGCTCTCCTCTGGTTAGTCTGTCTGTCTGTGTATTCTTTCCTCACTTGCCAAACCCAAAGATCTCTTAAAGATGTAACGTTTTAATTGTTTTATTGATGTGGTTGTCCTTTATCAACATTGAGATCTTTGTAAATATTGCTTTATGGACGTAATTTAATAACTTTGAACTGGCTTTATGGACATAATTTAATATTAAATTAACTTTGAAAGTACAAAAATAAGCTAAACAGATTATTTGACAGAACTGTAAAAACTTGACAGAGGTGGGTAAGTAGTTGTTTGTGTACTGAAGTAATGGTGTGTTGCAGTGGTGGAGAAAGGGGAGGACATGAAGAGGGAGGCAGACCAGCGCATTCAGCAGCTCCTCAGTCAGCAGCAGCAGTCGTGTGAGCACCTGCAGGTCAGTCCATCCCTGTCCTCCAAGTAGCAGTGCCAGACATTAAGTTATCTTGATGCAGCTTTATAATCATTGTAATTTATACACTTCCTCCCCTTGACCTCTCCACTCCCATAGGTCGGGTCAGCTCAGGTCAATGGCCACTTGCAAGAGGGAGGAAGAAGCCCACAACCGGTGAGACTTGCTTTCCTGTTATATCAAGTAGCAGAACAATTTAAGTAGATTATAGATAGGGTGAAGAAGAGATGCACAGTAAATAAATGCTGTTTATTTGGGGTAGAAAATATATTGAATTCCTCAGTGGTTCTTGATATTGTATCACCATATAAAAATTATTAGAATCTAGTCTTAAATCTCCCTTTGTCTAGATCCAGTTTTCTCCCTCATTTACTATTTCTACTGCCTCCCATGGCCTATAGCATCCTTTAATCCCCTCCCTTCCCACCCCTGCAGGAATTTGGCAGTGTGGGGGAGGAGACCATCAAGGTGAGTCTCCGGACCCAGCTGAGACAGTGCCAGGACCGCCTTAAGTTCCTGGAGGCGGCACTGCGGCATCATCATGTCCATGCCCACCACATTCTTACAGGTGAGAGGCAGGAGGAGGAGTGTTTCCATTAGTTTCTGCAAGTAAAATAAAACTTATCAGATATTATAAAGATGTGGAGATAAATAGGTACATGTAGTAGTATCCATACATTTCTTTGGTTAGGGTCAAGAAAATACAAATATGGAAAGGAAGTAGTGTTCAGTGTAGAGTTGTATTAATAATATTACAGGGAAGCTTCTTAATGATGCACTGCTGTTTCAGTGACACGAGCACAACATGCAGCTGAGGTACAGAATCTGGAGAGTATGATGGCAGCCACACAACAGATGCTTGGTCAGCACATTGCTAAGTACAAGGACCAGGTAAGATAACTAATATAAGGACGAGGAAAGGTAACAAACAGACATAACAGTTTTCTTCAGGCTTAACCCTCTTGATTCTAGGTTACTTCATTACTTTACCTTTACAGGCTGAGGCTCAGCAATTTTGTTTACTGAAAACATGGCAACACTCACTGGGAGATTATCTTTCCTTCTTTTGTCTACATATTCCTGCTACTTTTGGGAAAGCTGTGGCCAATCAGCAAGTGAAAGCTACTCTATAACTGCACTGTTACTAAGCCCTCAGGAATCAAAATTACTGTGCCTAAGAAACTTTTGTATAACTATGATCAATTGCCTGTGGTGTTTGTAAACATACTGTGGGGGACATCCTGTGGGTCTGTAGTCTGAGAGAGAGAGAGCATGAGTGAGCGAGTGAGTTTTCAGGGGGAGAGAAGAGATAGGAAATCAACATCCAACTGTCTATCATCTTGGTAACATAAGATTCCTAACTATGATATCATTTTACTGCTCTTGAATCCTATACTCATAGTCCATGCCTACATAGTTTAAAGTTTTAGAATAACAAAGGCTCTCCCATTCATGAGTCCCTCTCTCACACAGCTGAGCAAGGCCAGCCGCAGTGACTCCCTGGTCAAGGAGCTCTACCTAGAAAATGCCCAGCTCATGCGTGCTCTGCAGGTCACAGAGGGCCGGCAAAAAATGGCCGAGGAGAACAGTCGGAAGTTACAGCTTTCAGCTGCTCTTTCAACCCTGTCTTAGGCTACAGCACCACCATCACAACAGTTCTCACAAAATCATGTTTCCTGAGCATTCGCAATAAAGTCCAAATGCAAGGGACTAAATGTCACAACTCTTGCAGGATTCCATCACACAGACCTACTCAACTCATTTCAAGCCATAAGTTACCCATCAAAACATTCCTCCACCACAAACACATGTATTTCTGCCATAAGTGACCTAGATCACTTCCTTCCACGCCATTTCCTTTGTGGCCGAGGACTGGCTTCTCTGCCATACGTGTCTAGACTAGATGCTTTCCTGCCATACAAGGCTCAAACACCCCTGCCATAGAAAGCTAGCCATGCCATAAAGGACCTTGCACACATCATGCAAAACTACACATCACACATTCATTTACTTCACAAAACATTTGTGTCATAAGGAACCATAAGTTTTGTCCCCATTTTTACACAATTTTCCTAATTTATTTTGAGTTCCACTCACACTTCATCCTTTCAGTATTTATCCCTTAGCCATTCACTCAGCGGGTGCCGGCAGCCCTTGCTTGCTGTTTAGCCAGTGCCTGACTCATGGTGACCTGATATTTTTATATTGTTAGAGACATCTAGATTTCCAGCCACACAATTCGCAAAGCTTATTTTAGATAGACAGCTGAAGTGTTTCTCTCTTGCAGCTTATTTTTGGAATCCTTCAAGTGGACAGAAAACCATTCAAAATCATGACAGAGCTAACACATCATAGCTGGACGTACCTAGGCTCAATGGTGCATATATACATTTTAGATAGGATTCATTGGGAGTGTTTGGGAAAACTCATGTCTGCCAAGATGCATGTAAGAGGCAATAACAATTTTTAGGTTCATATAGAGGAGGCCTTGGTAACCTGTGCTGTTGTGGTTTGTGTAGAATAAGGAAGGCATTATTAAGGTTATCATACAGATAGATGTGCAGTATAATCAGGAATGGATGCTGTACTACTAATGAACTAGAAGAAACTATAGTGATGTGTGTGGGTTGTGTTAAGGCTCTAGTGGGGCAGCTGAAGGAAAAACATGTTAGTGAAGGAAGGAATTAACTTGCATAGAACTACTGAAGGAATATAAGTAGATCAGTATCCATCTACAAAGCACACTGCACAAGATTTGCACCTCAGCATTTACACAGCTTGTGATGGATGCTTCAACACTACTTCCTCTCTCCTACAACCCATCCACAGACAAATGAGGCTTTACTGCAGTTTTATGTTACATGGTCCTAAATGTTACAGTGTTAATCACATGCATACTACACATTCAGAACATCAGCAGCCAAAAATCATTGTAGGTGTATGCAACTTAATTGTCTCCAAGTATCCCATTACTTCCTCCTTCATACACAAGACCTTCCCACCTCCACTCAAGTCACACCCATCCTGTCACTCCATTTACACTTGGCCTCACCACCACCTGCAGTGAATGTGTATGTTGGTCTAGTCGTGCTCGCAGACAAATTCATGTGCCTCCAAACCACTCTCAAACAACTTCATGCTCCACCAAGTTGCCAGAGTGAAATGTGTGTGTGATTCTGTGTCATAGTACCAAAGATGGTATTTAGTGTAATAATGTGTGCATGCGAGAGTCTGGTTGAGTAAGTGCCATACTGAGGGAGTGTTACTGTGATGCCATGTGTAGGCTGCAAGCTGTCTGGCAATCTCTCCTTCCCTCTCCCCAGGGCATTGTTCAGCCTTTATTTTATTTACTTGAATGAAAGATAGAGTTCAAAACTTTTCTTTTAGCAAGTGTGAATTTTAATTTAGTGGAAATAGTTTCCTATCAATTAAATCTTCCAGTAATATAACAACTCCCCTTAGTATTCAAATTTTGAGTATTCAAATTTTGCTCCTTTGAAAGTAGTTAGTTGTCACTACTACAATTGACGACAAATTCAAGTGATTGTCAAATCATGAAAAGTATACATTTTTCTGTGTTTTGCAATATACGAGCTGAATATTTCATTGATGGGTAAACTACTATAGAGTTAAGAAAATAAAGATATATGTAGAGTCTATTATTTGTAAATACAAACTGGCAGATGCCATGCCTAACTTTTGTGTAACTGTATCTATGAAGATACCATGTATCAATATTCATACACAAAACTATCTGGTCTGTATTCAGAGGGTTACCAATACAAGGACAGGCTGACTGGGCTGAGGGCAGTGCTACACTGTTCACTGTTTACACACAAATGCACATACACACAAATACTGAAAAACTAAACAATAAAGTTTCCTCATTTAATTTATTTGTTTTACTCCTATCACTGTTGGTGCCTTTCTGGAGATTTACACGAATGGTGCCCTCCTAAGCCCCTAACTAGGTGATGCATCATGCTACATTCGCAAAACAAATATGGCTGCTGACCTTAAGAGTTCTTGATGGGCAGTTTTGTGATGACGCCCTTCACCTCGTAGTAGTTGCTCAGTGCATACTCTGAGTTCTCCCTTCCTTGACCGGATGCCTTGTATCCTCCAAATGGTGTCTGGGCATTGAGGACGTCATAACAGTTAATCCTGGAACGAAGATAAAGGTGACATGGGGATAAAGGGGACCCTCATGTCTTCTAGCCAAGTCCCTTTCAGACACCTTTATTGACAGTGGAAAAATAGTGCACAGGAAGGAACTCTATCATGGACTCACCAGACAGAGCCAGCCCGTAGCCCATGAGCAAAGACATTCGCCTTGTCCAGGTCTCGGGTGAAGACTGCTGCCGCCAGCCCGTACTTAGTGGCATTAGCACGCTTGATCACCTCATTCACATCCTTGAACCTGAAGATCTGCTGCACAGGCCCAAAGATCTGCACAACAAAATCCTTGTCACTTTTGATGCTCAATAGTAAAACTAACATGGATTATCAAAAACAGGCAAAAGAAAAGATGCTGTCATGAAAGTTAAGAGGAGGTAATAGACACTTTGAAAGGGTTAGGGCAGAGTAAAAGTTACAACCAGAATGGTAAGTTAAGTGTCAGTAAGCAAACCTTCACAAGGAAAATAAAAACATTACAAACAGTTGCTATACCGCAACCACAGTCTCACCTCCTCTTCAGCAATGCGCATGTGGTCCTCCACATCAGCAAACACTGTCGGCTCAATGTAGTAGCCTTTGTCTCCCTTGCGGTTTCCTCCCACACACATTTTGGCTCCTTCCTTCTTGCCTGACTCAATAAGTTCCAGGATCTTGTTCATCTGCTCTCCATCCACCTGCAAACAAAATAGTCCCAAAATTTTAAAAAAGCAAGAAAAACATATATCAAGAGAATTTAACATTTCAGTTGACTTCAGCTGCATTAACAACTTGCCACTCACCTGGGGTCCCTGCTCTGTGGTCAGGTCGAAGGGGTCTCCCACGGTGCGCACCTTGGCTCGCTCAACACTGCGCTCCACAAACTCATCGTACACAGCATCCTCTACAAAGATCCTCGAGCCAGCACAGCAGCACTGGCCCTGGAGAGAAGAGGGAGTGAGAGGGCTGTAAGTACACACCCTTAAGACACACTGCTTCCTACCCTACAGTATTCCCATTCCTAATCACCTTAACACATATCATGTCATTCTCCTTAGTTTTACCAAGTACTCAACATTGTAATGCACAAGACCTCTGACATCAAGCAATTCTTCCAACTTATTTGACTCCACTCACTCACTTACTCACTCACTCAGCTCTTAAGCACCCAGCTCACAACTGACTGGGAATAAGTTATCATCTCAAAATAAGTATATAAAGGAATTTCTGTAATCATTTATACCACTGCAACTGTTATCCACATCCTACTCTTATAAAAAAAAACTGCTACCCATTTATATATATCATTTGTAATAATTGCAGAAGAAGTTTTGCTAGGTGAGGGTGAAAATGCTCGGTAAATATAGAGACAATGCCTTTCACTTCATGAGCTCCTCCCTTGCCAGCCAAGGTAGTACAACCTTACCTGGTTGAAGAAGAGGCCAAAGTGGGAGGTCTCAATGGCATGGTCCAAGTCTGCATCCTTGAACACAATGTTGGGACTCTTGCCGCCCAGCTCCAGAGTGACCCTCTTCAGGTTGCTGGCACCGGCCGCCTGCTGCACCAGGTGTCCAATCTGCCGACAACACAGGCCAGGGTTGTGGTGCCAATACTATTGCTCCTTCACCACTAGAACTTGTAATACTAAGCAAAAGTAAACAAAATACTGAAAATCTATTTGCTTCATCTTGATTTACAAATACAGATTTTGACATTTACCTCATTAAATGGAAAATATTAAAAGAGGATTTGCTTGCATTCCTTCACCAAATTTCTTATGGTTTGGCATTTAAAGGAACAGTCACTGTTTTCAATGACAGCTGCAACTCACCTCGGTGGAGCCTGTGAAGGCCACCTTGTCCACATCCATGTGGGAGGAGATGGCCGCCCCTGCACTGGGACCATACCCAGGGATGACATTCACTACACCAGCAGGGAAGCCAGCCTCGGCCACCAGCTTGGCCACGTACAGCCCAGTGAGGGGTGTCTGTTCTGCCAGCTTCATTACAATTGTGTTGCCTGCGGACACACAAGATTGGAAAACATTTGTAAAAACAATTAGACAATATTAAAGTACACTGTAATAATAAGTACTGTATAGTTAAATATCATTACTATCTCTGAACCCTTGCTCTGTTCACTAACACTTTCACGCATGTACTTCTTCACCTAGCTCTCTCCACTAACACTTCTTTCATACATGCACTCTTTTACCCCATCCTTCCATCTACCACACATCCGTCCTCTCCTATCAGGACCCGTAATTCCTTTCGCATACACTTTCAAATCCTTCATTCTTCATTATTCTCTCAAAACACCCAAACCTCACTGTGTTCCTTTCCATCTACTCCACCACTCCACAATTCACACATCACGCACAGATGCTCATACCAAATCTCAAACATGCTTTCACTGCTCTCATCCTTCTATTACTATCAAATCAAGACATTCCCTCTGATACACATCCACAGCCACACATGCACACACCTGTGGCTAGGGCTGGTCCAAACTTCCATGCCTGCATCAGGAGAGGGAAGTTCCAGGGGATAATCTGGCCACACACACCAATGGGCTCGTGTCGTGTATAGGCAAAGTGCGGCCCATCAGTGGGGATGGTCTTGCCATGGATCTTGTCAGCCCAACCAGCAAAGTACCTCAGATTCCTTATGACCAATTCCAGATCACCACTGAAGGAGTTGGTGTAAGGTTTTCCATTGTCCAGGGTCTCCAAGCTCTGCAGTTACAATAAAAAGGTTTTAACGGATTAGAATGCATACCTGCCCACTCTGCTCCTTCATGTACAATACAGCAAAACCTCAATAAGTCAGACTCCTTTAACTCAGATATCAGTTAAGTAGTCATAGTAATAGAGTAGTAAAAGTCACAGCAGTAGTACTGAATTAATAGCAACAGCATCTTTTTTTCAATGTCTCCCCTAAACTTTTGACCACACACACACACACACACTCACACACATCACAACTCACCGCCAGGTACACCCTGTCCCGTTCAATGAGGTCTGCCAGCCTGTAGAGGAGCTGACCCCGGCTGTAGGCGTCCATCTGCCGCCACTCAGAGTTCAGCTCAAAGGCTGCCCGTGCTGCCTTCACTGCCTTGTCCACATCAGCCTGGAACACACCCACACCATGTCAGGATACAAACTAGATCTTAATGTGCTGACTCTAAGGTTTCACTACATCAAACTCCATATGTTACTACCACTGTCAGTTGTCTCTGCACCAATCCCACTGCCTCACCTTGTCTCCTTCCTCCACCATAGCGATGACCTCTCCTGTGGCTGGGTTGACTGTCGGGAATTGCTTGCCACTCTCTGACCTGTGGAACTCATTGTTGATGAACACCTGTGGGGTAAAGGAAGCATGTAAAAATGTATTCAATTCTGCCTTTTACACAATTGAGTTATCTTACCTCTCGGCCTACCTCTCACACAGCTGAGTCATACAAATAGGCAGAAGTTATAAGGTTTTAATTTGAGATAATTAATCAAAACAAGGGAAACAGTAATTTATGACAAAAGTACTTGACTTAATTTCACAGATATTTGAGAGAAAAGGAGTACTTGATAAACTTTATGGAGCTGAGAGAGCGAGAGAGAGAGAGAGAGAGAGAGAGAGAGAGAGAGAGAGAGAGAGAGAGAGAGAGAGAGAGAGAGAGAGAGAGAGAGAGAGAGAGAGAGAGAGAGAGAAATAAAAAAGATTATGTAAAGAGTAATATAATCTTATAGATAGGCAACTGTAGGGAAACAAATGACAAAGTACAATGTTGGGCTTAATGGGCTGATATAATGATGACAAGCCAAAAGCAATGAGAAAGAGAACACCTGGGGGGAGAGAGAGAGAGAGAGAGAGAGAGAGAGAGAGAGAGAGAGAGAGAGAGAGAGAGAGAGAGAGAGAGAGAGAGAGAGAGAGAGAGAGAGAGGAAACAAAACTGTAAAATATTCCTCTCAACATGAACAAGCAATGGAAAATTGGAAAAAACTGGCCTTGTCTAATATAAGAGAAGCAACCTATAGGATAACAGTGAAAGGGAATACCTGTGACAGCTCAGGAAGACCATCAAGCATAACCTGTCCCACCCTACCATGCCCTCACCAGATCCTACCAATCCCTCCCAGCCCTCAGTCCCTTGGTACTTATGCCCCTGACAACAAACAAGTCACATTATGGTATTATCACTGTTATTGATAAGGTCTTCCACATGACTGGCAGACTGGCAGATGAAAGGGCTATTATTCATTCACTGACATCCCTTTATTCAAACCAGGAACAATAGGAGGATCACTCAAGGGAACACCATTCAAGAGGGCATTATTCACTGCCACATCCCTTTACTCACAGCAATAAGAAAAAAACACCTTTACTTGATTTAATTGTAGGCAAAGGCACAAATAATTATGGTTAACCAGTTAACTGGTATTTCAATAGTGACTTTTGCTTAACTGGCCTATTCTGTCCACCTCTCTAATGCAAGAGTTAACCAGTATTCTCAATCACTCATCCCTTTCTCTGGTAAACTCTGGAACTCCCTGCCTGCTTCTGTATTTCCACCTTCCTATGACTTGAATTCCTTTAAGAGGGAGGTTTCAAGACACTTATTCATCAATTTTTGACCACTGCTTTGACCCTTTTATGGGACTGGCATTTCAGTGGGCATTTTTTTTTATTAGATTTTTTGTTGCCCTTGGCCAGTGTCCTTCCAACATAAAAAAAAAGAAAAAAAAAATACTTGTGATATGACTGCTACATTTTACTCAGTGCTAATGACAATGTAACTCTTGCATTATGTGAGTAACTTCAGAAGATCAATCAATCACAGCTCAACACAATTTGTCACCCAAAATGAATGAGCAAAAATGATACTACATGCACCGAGATCATACCATCCATCACCCTTACTGCCTCATGGTGTCTTCGGAAGCCATACTCTGTACCCACATTTAGGCCTGGTTTCCGTGGTATCTTGGGAAACTAAGCTCCAAACTTGCACCCAAGAGTGATTTTTAGTACAAGCGATACAGACGACAGTTAAGGATCAACTCTGTCTCTGGGTAATCTAATACACACACAGTACATCTTGGGACCTTACTCATTTAAATTATTCTACTAACTAATGCTTGCACAAGTCCAAATACCCATAACAATGCTGTTGAATATATTAGTGAATCCCATAATTAATCCTACTTAGGGTTCCTGGAAGGTCAGATGAGCTGGCCTTGCTTGCACCATACCATCTTATCAACCTTGGGAAGCTGTATCGGTCAATGTTAATGCCACACCTTCCCATCTCCCAGGCTCGGGTGGCAGCATCCCAATATGCAGACTGCCCCCCACGCCCAACAAAGAAAAATAAGCCATGGTGATATGAAGCGTACACACCCTTGAGAGACCCTACTTAACAGATGTGATAAACAGGGTCTTATCTGTCGCTTTTTATCCTGACTGACACACCGGTAAGAAAAGACACACACGCACGCACGCACGCACGAGGTGACATCATGACGTACAAGTGTGTAGAAGGAAAAGAAAAGATTGATCTCACGGATTCTGTGGAACCAGGGCAATCAACACAAAGAAACTGAAAAAAAAAAAAAAAGGCAAAGAAAGAAGTGAGGAAATAAAGTTTTCAGACAATCAGCCAATGCAATATATTGACTGACGAAATAGTATACAAGGAACCTTCATAGCTTTAAAGATACACAATAAAAGAAAGTAACTTCAAAGGATGCTACAATACGAGCTTGACCCAATCCTGTAAAAATACAATTAATTAAGAACACACACACACAGATGCTCGCTGACTCCCTGGTGACTTGCCGGGCCGGGGTTCGCGAGGCAGCTCTCTCTCTCCATGAGCAACTAGTTATTGTCCTCCATGAGCAAGGTGTGGTGTGTAGGTCTCGGCCTCACCCACGGATAGGGCTGTCATGCGGTCTAAGCTTTCTCAGGGAGGGTAAACACTGCTGAGTAACACGTTGTCCCAAAGACAATAGGAGATTTGGAAAATTGATTGCCTGCAGTAGCGAAGGTAGAGTGTAATGCATTGTACCCCTAATGATTCAACCGCTGTTGATGTGTATGACATTCCTCTTACATGCAGGTAGTACTGTACATAGTAGTAAGAAACGAGACAGCCGGCACAGGACATGGCACAGGCTCCTACAACCAGAAGGGAGCGATAACAGCAAGTTGTCACGGCCAAGACAGTCACAAAAAAATCGCAGTGTTTCCGGCAGTAACATTCCATCCTGCCACCCCAAAGCCTCTCATTACACACAGTAACACTCTGACAAGGTCCCTCTATGTACACTACCAACTACTGAATTGACACATTAAATGCGTCACAAACTGGATAAGCTCGCCATTACTAATCGAAAGGCAGCTGGTGCCCCCCCCCCCCCTGTTACAGCCAGCTAGCCACCCCGTCCTACTGGCTGGCAACACTCAGACTGTCAAAGAGCCACCAAATAATCGTATCAGTGATTGGGACAGCATATCCTGCCCATGGGTTTTATCTGCGTGAAATACAAGATATAATAAGAGTATTTCAAATGCGTGGAATGAAGCAACAGCAATTCTTTGGACCCTGTGATTTCTACGTATGATAAACAACTATTCATCTTCGTCTTTAATATTCTGCACCTCATATGATGTTAGAATGTGGCCAAGGACTGTATACTATAAAGGTACTATACAAGGGCAAGTCCTTGGTGTGGCGCATCAAAGTCCCGTATAGGCATACATTTTTTTGTTTTTCTTGTGTTCTTGAATCTATCACGTGTGTTCTCTCTCACCCCAGGTTTATCAGCCACTTCTTCTATCATCGTTCTCCCTAATCCCTGAACCCATCTGCCGCGACGCACACCAAACCAGACTAGAAACTAAAGCACCAGAGTATCAAATTTGGTTCACCAGCATACAAAAGCAGCCTAGAATGCGGTTATTTTACACTGGTGTACACTTCCAAGGGCAACGCGCTTAATTACCTTAAACCTTGCCCACGTCCACTTCCAGCCACATGCTAGTCAATATACCGATACTTTCCCACACAATATAAACGTCTTACTCAACACTCAACTAAGACATTTGGACACCTGATACGATGTAAACTTTGGAGAAACTGAGGCTCTCCTGTAATAACATGCCTTAAACACTAACCTTTGATGGTTGCTTGGCTGCTTACCTTCTCTCTCTCTCTCTCTAAGTACAAATTATTATCCACTTCACTATATAAGCTTACTATTCCGATTACACAACCCATAACCTTCGTACATCCCTGCAGCCTCATTCGAGCGATGTACTCGTAGAAGCGCAGCCTGTGAGATACAAGGTTATACGAGGTCGTTAGCTTCAATAACCTTGACCAAATACCCCCAGGGTACCAAGAATTACAAACAGATCCTCCTATAATAAGCTGGCAAACGGTTGTGCACCCTGGACGTCCAAATTATATCTCAGCATCTTCAGCTAGTACAATACACCAACTTACGTCTACCCTTACGTCATACACCAGTTCCGCGACCAATGATTTTATGATAAATCTTTGATCGTGACAAATGCAGAGGCCATCACCTCCCTTCCACAACCTGTCACCACTGTTGCTACCTGACGGCACCCACCAGTCATCACACCCACATCACACCTAAACCTCGCCTTGTCATGCCTACCCAAGCACAGCAGATGACGGCTCGGTAACCTAGTGTACATTAGCAAGTATGGGAACAGAAGCCCTCTCAGTAATCTTACCCCGGTGCAGTGGATGTCAGGAGTAGTGATGGGCTGCGGGAGTGCTGCGGCGGAATAGGCGGCGGCAGGCTGTAGGCTGGCCTTCCCAGCAACCCTCGCCAGGCAGGACCATCTCATGGCAGACCGCAGCATGGTGGAGAGTAGCTAGGGTGATGAGGGATGGTATGCCAACACGTCAGGTCTCTTCGTGGGTCAGATGGTGAATGAGATGGCGGGTGTTCCGGTGCTAGGAAGCCACACGATAGCAGGGTGACACTATCTGCAAACAGCTACGCTATCACTGCCTGGCCTGCTCTGCCCTGCTGCCGCTGCGAGAGCTGCCTGCTGCCTGGTACACACTGCTGCCAGACGACTATATTACCCATATCTCTCTCTCTCTCTCTCTCTCTCTCTCTCTCTCTCTCTCTCTCTCTCTCTCTCTCTCTCAGGTGATATAGCACATAGCTACATATTTACATCATCTTCCTTGACTTATATAGAGTATAGAGAAATAGGAAGAAACTCAGAGCTTATCTGGTAGCTATAACTCAATCAGACTAGTAAAGACTGAAATAGAGATACGCTTGTTTATAGTACCTATAAGCTTTATAGTCCTCATAAGCTTTATGAGATCAGATTTTTGTATGGGCAGGGATGATTATGTGGATATAGATGAGTTTCTTTTATACAGTGATTGCCACGTTTAGGTTTCCTGGCTTCCTGTACCTAGCTTCCTTATTTTCTTATATTATTTTATCACTGCAGAACTCTCTCTCTCTCTCTCTCTCTCTCTCTCTCTCTCTCTCTCTCTCTCTCTCTCATGATACTAAGCAGGGATTATGCAGCAGTGATAATCATTCTTCACACACACACACACACACACACACACACACACACTTTACTCATATAATAGCTGGTAAATCACTCAATAATTGCATATATATATATATATATATATATATATATATATATATATATATATATATATATATATATATATATATATATATATATATATATATATATATATATATATATATATATATATAAAAGGAAAAACATGAAAACCTTCCATTCTTCCACTGCATTCTGATAAAAGCAGAAATAGAAAAGAAAAGAGCTAAATGGTTTCAAATGGACTTCATAACGACCATTTTTCATTCCTACCTAACTATAGCTAAAGAACACTACGTAATCTCACCAATCACGTCCATTCATCACATTACCGACGCATATTGTTAATTTGAAATGAAAAACGAAGGTGAGAGCATTTATTAATCTTATACATCATCATTAGAAGCATAAAATAATCATACATGAGGTTGAACATGACATCTTTTCACCAATCAAGGCTGCGTGACTTCTAAAACTCGCTCAAGCAAGACACAAGAGAGAGCAACTTCACCGTGAATTGCAACTCCTCAGCCTCCCACTCCCTGCCCGCCGTCACCAGTCTTGCCAGTCCTTATCTTACCCCTACTCCTTATCATTACTTTACGGCTCCATATATCACAAAAAAAAAAAAAAAAAGTTTTTACGTGATATGAAGTGGAGATTCTTGTTTTCTTCACGGTGATTGAATGACAGAGAAGTGTTTGTATTAAAAGGGACTTGTGGGTTCAAGGAGCTTTTGATTATTCTCCTCCATATCAGTGTTCATATGGACCACATATCATTAGAATTCGAGGGTTGTTTTTGTGTCATTTAAAGTGCAATTTCTTGTTCTCATGACGAATGAGTGGCCGAGAAATCCTTGCCTCATTTCATGACTTGTACCGAGAAGAATATATGAACTAGTAGTTACACAATTCTACTAAATCGATTTTTCATGCGGTTATTCACAAAGGAGGATTGACTCCCGAGCTTCACAGGGTTTTAAAGATAACGTGATAAAAAAAATGAAGGACCAATGCAAAGGCAGCACTGTGACGTGTTATCTTCACCTCAAAGCAAAATTACACCGGGTAATATAACCTCCATTACACTGGTCAGACTGGGTGGAGCGAGGAGGCTGGGAAGGATGACCGAGGGAGTAATGAAGTGTCTCAGTAATCTCAAAACACTTGTCAGCGTGGAGGTTATAACTTTAGCATTTCTTTGAGGCCTGGGAAAGTGACAGGGAGAAGAATGACTGGGTGGTTACTGAAGTGTCTTGCATCCCATCCTTCTCAGAACACTTAGTTAACTCTTTAGCACTACTTCGAGGTCTGGGAGGATGGCTGGGGAGGGTGACGGGGAAGTTATCGAGGTGTGTTCAGTACTCCACCCCTCTCAGCACGCCCTTCAGCATCAGTCTCTTCCCCACCATGGACTCCGTCAGGTCATTTTCCTGCTGCATCTCCTGACGGTTCCCCTCCTCCAGCATCTTCTTCACCAGGTTGCCCTTGAACGGGGAGTGCATCATCTGCTCGTTCTGCACGCAGCGACCGATGGCTGCACGCAAAATAAGGAAAAAAGGGCGTGTATTACAATGGCTTTATATGTAATTGTTCCTACCTATTTTTTTTATCGATTTTATTTTTCCCTTCTTTATTTATTCACCTATCCACTTCTTCATATATATAGATGAGTTTCTTTTATACAGTGATTGCCACGTTTAGGTTTCCTGGCTTCCTGTACCTAGTGACGTATTCATTAATTGTCTATTGCAGAACTGAGTCGTTATATCCCATTTTCTCTTTAACACATTGCTTCTTCTATTAATACATTTACTTAAACGAGCACTCGTGTTTCTGTGTGTGTGTGTGTGTGTGTGTGTGTGTCCCTGACAGACAAATTTTCATGAGGCAGTAATGTGTATGTAAATATGTCCTATTAGATATTTATGATAAGAGAGACAGGGACAGAAACAAGAACAACAACACAAACACAGAAAACACCAGAGGACATCACACACACACACACACACACACACACACCATTAAAGAGGTACTCGTCGCAAATGTTGGAGCCGGTGTCTGAAGCGGTGCCTCGGGGATGGAACAGGTAGGGACACTCTCGGGCATCCCTCAGACAGGTCAGACCAATGCCACACTTCCCATAAGCTTCCCAAGGTCCGCCACATTCCTCATTGATATCCTGCGGCACACGAAGAGGAGAACAGATACACAGATAACAAAAGAACTTAAGAATATGGACCTCCACTACTTCAAAAGGGTCTTGTTGGATGGAATGACACGGGTTTTTAAGGGTGTTTTTACGATTCTAGTGATAGATTAACAAGATTTATGCATCAGTTAACGGAGAAACACTCTTGAAAATTCAGCTGATCATGTTTGTGGCCCTTGAAAATAGTTGTGGTGAGAGAGCAGAGCGTTTCAGAATATTGCAAGTAGATAGTGTGGCTGCACGTGACTGATAGACAAATAGGTAAGATGGGAACTTGATTGATAGATTGAGAGATAGATTGGTTGGTTTATACGTAGATAGGTAGACAGAAAGAAAGATAAATAGCAAATAGATTAGTAAGTAGGTAAATAGAGGGATAGATATATAGATAGATAGATAGATAGATAGATAAACAGATAAATAGATAAATAGATAGATAGATAGATAGATAGATAGATAAATAGATAAACAAACAGACAGACGGACATACATGAGAGATAAACAAAAATAAATAGAATAGATGTTTATAATTACTATACGTAGTTTAAATAAAGCATCATTATGAAATCAAAACAAAATTGATTGAAAGAAAACATACGTAGCATCACCACACACACACACACACACACACACACACACACGGGGACACACTCACCTTGGAGCACACCTCGCAACAGTTACACACGTCCCAGGTAATACCGCGGTGACACTCTCCGATGGCTGGGCAGCGGCTCGGGTCACAGGCGCCGCACTGCAGAGCATCAGGCCTGCGGGGAGTGACAGATATGAGTATGTTAAGTCACTGCTGAACAAATTTTCCCCCACTTACAACTTTTTTGAGCTTATTTTTTTGTGCTAAAGTCTCTCAGTTATGTAGTATAAGAAGAAAGAATGATAATCCCTTTTCTTCGGTGTTTCCATGCAAATTGTCTTCTTATTGTGCACCAAATGTCAACAGAAAGATTATCATACTAGTGTACGGGTTAAATCACTCGTAGAAACATAAGAGCATAAGGAAAGTTGATATCAAGTCACTCAAAAGGTATAAGAAACAGGGATTGGTGCACGAAGCCATCAGGTCTACAAGTGGCAATCCCTGTTCATTCACTGCTAGGCATTCTTTTTTCATGATCCCTCGCAACGCAGCTTTCTAGACATTTTGTACTAAAGTATGATGACTCTGAGGGTTTTATTATGTCACCCTTGTTATATCTCCTATACTAGTCTTCTTATTCTGATACTGTTGTCTGTTATTCGCGGTGGTACTACTACTACTATTACTATTACTACTACTGCTACTACTACTACTACTACTACTACTACTTCTACTACTACTACTACTACTACTACTACTACTACTACTACTACTACTACTACTACTACTACTACTACTACTATTACTACTATTACTACTACTACGTCGTCGTACTTGTCCTCCTGCTGCTAATTCATAATTTTATTACTGTTAAGAATAGCAAATTTTTACCATTGATATTACTATTAATAATAATAATAATAATAATAATAATAATAATAATAATAATAATAAGAAGAAGAAGAAGAAGAAGAAGAAGAAGAAGAAGAAGAAGAAGAAAAGAATTAACAAAGTATTAGAGTTTCAAGTAGATTTGATGTGGTATAAGAATAGAGCACTACGTGATGTGGCGGAAAGAGAGAGAGAGAGAGAGAGAGAGAGAGAGAGAGAGAGAGAGAGAGAGAGAGAGAGAGAGAGAGAGACGTATAATAATCTTACAGTAGAGACATGATACAGGAAAGGGAAAAACACTTTCTACTCTACTTCCAGTCTACAGCTATACAGTAACTCTGCGAGGGTGCTTACTTCAGCGCGGACACAGCAGCGGTGACGGTGAAGAGGGAGAGAGTCAGAAGACCTGCCATGATCCACCTGCTGGAGAAAAGTCCTTAGTCTCTCTCTCTCTCTCTCTCTCTCTCTCTCTCTCTCTCTCTCTCTCTCTCTCTCTCTGCAACGCAAACGTGGAGCAAAAATTCATACTATGCTTTAAATGAAAAATATGGAAAACAAAGAACAAAATCCTTAATTAAATATGTGAAATAATAATAAATTTCACAGTTCTTTTCACGCATCACGACTTTCTCCTTCTCCCTCTCTCAACGTATACTTTTATCCCTCTTTTCTCACGTCACTCACTTGGAACGACGTGCGTGAATCTATAGGCAAAGGGTCAGACAAGGATGGCACTGAAAGGTCTGCCGGGACTACGCTGCCTTATATACCCCCGGGTCGGTGTGGGAGTGAGCGCTCGACCTGCCCTCCGATCGATATGCTTGGGGCCGCACCTCCAGGAACCGCTCAGCTAATCCTGGCTAAGTGTGTGTTTCTCTCTTTGTCGGGGATTGTCAAATAGGACACCAAGAGGAGGGAATGGGGTGTAAAAATGTAAAGACGTGTTATGTAAAGGATTACGAGGGGAAAATCTGGGTGAAATGTCAAGATTTGTTCGAGATTTTTTTTTTTTTGTTTCGTTGTTTTTTTGTTAGATATAAGTTAGGTTTTCGCATAAGTTGAAAAATTCTCTCTCTCTCTCTCTCTCTCTCTCTCTCTCTCTCTCTCTCTCTCTCTCTCTCTCTCTCTCTCTCTCTCTCTCTCTCTCTCTCGAAGTTCCCGCGGCTGCCACCACGCCAATAAAAACAGAGACTCAGCAGGGCATCCTCCAATTTTTTTGAAACCATCCTTTGTGAAAGTCGCGTCCCGCCGCCTCCCCGTCACCCACACGCCTCTGCCTGAGCGTGGACAAGCAGCGTGGGCGGCGAGGGTGGACAGTTCCGCGCTCTGACTCCCGGTGGCCTCTGCACTCCACGTGTTTACCTGCGGCTGTCACGAACACTTGCCTCAGCGCGCGTATCCAGCTCAGCCTCGCACACAATACCTCGCCGTGCTCTTTTGTCTTATGCCTCTTGGAAAATAAGGTATCGATCTTTTTTTTTAGCCTATGTTCTTGTTTTTCTTGTGTTTTTACGTTGTTTTCTTCAACTTACACAATAAATAACACGGTGAATGTCTAGAATATGAGCGCCGCATTCTTAATTAGGAGTTTCCTTGTAACACAGATACTTGAAGTTTCCAAGAGTGTTTTCGTGAGTCAAAGGATAGTTTAACGAGGATTCTGTATCACTAGTAGGAAAAACACTCTTGTAAACCCTCTATTAGTCATCTTTGGTATATGAAAATAGTCCTTATGAGAGAGCGAAACATTACAACGAAAGAACCCGCTGGGAAGGATAACGGAAACTTCCTTATACTTTCTTACACCACTGGAACGCCGCACTACATTCCCCCGGCACAATTCTAGGCTTACATCAACAGCTACAGCTAATTCAAGGGTCTGCACCTGACGACTGGTGAAGCGCCCATTGTGGGAAGCAGCAGGAGGGAGATGCGAGGTGTGTGTTGGTGAAGGAGAAGTTGAGCAAGGTCTGGCCACGGCGCCTTCCTCCGCCAGATACAAGAAGAGGTCGGAGGACTAAGAAGCTTAATTCTAGAGGAGCGCCCAGTGACGTCACCAGGCCCAGGTCAACACTTGAGTCTTCACCGAGTTACCCAACGCTCTAAGAAACGAAGGTAAATAGAGCTGATGTTGTTGGGCCACTAGATATTAATATTTTTACGTACTTGCCTCATCACTCCAGCGCCATCAAGTCTACCAGTCGAATCTCGCAATACCGAACTTCCCCCTCCCTTTTCTGAATCCCAATATTTCAGTGAGATAAGGAAAACTAGGAGTTGTCTGTTCAAACTAACGTACTTTTCTTTT
Organism: Scylla paramamosain; assembly: GCF_035594125.1. Classification (NCBI taxonomy): domain Eukaryota; kingdom Metazoa; phylum Arthropoda; class Malacostraca; order Decapoda; family Portunidae; genus Scylla; species Scylla paramamosain. The sequence goes on from NC_087187.1 coordinate 2,422,971, forward strand.
TCTATATATATAGCCTATTCCTGGGAACTTCCTCAAGGTGACTGTCGAGACAGAAACCTCTCGACTTAATCCTGATTCCATCCCTGTGTCCTCATTCCCTCTCCCCTGCCTCCCTCTTTTATTTATTCATCCACTCATTTCTATCAATTTTTACATCATTCATTATCAAACGTGTATTATTATCATTATTGTTATTATTATAGTAGTAATAGTAGTAGTAGTAGTAGTAGTAGTAGTAGTAGCAGCAGCAGCAGCAGTAGTAGTAGTAGTAGTAGTAGTAGTAGTAGTAGTAGTATCAGTTAAATTTATTCTACAGATAAGGGTAAACATACAGGGAACGACGATATGCACTCGAAACTACTTATATTCCATACTTTCTATAAAAAAAATAAATAAAAAAAATCAGAGATCGCTTCGCCCCTTCTCTCCACCTACGCAGCATCAAGTGTAAAAATCTCTAAAATGTTTCCCATAGACAACCAAAGGAGATATTCCCTGACACGCAAACAATGGGTAATCAAAGGCAAGGCGATTATACAGGAGCCTTGGCCCAGGGGAAGGATCACGCCCTCCACGCAGCGGGTCAAGGGCGGCTCACGGCTCTCAACCTCCCGCCACTTGGCTTCTCCCGCCCGCCTCTCCGCCTCCCCCTCTATCCCTCTCATCCCTCGCCTTCACCCCATTGTTTCCCACGCCGGCCTCTCCTCCTCTTTTTGAAGCCGTGAAATCCCCCCTCTTTATCAACATGCTCTTTCTCCCCTCCACGTCTTGTTTGTTCTCCCTTCACTCTCGTTTACAGTGTATGCTTTATCACCAACCTCTGCTTCCCTATTCTCTTCCCCTCCCTCTGCCGAGTGCTGACAGCATCATAATGACTCCCGCGGAACATAAGTTAATTTAATGCTTAGGTTCTGTTGAATGGACAATTAATGTGGTGTTGATAGATTTATGTGTTTAATGGATCCCACTGTGCTTGGTCATTTAAGGCGCTATAGATGCGTAATAAAGTTGATAATTGCATTTATATCATGCTGCATTTTTATTTACTGCTCCTGTTCGCTGTGACAAATGGTGAAATAGAAAAATATGTTACATTTCCACAAAATCTTAAAAATTTTACTATTCTTCATATCAAGGGCATAATTCTTAGAGTGTGTTTGCAGTTTTGAAGGAAGTAATTGTTTTCATTATTGATGCAAGTCTACTACTACTACTACTACTACTACTACTACTACTCGCTCGTGTCTCGCGGGAAGCCCTCTCTCTCCAGCTTCGCGGTTTTCATGACAGGTCCCCTCGAGAATTCTGGGGTTTCTTAAAAAAGCAGGATATATCAACTTCCGAAGAAAAGTAATCTGTGTGGAATTATACGTTTTATTTGCTTATGCGTATAATAATTTGGGTCAAAAATAAAAACTCTACATGCGCATTATTTTAACCGTGACACAAAGAACATACGTAATGTCTTCATATCATTATCTGCATCAGTAATATTCACCGCCTGCAGCTTTTATCAATGCTTCCCTCGTGAACACAGAAAAACATGACTCTGGTTTCTGCACGTACGTTGGCAGAAGGAAAATCTAATGGGAACGTTGATTTATGTAGTGGAAGGATACTGAACATATACTGCTGATTATAGAGATGTCGTTCGCACGTACAGACTCAGTCATACACAAATTTTAATATGTATGGAAATTATGGTTTTACACACACACACACACACACACACACACACACACACACACACACACACACACTGAGATTCAGCTATACACAAATTTCAGTAATATGTACTTTTTTTTCGTAAACACACACACACACTTTCACGTATATACAGTAATGCTCCCTTGGGCTACAAATAACAATGTTGCTCGGTGTAATGTTTTTCAAGTATGCTCTACATTGTGCTGCCAAGATGCTAAGGCCACAGACATGCTAAGGTATATTCACCAATGGCCAACAATAAAGTAGTACTCACTTTCAATGTTTTTTTTCTCAGTCTTATCTACTGACAATCTTATGGAACTTGATAACAGATAGATTCTTAGCACATCTGAAGACTTGAGATTGAAGGGGAAACGTCTGACACAGAAGTATCATGAGTGAGGTTACTTGAGTTATCACCACGCCTGCCCTGTGACCAAAGGCAGAGTGTGTTGCTGAAGACTACTGTGCATGTGTTCCTGCCTGAAGGTGCCTGGTTATGTAATGTCATGAAAAAATATGTAACACTTTGAATGCTATTTCTAAAACTGAGTAATATTATAGAAACCTGTTGTTGGTGTGAAAAAATATGAGGCACAAAAACTTATTCTAGAAAGTGACTAATAATATGGATGGCTATTGTCACTAAAATTATGGAACACAGACTAATAGTTATCAGAAAACTGAGAAATATTATGAATAAGTGTTGTTGGCATAAAAGAAACAGACAAAAATCACTTAAAACTGAGGAAAAATGAGATTAGCTATTGTCACTAAAGTTATGGAATACAGATTGAATATCATTTCTCAAACTGAGTTATATTATGAATAGGTATTGTTGACACACAAAAAAAATTTGGAACAGAGAAAACTATAGTTCAAACTGAGGAATATTATGGAAAGATATTGTCAATAAAAAATATGAACACAGACTGATAAAAATATTAATATAACAGAGGAATAATATGGGATAACACAGATAGGTATTGTTAGCATGGCAAATACGGAACACACAAGAAACTTACTTTAAAATGGACTAATATTATGGAAAGGTTATGGCACTTAAACTATGGAACACAGACTAAGACTTATTCATAAAGCTGAGTACTAATGAGTGACTTAAAGGTAATGAACACCAAAAGTTGCCATATAAATAGATGCACAGGTATAGTATGCACTCTGAAATTGGCAGTATTGTCAGTTGTATGGAAGGTTAGTAATGTGAGGTTAAAGCTAAGCATCTGGCACGTAAAGGAACATCAGGTAACCATCTAACAAAATGATTATCAGCATTTACAAATTGATCAATCACAGACATGACAGGTGAAATTATGATAAGGGCAAACTGTGGTGGTGGTGCTGTGTTTTTGTGTTGCCAGCCACTGCATGGGGTGACAGTGGTGGTGATGTGTGGCCTGCCTTTATAAGTGGTGAGATCAGAACCACTCCCAACCACTTCTAACTGGTGAAAGGATCATGGGCCATACTGCACACACTGACACCTAAGATGCCAGGCGGTGGTGATGTAAAGATTCAAAGGATTCTATTGCATTAGTTCACTTGGCTTTAAAAATAGTTGTCTGAAGGTTGCTCTTGGCCAGGGTTTGTTATATAAAGGGGTGTCTAAACATCTATATTAGTAGTGTAAGCAAATAAGTCTGTTTGATTAGTATAATGGGTGAGTAGTCACCTGATGAAATGCACTTTCTGGCTCCATCATGGTCAACAGTTGAGTAACACAACACAATCATTTCCACCGTGTTTTGTCTCCCTCAGTCTCAAGTCCTCTGATCTGGCCAGAGTCCAACAGCTGCTTGGTTTTGTAAGAGGACAGTCAGCAGATACGAGGACTTGGGAAATGAGAGAAAATGCCAAACAGTGGAGGTGAATGCGACATGTTACTCAATTTATGACCATGACAATACAAACATGCAATTTACGTGCATTTGGTAATGGAACAAAGAACTATAAACTATAAATTATTCTATGGATATGACTGGAATATAGCAGAGTATTAACGAGTCATAATGGAACAAAGAACTATGGATAGACTATTGATTATTATAGACTTATCTATACATTAACAAGTTTTTAGTTTCAGAAATAAAGATTGTATATAATTTCAACAGGAATAATTTCTCAACACTATTCAAGACAATTCTACATAACAATGAAGTAATTTTAAGATTACTCCAGGAAATCTTTGACACATTTCCTTGCTTAGCTTGATATACATCTTTACAATGTCTAGATACATTCCCACATTCATAAACGACTTTCAACATCACTCTTTTTCTAAGCTAGCTCTTACCTGCAGGCAGGAAGGGAGGGAGGGAGGGAGGAAGGAGCAGATGTGAGGCAAGGGAAGGGAAAGGTGACAGGAGGGGCAGACGGGATGCCATTTACTTCAGCCTTTTGCAGATAAAATAGTATTACAAAAAATCAAGCAATTAAATAGTTAGAATTCTAATAAAAACTTTGAAAATTTTGGTTTTAAATCTACTCAGATCTTTCTTAAGAGTATCAAATTTCTTTATACATCCATCACAGTGAATGCATGTCATCTTTAACCTGTGTACTCTGATAACACACAAGATAGCTGCTTAAATCTAAATTTGGACTTTTAATTGTACTCTAAAATGCAGACAACTGTGTGTCTGACCCGAGAGGGATTCTACATCATACACGTAGCAGGCCAGTGGAGGAGGCGGGACATGTGTGTGGTGAAGAAGGAAGTGGTGGGGAGAGAAAGGGAGAGAGGGAGGGATCAGGAAGACATACTTATATCATCCCCCACATTTCAAACAGCTTCTTTCTTTCTTCCTTCACTTACATGTTCCCTTTCAGTCTAATCTCTTCTTTCTTGTTTCTTTTTCCTCATCTTGTATTTCCCATTTGTGTACAAGTGTAAATGTGTATGCATGTAAGAGTGTGTGTGCATGTGGGTGTGTGTGCGTTTGCGAGAATGTGAACGTTTGTAAGTGTGAGTGTACCTCCATGACGAGTGACTGAGAAGAGAGTGTCATGAAGAGTGAGGTCATTCTGCCACACACTCCATGACTGTGGCCAGCACCTTGGGGTCACGGTAGGCCACCAGACCACCCTCATTGCACCACTGCAGGCTGGGCTGGGCAGGGTTCTCATTTGGCTTGTGGTAGCGGATCTGCAGCTCCTCAAGCGTCTCTGCTGCAATGTCCTGCAAGACACACTCATGATGTATCCATCTTGCTACAGGCACCAGGTGTGTGTGTGTGTGTGTGTGTGTGTGTGTGTGTGTGTGTGTGTGTGTGTGTGTGTGTGTGTGTGTGTGCTGGGGACCAAGGGGCTGAGAGAGTGGTGTGAATGAGTGTGAAGGGGATGTGAAAGTTGTGTGTCTAATCTTTGCTTTTCTGGGAGAGACAGCCTTGATATATATGTGATTTTTGCAAGACTGAATCAAGCTCATGTCCTGTTACTTAAAACCAAATCACTGCACCTTTTTTTACATGTGTGACAATGAGGAAAACACAAAACACTGAAAGTAAGCATGGTATGTTACTCAATTAGTGGCCATGAGTATACCTTAAACAGTAATCCATCCTCTACAGGCAATCACCTCTGCTTGTGTCCCATCTACACAACAAGTGGTACACACCTGGGCTGGTGTGAGACTGGTGAGGCGCCGGTACACCACAACACCGCCGCCTGCAGCCCTCAGTAGCCCGTGTGGCGCAGCAGAGTCCCAGCGGAATGTTGACCCCTGTGGCGATGCAAAACAAGACCAATCAGCATTCAAGTGTCATCTACCACTGGTTCATATTCTTAAATACTCTGAGTTTTCATTGAGAATATTTTCAAAGACCATGTAAGATACTATCACTAAAGTCATGGAAAACAACTTCTACATGAGCCTGTTAAAAGGAGACAAGACACAACATCCAAACATTTGATCATATAGACCATTATATTCTTATCCAAAACATGCCTTCCCTCAGTTACCTTAGAGGAGAGTGAGGCAGCAGCCAAGCCCAGCGCCACCACCAGCTGCTTGTACCCGGCCCCTGTGGCATGTAGGACAGTGAAGCGACGAGACAGCTTGGCATGCAGGGCCGGGTCTTCGCTGGAGGACACCACCACTACTGGGAGAGAGGCTTTCGGGGATCCTGGGGCACTTGGGGGAAGATTGTGGATGCTGGCACCCCCATAGCTCACTCCCCAGTATGCCTTGCCTTCCCAGCTGTGCACAAGTAAGTAAGAAGTGTGAAATGTTACAAGAAAGAATAAAGCATGTAAAATAAACCATAATGATAAATGCCAAATTCAGTAATGATGATGATAATGAAGGTGGGAATTCCTTTACTTCAGAATGTCATAATTTGTACCTTTGGTTGCTTTCAGTGAAGATTGCGAATGGTTGGTTGATGATGCCAGCAACGGGAAGCCCTGAGCGGCGGTCAAACACCCCAATGAGCACCGTGACACACTGTAGGCCCTGCTGGTGAATGCTGCCCTTAGCTTGACTTGGCCGGCCCCTCACGTATTCCCCAGTTGAGTCTGAAATTATCGTTATTATTGTTTTTATGTTAAGAAGAAAGAGTAGAAAAGCTGCCCAATTGGATTCTAGAGGCATCCTGAAGTTGCTCTTCTAAAATTATTCAAACTGTAAGGAAGAGAAAAAACAGAAATGGGTAAAGAGTTCCAGAGTTTACAAGAAGATGATAAATGAGTGAATGATTATTTAATAGGTTCACAAAAAGCAGCATCATATGACACCAAGTCCAACATTATTAAAGCATTTACATCCTTGGTGTCTGGTGGTTATCTGCACTTACACTCTTAACAGAACTGAAGAGGTCTAGAAGCATCGCTGGCAATATAAGTATGAGAAACAAGACTCACCTGCCAGTTATTAATGACGCAAACTATAAAATAAGAAAAATGTACAAGAAAAATTATTATGCATATCAAAAGTAGTCATGAAGGTATCACCACTGAGCTCTAACACTTCACTATGACATGAACAGTAATACAAGCAGATCTTATTGTTATGATGCTGCAAAACCCTTATTGAAGCACCAAGGGATGAGTACAAAATTACATATACTCAGTACCTACTAATACATAATACAGTTTAATATAAATCACATAGCACAAACACAGAATCAGTCACACCTAAAATACCTTGCATTACACAGTCCTGTTTCAAGCCACATGACAGAAATAGAATGTAATATACTTAATTAAATACATGAAAAAATAACTATCAATACATCACACGACCTTAATCTAAACCATACCACACTACAGCCTACAGTAAAAACACGAGCCACAGCAAATGTTAACACCAGACTTAAACAAACCAGCTGTTACAACCACTACACATCCTCTCTCATCATAAACAAACCACACACTGCATCTGGAATCTATAACCAGCAAGAGTATTGGTAAAACCTTACTAGTGTTTCCTCACCGACAGGGTCTATCCATATCCCGAGGTGCTCCACAGGCAGGTCCGGCACGCGCTCCATCAGGTGAGGGTCCGGACTGAAGGTGACGTCCCGGTGAGCCAGCGCCGCCAAGATGTCTGCTGCTTCCTTGTTGCCGTCCAGGACCTGAGGATAGATCATTCTGTCAGATGGATGAGAAAAACACAGAAACAGGCAGGACATTCCTGAGGTTATCAGTGAAGTTGATGGATGAATGACTGGTTCACTTAATAGGTTCACAAAAACAGGATAATATAGCACCAAATCTAATGTTATTAAAAGATTTATATCCTAGGTGCCTTGTGGTTATCTACTCTCCATCTACTCCTTGCCAAACGACACACACACACACACACACACACACACACACACACACACACACACACACACACACACACACACACACTTAGAACAAATGAACATAAGAACACAAAGGAAGCTGCAAGAACCCATCAAGCCTACATGTGGCACACTTATTTGTAAACACTGTGAGAAATCTTTATGACATCATGCTGCAGATTCTTAATTTATGTGAGAATGATGGTGTATTAGTAAAAATCATTATGAAAAAATTGACCTTAGAAATAATGTAGTCATCCCTATCATATGTACAGTCAGGACTAAGAGACATGAACATGAAATGGCAAAGGAATAAGAACAAGTCATGCTAAGAATAGTAGGGGACCATAAGACAGTAGATGAATAAAAACAAATCCCACAGTGAATAAAACAGGAATATAAATGAGTCAGACATGATCAGAGAAAGACAGCAAGAGAATATGAAACATAACATAAATAAAAATGCTTGCAACACGGCTGAGAGAAGTAAGGCTGATGCAAGGCTTGTTGTGGCGTACCTTGGCGAGCAGTGTGGCTGTGCCGTCCTGCGTGTCACAGATCCTCACGGTGATCTTCTCTCCGAGGGTGTTGGTGAACTCAGCACTCTCCTCCCCCTGCACCCACTGGGCCAGGCTGGGAATCTGAAGTGGGGAAATTCACAATGACATGGATTCAAACATATTATTAGTACATGTGTTGTCTGAGGTATTACACACTTAACTACAATGTGTGAAATACTGCATGTTGAGGAACTCCTATTCTTAATAACTTTGTTCTCTCATAATGGCTATTTTAAAGATGATTAGTGACCATTGATAGAGTAAATTCCTTGTTAAACTATCACTAAAATCACAAAAAACACCCTTTAGAGCCCAAATAAATACTCAAACATGTTCAAGTAAATTAGATGAGATGCTGGAATTACTGAGAACAGAGTCCAAATAGAGTCCAAACAGTGATGTCAGTTCCTCACCATCCTGGCCACATGATGCCTCAGCGCCTCCTGGATCAGCACATCTGCCAGGGTCTTGAAGTCGTGGGCAAAACGCTGGTTCTTCTCCCCCTCGCCCTTCTCCTCCACCAGCAGGGAGAACAGCTTGGGCTCCTGGCGGATGGCTCGGGCGATCTCCCCAGCACGCTCGGAGAAGCTCAGCAGGGTTTTGATGAGCTCGGCCATTCTGAGGTAGTGCTGGGAACAGGGCAAGGATATTATTATGGGCCATATTCTGACACAATTCTGCATTGAGCCTCCACTACTTTCAAAAGGCTCTAGTTGATGTGACACAGGTTCTAATGGCAGATTAGTGAGATTTATTGATGTACAAGATTTAAATGCCTCTCATCAAGTGTTTCTCAAGCTTCCAATGAATATTATGAAGAAAGGATAATCACAAATAAGTTATGTGGTAAAGATAAGGACATTATTAAAGATGAGAGAATGCATATGAATGTGAATGTAGATGTATACATATAAACATATTGTCTCTGCTCCTCGCTCTCCCTAAGCATAACAATATCAGGAGCCAGTAGGCCTAAACATATCTAAAATGGATATATTATTTTATACGAATTTACAAGAATCTTTCCCTTTTCTTTATGCTCTTGATAAAACTCTTACACTAAAAATAAAACCTTGGTATATCATGGGAGAGGAAAGGTACATGGGAGAGGCAAGGTGTAGTGTAGCTCACCTGTCAGCTGTGGCCCAGGTGTGGTAGGTGCAGGTGGAACAGGAAGCCTTATAGCCCTACCCCCCACTATCACCCCTCCTTTGCTACTCCTCCTTCCCCACCTTACCTCATTCTCCCTCCCCTCCCTTCTCTTCTCCTACTGTCACTAAATCTAGTCTTCCCCACCACCACCACCACTACCCTCGCTCTCCAATGACCTTCCCCCCCAACCACTACCATCCTGGCCTTCTCCTCCCCCCCACACTACCATCTCAACCTTCCTCTCCCCCATGTCTCCCCCTCTCCCTTGCAGCAAAACATGTTACTCAATATCCACCCACCTCCAGCCAGACTCATGTTCAAGACTGTATGGTTAGAGAGAGAGAGAGAGAGAGAGAGAGAGAGAGAGAGAGAGAGAGAGAGAGAGAGAGAGAGAGAGAGAGAGAGAGAGAGAGACTTCTAACTTCTCTATCACCACTTGATCTGTCTTTATTTTGTTTAGAATTAGATATACTTTCTCTCTCTCTCTCTCTCTCTCTCTCTCTCTCTCTCTCTCTCTCTCTCTCTCTCTCTCTCTCTCTCTCTCACATGAATATTTCACTCAATAAATGTTGAATCATATTATGCATCAATTCAGCAACTCAGCACAGTTTTGGTTCAGCTAAAAGATGCAGAAAATGTGAAGGAAATGAAAAATTTGATAAGTATAAGTGGGTGCACATAAGAAGTATATAGAATGCAAATTTGACTTTTTTTTTCTTTTTACAAAATTACCATGCAAGTTCTGAATCTTAATCTATATGACACAAACCTGCAGATATCAGTAAGAATTGACAGATACCTTCAATCTTTCCTCCCTATTTTGTCCATCTTACTACTGCAAGATTTAACCAGTGTCTTTACTCTTTCATTCCTGCCCTATGCTCTGTCCATCTTATTAATGCAAGAGTTGAACAGCATTTTCATTCCCTCATTCTTATTCTGTCTGCCTTACCATCTGCAAGAGTTAAAAAAAAAACCTTCAATTATTCTTATTATATTCACTTCACTAATGCAAGAGTTGACTGCCGCCTTCACTCTTTCATCTGTATTCTGTCCACTTTACTAATGCAAGAGTTAACCTGCATCTACACTTTTCATCCCTATTCTGTTCAACTTAGTAATGCAAGAGTTAACCAATATCTTTGCTCTTTCATCCCTATTTTGCCTAACTTAATAATGCAAGAATTAACCAGTACATTCACTCATTCTTGTTTTGTCTTACTAATGCAATAACTAGCACTGCATCTGAACTATTCAAGCACAAACACAAACAAGAAAAAAAATAAATAAATAATAAATAAATAAATAGAGTAAAATAAATAAATGAAAATAAATAAATAAATAAACAAATAAGACAAAACACTGTACATCACGTCACACTCACATAAAACACTCAAATCACACACACAAAAAAAATAAAAAAATAAAAAAAAATAAATAAACAAATAAATACATAAAATAACTCACCTTAATTATCCAACATATGAGACCACGTAAGTGAGGAGCTGCGGCAGGTGATGGGGAAGACACGCATGCTACCAGTCGGGTGTGTGGCAGGTGTGGAGTAAATGGCAGACTCACGGTGCACTAATCACTTGACTGGCAGGTGGTGCTGGTGGTGGTGGTAACATGATCCCTGCCTCTCAACTCCTTATTTCCGTTATTTCTCAAGGTTCTAGCCATCTCTCCTCTCATTTCATGCCTTCACACGCATCCTTGTTTGCATTTTGGTGTTTGTTCGTATGTTCTCTTCCTGGCGTCGTCTTGTATTGGTGTAATTTTGCTCCACGCGTATTCTTTTTTTTCCTCTCAAACCACTCCTGCGAGAGGTTCAGTTCGGCGAGGACTTTGATCTCGGCAATTTTCTCGCGCTCGCACCGCTTCCCCTCCTCCTGCTGCTGTACCTGTGCCTTATACTAGCAGTAATAAATACGAGGGAAGCACCACGCTGTTTTCATGAGCCTGACGATACGGAAAAAAAAAAAAAGAAGAGCGGTCCGTCTACCTAGTACACGCACAGCCCACTTACACGCCTCATCGACGGCCCCCGACACTCCTGGGAAGGCTAAGGGTGCAACAATATGTTTTCATATTTTTCTTTCACTGTATATCTGGAAAAAAAAAAAAAAAAAAAAAAAAAAAAAAAAATATATATATATATATATATATATATATATATATATATATATATATATATATATATATATATATATATATATATATATATATATATATATATATATATATATATATATATATTACTAATTCGATTTTTTTTTTTATTTATTTATTTTTTTATGTAGGAAGGACACTGGCCAAGGGCAACAAAAATCTAATAAAAAAAAATGCCCTCTGAAATGCCAGTCCCATAAAAGGGTCAAAGCAGTGGTCAAAAATTGATGAATAAGTGTCTTGAAACCTCCCTCTCGAAGGAATTCAAGTCATAGGAAGGTGGAAATACAGAAGCAGGCAGAGTCCCAGAGTTTACCAGAGAAAGGGATGAATGATTGAGAATACTGGTTAACTCTTGCGTTAGAGAGGTGGACAGAATAGGGGTGAGAGAAAGAAGAAAGTCTTGTGCACCGAGGCCGTGGGAGGAGGGGAGGCATGCAGTTAGCAAGATCAGAAGAGCAGTTAGCATGAAAATAGCGGTAGAAGACAGCTAGATATGCAACATTGCGGCGGTGAGAGGCTGAAGACAGGCAGTTAGAGGAGAGGAGTTGATGAGACGAAAAGCTTTTGATTCCACCCTGTCTAGAAGAGCAGTATGAGTGGAACCCCCCCATACATGTGAAGCATACTCCATACATGGACGGATAAGGCCCTTGTACAGAGTTTGCAGCTGGGGGGGTGAGAAAAACTGGCGGAGACGTCTCAGAACACCTAACTTCATAGAAGCTGTTTTAGCTAGAGATGAGATGTGAAGTTTCCAATTCAGATTGTAAGTAAAGGACAAACCGAGAATGTTCAGTGTAGAAGCGGGGGACAGTTGAGTGTCATTGAAGAAGAGGGGATAGTTGTCTGGAAGGTTGTGTCGAGTTGATAGATGGAGGAATTGAGTTTTTGGGGCATTGAACAATACCAAGTTTGCTCTGCCCCAATCAGAAATTTTTGAAAGATCAGAAGTCAAGCGTTCTGTGGCTTCCCTGCGTGATATGTTTACCTCCTGAAGGGTTGGACGTCTGTGAAAAGACGTGGAAAAGTGCAGGGTGGTATCATCAACGTAGGAGTGGATAGGACAAAAAGTTTGGTTTAGAAGATCATTAATGAATAATAAGAAGAGAGTGGGTGACAGGACAGAACCCTGAGGAACACCACTGTTAATAGATTTAGGAGAAGAACAGTGACCGTCTACCACAGCAGCAATAGAACGGTCAGAAAGGAAACTTGAGATGAAATTACAGAGAGAAGGATAGAAACCGTAGGAGGGTAGTTTGGAAATCAAAGCTGTGTGCCAGACTCTATCAAAACCTTTTGATATGTCCAAGGCAACAGCAAAAGTTTCACCAAAATCTCTAAAAGAGGATGACCAAGACTCAGTAAGGAAAGCCAGAAGATCACCAGTAGAGCGGCCTTGACGGAACCCATACTGGCGATCAGATAGATTCTGATAGAATGTTGTTAAGTGATAGATGTTTAAGAATCTTCCTGTTGAGGAAGATTCTTAAACGTCTACACACACTCAAAATTTGAGTGTGTGTAGGACGTTTTGATGTCAAAAAAAGATTTGAAGCAAAATTTTGATTGATCAAATCCGTTTGATATTTTTTGACGAGTCGTCAAATTTTTGATGCGTGTGTGGGCTCCTGTCAAAATTTTGATCAAACTGTTTAGTTCGCAGGTGACTGACGAGGAGACAGGATCGCCATGTCTGCGAAGAAGGAGGCCGAAAAGAAATTTTTGATTGAAGTTTTAGGAGTGTATCGGACCTTGTCAGCCTTGTGGAGAATTAAGTCGGATGATTATGGCAATCGTGCTAAGAAAGCCGAGGCCTATGACATTCTACTGCAGAAATATCGTGAGCATTTTACATCCGCCACATTAGATCTGAAGAAAAAATAAATAATCTGCGAACAAATTTTCGCAATGAACTTCGAAAAATGTTTTTTGACCATTTCCGACGTTTACCAGGAGGTTTATCAGAGTCCAATGCGAACACTAGTGCTATGGCCACTGATGCATCCATGTCGAAGATTTTGACTATACTGAATTTTGATGGGAAAAACGCCTAAACGTGTGTGGGCAATTATGCATCAAAATTTTGTATCAAAGTTACACGTCAAAATTTTGACGCTTTTTTTTTAACGTGTATGGCCACCCTTAGGGTCGTCGACAGAAAGGCAGTCCGACCTGGGGACATTTATGGTCCCCTCCCCAGATGGGGACTCCGAGGCTGGTGTAGGAGTCGCCATGATGATTTTAAAATTTTTGAGTGAAGGGTGTGTGTGTTATTAGGTGCTTGTAGTTTTGTGTGGAGGAAGAGAGTTGTCTTTAGAGGGCAGGTTGTGACTGCCCCCTTGTGTTGTGAGACACAAAGGGAAACGTTCAGTGAGGTCACAGCTGGGTTTAATGATAAGTTCACAGCACCCCCTGAACAGTGGTTTAGACCTCACTGGGAGTAATTATCGTTTCGGCAGATGTCTACTGCCTCCTACTTTTTAGGAGCCGAATCTGTATTTCTTATATGACTTATTTTCGTCTTTTTTTTTTTTTCCTTTAATTCATTCTCTTTCTAAAGATAATAAAAAAATACATAACATATATCATTCATCCGCGTGTTTCTTTCCTTACCTGTTTTCAATCTTACTTTCCCGAAATTCCTACGTTGTCACATCCTCCAGACCTGGAAACTAAAAAAAAAGTAAATAAAATGAGTCATGTATAAGAAAAAAAATATGTTCATAAAAGTAGATAAAAATAGCAATATTTCGGCTCACGGGATCAGCTGTGAGAACAAGAATCGGGAAGGACGGCTAGCCTTTAATTCACCATCATGCCATACAGGGACGTCTCTCCTTTCCTCAGGCTCGTGCGACAAAACCTCCTTGGGGTGAGAATAAAGCTAACCAGCCCACCATTTAGCTAGGGTCGTTAGTTAGATGGATGTCGTTAGTTTTGAAACGAAGAGGTGGTCTGTCCTCGGCCACCTTTTCTTTTCATTTTATTATTAACTGGTTCATCACTTGTTGGCTTATTTTGGTTTTCAGGAAGGTTCAGAACGATAAGATTTTTTGCAGTGAAGCATATACGGGTTGGTTATAGGAAAGTGTTTACCGGTAGTAGTAGTAGTAGTAGTAGTAGTAGCAGCAGCAGCAGCAGCAGCAGCAGTAGCGTTAGGTTAGGTCAGGCAGTTGTATCAGCTGTGTACTCTTAGCTCCCATTGGTAAATTTTACCAATAACGTCCCCTTATATAGTCTTTTCTTGTTCCTTCCCAGCTCCAACAAACTTGGGGGTCTTGTGGGAGAGTAGGGTTTTTGAGTGGGGAATGCCAAAATGAGTGAAATTTGGCCCCAAAATAGGGGTATGTGCCCCCTTCGATCGCCCAACATAACAGAGGCAGTGCTTCCTAAATTCCCAACCTAACATAATGGGGGTCTGCACCCCCAAACACTTAAAAATACAACCCTCAAACTCAAACCATCTCCCATTGCAGAGGACCCACACCCCAGCCCTGCGTCAAGCTGATAAGGTGGGCTGCCGTTCCCAGCCCCCGCCCAGCCTGCCCAAGGGGGTCAGCTCCAGCCTTTCAGCAAACTATTACTATATGAGGGACGGCAGACGAGCAGTTGAACCCGAGGAGGTGGTGGCCATCAACTCCTCCAGCGGCCCAACTGTGCTGTTGTCTGATGAGTGAGTCTTTGTGGCCTGCCTGTGGGCTGTCTGTCTCTGTCTATTTTGATGCCACGGCAACACACCTCAAGCTCTCACGCATTCCTCAAGACCAAATTAAAATTCATTGTAACCCTTTTTATTGCACCCACTTAAAAATGGGCATTTTATTTATCTTCAATTTCTGGTTTCTTAAATGTCAACAGTTGCAGGGATAGTTCAATTATTTGTGTTGAAATCCCATGGTAGGGATTATCTGTGGGTCAAATTCTATGTTTAAAAAATAAAAATATTCATACCATTCATGTATCTGCTAATACATGTATGCTTTTTCTTGTTCCTGCAGAAATGAGGCTGCTGGAGCTGTGACTGTCACAGCAAAGAAACCTAAGTTGCCGGGGGTTATACATCACTTTGACTGAGTCCACTCAAGTCTTTGCATGGTGCACTGGGGACTATACAGAACTATATAGTGTTGGGGTGTACATAGTGTGTGTGGCCTAGAAGTGGTGCCAGGTCATCTGAGGTCATGGTTACTTAGCACTTTCATGTTCTGTATCGGGTATGAGTTTGTCCTGAAAGTATTTGCACTCCATGTTCAAGAAATTATTGTACCAAAGTTTGTACAGTTTGACAATTGTGAAAATGACACCAGATGATAGTTGTAGTTTTAAGATTTGCAGAATAAAGGTATTAAAGTGACAGAATTCTTGTATTGTTTTCTCTTCACTCACTGAAAACTAAAATGTAGTCCTCCCTTATTTTTTTGTGGACTCTAAAAACTTTATGAGATTAATGTAAGAAAACAATGCAGAGGTGTTTGGGAAATTATTAGCTATGGCACTGTAGCAAGGTCACATATGCCAGCTAGGGTTACAAGAGAGTGCATCAACCCTCCCACCAAACACTGCCATAAGCTCCCATCAAACTCACAACTTCAGACCACAAGCCAAGCACTGCACCACAATACCCCCTTGTGCCTGCATGGTTTCTTGGCCACACAGTTTATAGGAAGGCAGGGGCAGTAATTCTCCAGCATACTGTGCATAGACTGGCTGTACAAGAAGTGTTAGTGTAATGGACAGTACTGTAACTTCCCTCTAATGGTTTGACTGTTTAAGAGAGGAGTTTCAAGGCACCTCCAAGCCTAAATTGTCTGTTATTCTTTTCTTTGATAGGAGAGACAGTTAATTAGTCCTTTTCTGAATTTTTGTGCCTTTAGATTTTCCTCCTTTGTGCAGAGAAAATTTTTGCATCTGCCAGTATGCAATAGATAAGGATTCCTACAGCTGAAGTGCCCCTGTGGTAGAAACAAAAGAGCAAACTGGCAAGCAAAATGATGACAAGGAGATGGGAAGGTGAAAGGTTACAGCTTGGGGTCTTAATCTCAAAATGTAATCCTCAAACAGACATAAACATTCACTTTTTATTTCAAGTTGACTTTGAGCCTTATAATGTACAATATTCCATTAGTAATACCCTGATGAAAATATGACTTCAATGCACAGGTGGGCAGAGACGCACACAGATACAAGGTACATACTAAAATTAAATAAAAGGCTCAATGGAATAAAGGCATGAAGGAAAGAAAAGACTGGTTTTGGAGTGAAAGAGGGGAGATGAGATGGAAGATTAATGGAAAGGTAGTGAACAATAGTGGAGTGTATGGAATTTTTTATAATGTAAGAAGGAATTTGGACTAGGGCAACAAAAAGAAAAAGGCCCACTAGAGGAGCAAGTCTCCATAGAATAAAACAAATGGTGTACAAGAGTGGAGTGGACAAAAAACAAATGGAGACAATTGTTGTGACCACCACCAAGGGATTACCAAGGCCTGGGTATCACAGTAATAAAATGAGGCGAGTTACAAGAAATACTAATGCAAGGATAATGTGTAGCTGGGAAAATAAAAGCTAGAGTTAAGTTATTTCCCTGGAATTTGTAACCCTCCCTTTCACTGCATACAGAAAACACAGGAGTGGAGTACGTTATCTTAACCGATACAACACCATCCATACAGTACAAAATATGACAGCCCTCTTCAAATGGTCTAGTTTCAAAGATGCCACTACTTGCTACATGTACTATAATCCTCAACATTAACCACTGTCCAGCTATTTTAGTTCTGACTCTGATTTCTCTGAACAAAACATCGCCCAAGGCATCCACCATTCATTACACGTGGGTAGTCGTTTCTTCTTATGCTAACAAACAGAATGGGAGGGAAGAGCGAGTACCGGCTTGAGAGAATGGGAAGTATTATTAAAAAGATTGTACAAAAAGAACTGAGGGGAAACTGTAAAGAATAGAGAGAGAGAGAGAGAGAGAGAGAGAGAGAGAGAGAGAGAGAGAGAGAGAGAGAGAGAGAGAGAGAGAGAGAGAGAGAGAGTAATAAATATACAACAGCACATCCTCAAACATCCACAAAACTACACGCACACTGAATGCATAACCATGAGTCTAAGAAGTGGCCCCATACGACTGACCACTGCCAGACCACTCCACCTCCGCCTTCTGCAGCAGGTCTGACTCCACATCCTTGAGGGCCCACCGGTGCTCTGCGATCTCCAAGGCCTCCCACTCTGCCTTGAACGCTGCCTTGGGATCCTGCGGCATGGCCATCGCTGCACCCGACATCTGCTCCTCCATGATGCGGGCCTGGTCTGCAGCTGTGAGTGGAAAAAGTGTGGACTGGTATGTGTGCATGTGTGTGTGTGTCTTTGTATTCTTTTGTCATATTGAATGTAAGAGCCTATAGTTCACTGGTGTGGCATACAGGACTGGTTGGGTTTATGAATGGTTTCAGTACCCTTTGTTACAAGGAATGGAAGACTGGTTTGTTAATGGTGATGTTTTTGTATTCTTTGTGACACAGGATATAAAACTTGGTTAATACTCATAAATATTACACACCTCTATTATCTGTGAATCAGGACAGGAGACCTACCATTATTCTCTCCCAAGACCAGCGTGTAGATAGAGCGCAGCCCAAACACATTGAGGAAGTACCAGGAGGCGGAGGACACCCAGGAGGCATCGAGGGACACCAACTCAATGCCTCGCTGCAGCATGGGCTTGAACCGCAGTGTGAGGGGGAATGGAACCTTGGCTGTGTGTGGCAGATGATGCAGGTTAGAAACAGGGCAGCGGAATGACTCAATTTGTCTCTGCTTTACTGTGTGCCAATGTTGTCTGTCAGTACCAATAAAATGATGGTTGTTATGTGCTGGTGCAAAATAATGGAGGAAAATTATTAAGCAAGAGGATAATTTCACTTGTGTCTACTTTACAGGGTTATTGATAAAACAGAACCTTTGTGCCAATATTGTCTCTTAGTACCTATAAAATGAGGGTTGTTCTGTGTTGGTGCAAAATAATGGAGAGGAAAAAATATCAATCAAGAGAATAATTCAACTTGTGTCTACTCTGCTAGTTGTTACATGCTGGCACAAAACAAAGGGAAATAAAGGTATTATTTTAGGAGAGGACCATAACGCTCCACACATTTAGGAGTATGTTAGGTTAGGTTTGATTAGGTTCGGTTAGGTTAGGTTAGAATTGCTTTCTTCTAAGCTATCATCTCCATTCAAGTACCATAAAATGACCATTTTCATGTTCCCCACTCATAAACCCCACTTCCCAATGAGTCCCCAAGATCAAAGGGGGGGTGAGCAAAATTAAGTATTTCTGATGAATTTTATGCCCAAAATTGTCTATAACAAAGGGGGAAAAAAAAAAAAAATACTAATATAATAGTTTGTACTTGAAGTGCAGTTTGTTTCTATTGTAAAAATTTATCAAAAATAAATAGTTAAGCAGTAGACATACTGGTGACAAAGCCAGAGAAGGTCCAGTTGATCCAGCCGCCGATGGCAATCATGGGCAGCATGTTGGTGAGCTGCCCCTTCAGCATCTCCACCATCATGTTGGGGTCCGTTATGTGCTGCGAGGCAGCGGTGCGCTTCACTGTCTTCAGATAACCTATGACGAATGGGAAACTTGCCTAATGTGACTCGATCTTACTTGGGATTATTTCTATATTGAGATCAGTACGACTTCTATTACAATAATTGTTTTCAAATCACTAACAATGCTTGTTCCTAAACCTCTACCCATTACTTGAAATATCAGAAGAGAAATTATTGCTTTAGCTTAAGTTTTTCTGAATATAGACTTTGGATCCATACTCCCATTACTCACAGGTCTCTAAGGAACACTTCATAACCACTATCCTAAATAATCCCCATTACAGATCACATGACTCACCTCCAACTGGCAGGAGGAGGCAGTAGACACCTGCTGAAACGATAATTACTCCTAGTGAGGTCTAAAGCACTGTTCAGAGGGTGCTGAGAGGAGGGAAGCCACAGAACGCTTGACTTCTGATCTTTCTAAAATTTCTGATTGGGGCAGAGCAAACTTAGTATTGTTCAATGCCTCATAAACTCAATTCCTCCATCTATCAACTCGACACAACCTTCCAGACAACTATCCCCTCTTCTTCAATGACACTCAACTGTCCCCCTCTTCTACACTGAACATCCTTGGTCTGTCCTTTACTTGTATAGTAAAATCCCTCTCATCCGGCAGCTTCAAGTATCCGGCACATTTTTCCCCGAGCCTTAAAATCAATAAAAAATCAATGTCTACTCATAAAATCAATTAAAATTCCCGCACGAGGCATACTTTGTCCCCTCGCCACCAGAGCGCACTGCTTCGCACCAGCCGTGGCCCACTGCACTGTGTTTACTCAGTGACTGTCTTCAGCCTCTCTCTCACCGCCGCAATGTTGCATATCTAGCTGTCTTCTACCGCTATTTTCATGCTAACTGCTCTTCTGATCTTGCTAACTGCATGCCTCCCCTCCTTCCACGGCCTCGCTGCACAAGACTTTCTTCTTTCTCTCACCCCTATTCTGTCCACCTCTCTAATGCAAGAGTTAACCAGTATTCTCAATCATTCATCCCTTTCTCTGGTAAACTCTGGAACTCCCTGCCTGCTTCTGTATTTCCACCTTCCTATGACTTGAATTCCTTCAAGAGGGAGGTTTCAAGACACTTATTCATCAATTTTTGACCACTGCTTTGACCCTTTTATGGGACTGGCATTTCAGTGGGCATTTTTTTTTATTAGATTTTTGTTGCCCTTGGCCAGTGTCCTTCCTACATAAAAAAAAAAAAAACTACAGAGCACCATTAACAACACCCCCCCCCCTCTCTCCGTAGCAACACCCTGTGGGATGCAGAAGAGGAAGACTCACTGCCACCTACCTGAGTCGTCATTGTTGAAGAAGTGGCGCCTCATGAGGAACGACTGCTCCGGGATGTACTTGCAGTTCTCCCGCAGCATCCTGGCCCGGATCATGGCTTGGCTGCGGGGAGACAGGACAGTACACATCAAGAACAATATAAATTAGGAAGAAATGGGTTATCTGGCATCCATCCACACTAAACACTATGGCAGGAAGAAAAGGGAAGGGTGATGGTTGTGGTGTTCTCCCACTCTGCGAAGAAAAGGAAACAAGAAAAGGCAGGGGAAGGAGGAAGTGAAGTGCCGTGCTCTCACCTGTCCTGCAGCTGCGTGAGGTCCACCTTCTTTTGCGTGGATATCAGGACACTCACATAATGCCTCAGGATGCCACACAGGAAGGTGATGAGCACAATGGGCAGGAACACCCATATCCTGATGTCTGAGTCCAGCAGCAGCTCCGCCATGTTGGATGTTTATTACTTACTAAGACCTACGATTCGTCTCTGTAACGGCGATTACGCTGGCCGCGGCGGTGCGAGCACTTGCAGTTTTTAAAGTAGAATTTTCACGTTTCTTTTAATGTTGCACACAAAGAAATATGTCACGTGTTTCCACATATATGTTCAGTGACAAACGCTCTCTATTTCTAATTAGTTTAGAGAAGTTTTCTGTGTCCATAGGTTTGGTGTGCTTATTTCCAAACAGCTACATCATTGATGTAGGCAAGTAAATTTTGCCTAAAAATTCTTTGGTAAAAGTGCTCTGTAAAAAAAAAAAAAAAAAAAAAAAAAAGGAATATCACATGGTAGGTTCTTATATAAAAGGAAATATTGTAAGTTTACAGCCTTAAAAGTTCCTCCCACCAATAAAGATGTTGAAACAACTGGACCCATAAAAAAACTTGTGTACTTTAAACAAAACACTTATTATCATTTGTGTGTAATTTAAACAAAGCATTTATTTTCACTTATGTGTAATTTAAATAAAGCATTTATTATTTGTGAATTAAGTCCTGTTTAATATTCCATTTTTTTTTTACTCGTAAAACAATGCTTCAAGTCAAAGCTAGACCCAACAATCACTCACAGCCTTCCAGTAATGTGAGGCTAAACTGTTATACATTCTGCTTTTGGTATGCAGTTTTTAATTGTTTATTATGGTCAGTCTGTTTACGTACATATTTATCGTATATAGCTATCGTATGTACATACTTAAGAGAAAAGCCACATCTGAAGTGGATGAACTATAGTACTCTCTCGAGTTTCATGATTGCTTTTATCATAAGGAATAGCACACTAGAAAACACTTATTCCAGCCGCAATACTGAGACATATGTGAGTGCGTGTTTTGTCATTACAATCACGGCGTGATTTGGTTATTTTTATTATTTTTTTTATTTATTTATTTTATGTAGAAGGGGCACCGACCAAGGGGCAACAAAAATTGAATAAAAAAATAAAGGTCCACTGAAGTGCCGGTCCCCGAACAGAGTCGAAACCATTAATAAAAAATACAGGATAATTGTCTTGAAACCTTTCTCTTGAAAGAGTTCAAGTCATAGGAAAGAGGAAATACAAAAGCAGGCAGGAATTTCTAGTTTACTAGAGAAAGCAATGAATGATTGAGAATACTGGTTAACTCTTGCATTACAGAAGTCAACAGAGGTCACAGGAGGAGGGAAAGCATGAAGTTAGTAAGATCAGAAGACTATTTAGCATAAGAACAGCAGAAGATAGTAACAGATGCAACACTGCAACAATGAGAGAGGCAGAAGACAGTCAGAGGAGAGTTGATAAGACAATGGATAACCTTCAGATTAGCCTCTCAGTGTTTCTAAGATGATGATCATTAATTTTTTTGTGAACCCTTAAGCCTTTCTCTGCTATGGGCATCTTACATTATCATTCAAAGCACTGTAAAAGAAGAGAATTTGCATGGACACAAGACAAGATGGAATAGATGGTTAATATCACCTCTCCTAACCCACAGCACTAAATATTTAACAAGCTGTTGTGGAAAAGTGTTTGAAAGTTGTAGATAATTGAGAAAAGAAGAAACAGCAACTTGCCAACTAACTCAAAGTTGTCCGGTCAACCTTATAATTAGTTTTCCATGACACAAAAACCAAGGATCACAGGAATATATTTATTTTTCCTAATTTGTCATGAATCCATACAAGGACTACACATGGCCTTGAAAACACCATGATGCCCAAAACTAAAGTAACGGCAAGACAATTATAACAGTCTCCTGCAGAAAGACACGGACTTCCGACATGTCACCCTGAATGTACACACACACGCACATACATCTAGTAATCACAGAATACACACAGCAGTGTACTTCATAACAGGGTTTGTGTGTACATAAACTGGTGCACATCCATGAGACTATAAGGGTATGTGCACAGAATTCATAAGCATGTACACCTTGGCGCATGTACACACACACACACACATGCATACACATGTACATGATACACCTTTGTACTGCACCTGACTAGGGCATCACACCTGCAGGAAGGACTGAACACCCTAAAGGAAAGATGGAACTGCAGGGGAGGTACACTTGTGGCAAGAACTAGAGTACATGACATGCCACACTCACTCACATTGTTTGGCATTCTTCCCTCGATTTTTTTTTTTTTTTTTTTTATCTGCTGGTGATCTTACAAAACCAGATTACAGGCAGATTCACAGCAGAGGATTTCAGATTGAGGTGGTGCTAACACAGAGGGGGTGAAAGTAGCATACTATAATGCTGTGCATTTGTCTGCTGGCACACATCCCTGCTCAAGTGAGTCCTGATCCCTACTGTCTTTTGTCATTACTGCCACACCTCTCTCAACATTCAAGCTTGCACTGCTTACCCACAAGAAATATTGAGATGCTGTCTTGATGCAGCGGAGGAGACTGGCATAACAAGATTAGGTCAGGTCAAGATGTGGAAAAGAATCACACTTGCAGCATTTTGAGTGACAAGTTTGAGTCCCTTGTAAATACTTGCTACACTACACTGTCAGTTTCAAGACTTGGCCATTACAGTGCAAACTACCCTCATCATATGATATATATATATATATATATATATATATATATATATATATATATATATATATATATATATATATATATATATATATATATATATATATATATATATATATATAAGTAACTATTACCAATTGTGCTTTTATTTTATGCAGAGAATAGGGAGTTAATAAGGGGACTGTTTCCTGTTTCTACAATGAGACAAAGTGTGGCATCTTGTTTCTGTTGCTTCTGAATGAAATCTCAACCTAATACATGGAGCGATGGCTAACTATGCCAAGAATTATAACTGAAAAATGTAGGCTGAGCATTCCATCCTCTTTCCTGACTCCCACGACATACAGTCCCAGGGAGCAGGCAGCAAACCCTCACATGCCCACATTACACAAATGAATGGAAAGCAGGTTTACAGATCAGAAGTATGCACATTTTTAGAAGTGTCTGAGAGGTTCACTTGTCTCCTCTAGGAAGACTCAAACTTTACTTAGGACCTACAGCGATGAAGCTTTATGTACGGACCTTACACTTTCCTTTATATGGTGCCGTAAGTTACTTTGTAAGTAATAGTTTCTAAGAGCCATTCGTCATGTGTGTGGCGTTGACAGTTGAACAGTATCTGCAGTCAAACTTACATGAAAGCTTTAAGTTAAGCAATACCTTACACTTGAACATTTAACACAGTGGATAAGTTAGTGGTGGCTGGAGGTAATAGAGTTCTGGTCCCCTGTAATGTGAAGAGTTGGGAATTACACAGCACCTGCAGCCTTGTCCATCTATAAAGTCAAGTATCTACATTCACACTGGCTGCTTTCCCCTGCAAATAGTGAAGTAAGTCACTAATGAATGTAAGAATTTTCTAAATGTGAATACACAATGTTGAGAATCAAACATTATCTGGAATCAAACTATACAAAAAAAAGTCAAATATTTTCTATCAAACTTACAAAATAAGTTGAGCATGTCTTTTAAGAGAGCTTGGTATCAGATACATAGCAATTACATACTTTAACTTTCTTCAGATAAATTTTCCACACCAACACTCCACCCTTAACAGTTCACATAGGATCAATTACACCACATTGCAAGAAATTGCTCTGTCGGAAATATTTTTGAGGAAATTTTTGTGATGGAATCGTCTTGGATGGAGTTTTCAGTTGTAGCGAACATATCTGTGTGTCAGAACCAGAATTTGAAATGTTTTGTTCTTTCATCAAAACTATTTTCAAAGTTAAGTTCTCCTGCATGTTTTTTTTTACTGATGATGAAGACTACTAGTTAGATTATTACTAAAATCACAAAAACACTCTTGAAAACAATAATGACTTTCACAACAGCTTATTTTTCTCCCACTGATAAAACAAAATGCTTTTTAAATTATTACTATAATCATAAACACTTGAAAACAACAACTTCCAATATAGCTTGTTTTTCCCAATGACAAAACAAAATCCCTGTTAAATTATTATTAGAATCATGAAAACCCTGATAACTTAAAGACAAGTTAAGACACCAAAATGTTTTAAGATTCCTTGGTGTCAATATTGCACCTCACAGCTGTACTTGGTTTTCACAGCCATCACAAACACCCCTACTTGACAGATCTGGAAGAAGCATTACATGACAAATAACAAGCAAAACATATATTGTGCTGAAACTGAACACACACACACACACACACACACACACACACTAATGCCCTGGTATCACAGTATAAAGAAAGTAGCTTGCAGGGAAGTTCATGTAATCAAACTCTACATAATCAAGGTCAGGCAGGTCACAGGTGCCAAAGACTTCTAGGATGACATAGTATGAAGGTAAAAAATCACACACACACACACACACACACACACACACACACACACACACACACACACACACACACACACACACACACACACACATCTGGTTGTACAGAAAGCTTATTTACTTGTAGGATAATATTACATTAATAAATGCCATAGACCAAATGCATTGGTTCCTAAATATATATGTATATACGGAGAAGTACTTAAGTATATATTCCCCTGGTCGGAGTATATCACTTTAAAATAGCACCCCTCTCTCTCTCTCTCTCTCTCTCTCTCTCTCTCTCTCTCTCTCTCTCTCTCTCTCTCTCTCTCACATAAATAATGCACCATATCTAATCCTCTGTTCTTGATATCACATCCAATATTTATATATATATAATGTATGTATGTATTTATGTACAAAAAAAAAGTAGACATATACTGCATAAGTGTTAACAAATTCTGACATTCACATATGCTTTAAAATTTCCCCAAACATAACTTCCAACATATCAACTCCCCCATTCTTTATATATTGTTAGGAATAAATGTTACACATTTATCACACATATATGTCTGCTACTGGCCTTGCTAATGCCACATATAAATGCACACACACACACACACACACACACACACACACACCTAAATATATAATATGCAAGCACACAGTTTTTTGTCTTTATAATAGTTTACTTGTCTTCCTCCTTAGTTAAACACTCAGGAAAAGTGTGATGGTGATGGTGGTGGTAATAGTAGTAGTTGTAGTGATGGTGGTGGTGGTGGTGGTGGTGGAAGAAGCAGGTAAGTAGCATCATACAATAGAGAGATCACCATAAAGGAACTTCCAATCACAATTCCATTCTATCACACACTGCTGTTACTCACTTATAGACTTAATGGTAATGTATTCTCCCTGACTGACTGAATAAGTGTCTACCTAACTGAATAGCTGACTGACTGGATGTATTACTGACAGCCTACTTAACTGACTCCCTAGCGAGATAAATACTTACCTCATTGACTGACTAAATGCTTGCTTGACTTACTCACTAAATGACTGATTGACTAACTAACTGCCTGCCTATCTGTCTACCTACCTACTCTTCTTCCTTGCTAACTGCCTGTCTGACTCTTTGACCACCTGACTGACCATCTTCCTGCCTGCCTGCCTGCCTGACTATCTAACTGAATGAAGTGTGTTGTCGTATATCAAACCAACGTGACACAGACACACATATATGGAATACAAAATAGCACTACTCTTCACTGTATGTATGTACGTAATGGAAGAAGCGCACATATCAATATACCCTGTGTATACCAAACCTAGTATACATGCTATGTGTATTCGGTGCAGTACTGAAAAATATATATGCACATGTAGACATAATCATGCCGTGTATGTATTTCAAGCTTGCTACGTCCCAAAATGGTGATGAGTAATGTACACATGTAGACATAAGCTGTGTGAACCTATGTAGTGTTGTTCCCCATGGAAAGCATACACATGTAGGCATAACTTGTGTACGCAATGAGTGGCTTAATGTTTCTCCGTGAAAAAAATAATGAATAAATACAAAGAATCAGGGTTCATAATTACTCAGAATATAAAATAACAAACAAATGTGAATTTTATGATGGAGATTTAGAAAACTTATCACTCAAAGATGAAAAAAGATAATTACATTTAAGAACAATTAATGAAAGCGTAACCCCGGCAGCAAATCAAGAATATTCATCACTTAAACAAGACAAACAAATAAATGTAAAGTGGGATCAGAATCAGATACAAGAAATGTTGATGAAATATTGACTGACGAAGCAACTCAAGATGAGAAAGTTAAAATCATCCCAGATTATCTTGTCATGAGGAGGAAATGAATGAGGATGTTGGTGCTGCAGCCAAAAAGAACACAGGGAAGAACCGCGTGGCTGAGATCTGTCTGAGTCCCAATGGTGGACACGCTTCTATTATGGAGGAGTAGGATGAGAAGAATGAGAACTGTTAGTCCAATAAGTAAGAACTGAGAGAGTGACGCAAAACTGAAGACATGTCCGGCTTTGTTCTCTCATTGATTTACTTTGAGAAACTGACTGACTGACTGACTGACTGACTAGGAAACTAATGGACCAACTGATTGACTAACAGAGAAACTGCCTAACTGACAACTTAACAGTGACCAACTTACAAAGAGGAAAACATGGTTACTGATTGACAAAATTAATGATTAATTGAACCAACCAAATGATTTACTAGCAGACAAATTTGCTGACTAACAATCTGACTAGCTGTGTTACATGTACTAATGTCTCCTCACAAAGTTCTAAATGCCTTACTACTTTAATATGTTCTCTTCCTCATAGCTACTTGTCGTCTCCAGCATTTCAACCCAACACTTGAACTGACTGAAATTCATACATAAATAATAATTACAATACTAATAACAATGATAAAAAAGAAGCACACACAGCTGCTAACAAACACTGACATGTTATCCGAAACATTTCACAGCAGAACATAGTGAAATGGTGAAATTAAAATCTATATGGCAGAAATAATAATGATAATGATGATAATAATAATAATAATAATAATAATAATAAGAAGAATAAGAAGAAGAAGAAGAAGAAGAAGAAGAAGAAGAAGAAGAAGAAGAAGAAGAAGAAGAAGAAGAAGAAGAAGAAGAAGAAGAAGAAGAAGAAGAAGAAGAAGAAGAAGAAGAAGAAGAAGAAGAAGAAGAAGAAGAAGAAGAAGAAGAGGGAGAAAACTAATAAAGCAAGAAAACCCAGCAAATATTCTGACAAGTTTTCAAACGTCACCAACTGGTTTGGGAGACCCACATCTTTTTAAAATCTAATGTTATCTTCTTTTTCTACATATGTAAAATTTAAATAAAAAGAAAATAAATAGAAAATAATAATAATAATAATAATAATAATAATAATAAAAAAAAAAACTGATAGAAATGAAAATGCATACATCATAAGTAATGATAATAACAATAATAATAAAACCTAGCAAGGCAAGGCCACCTCGAATGCTACAAGTCCCCGAGCTAAGCCACATGAAAAGACTGAGACTAAGCTGATGCAAAAATAGATCTGTGTAACACTACCTTTTGTCTTTTCAACAGTGCGCACACACACACACACACACACACACACACACACACACACACACACACGACATATGGTGGGAAACATTCACTAAGTAGATTATGTGTGTGTAGAAAAACTCACTCTACATCATGCTACATGTAAATCAAATAGGGAGGGAGGGAGGGAGGGAGGGAGGGAGGGATGGATGGAGGGAGGGAGGCAGGGAAGGGTGGAGAAAGGAGGTTAAGTACATAACATTTGAGCCTAACGCTTGTATACTTTTAAGTCAATACGTGATGAGGGAGGGATGGAGGTGGTGAAAACAGGAATGGCAGGAAGAATTGATAGAACATATAGGATAAACAGGGGAAAGAGGAAGAACCAGGAAGGAAAACAAGAAGGGAGAAGAAAAAGTTAAATAAAGATAAGAGATAGAGGTAATAAGAAAACATAATAAGTAAAGGGAATGGAAGAGAAAGAAAGGAAAAAGGGATGATAAGAAAAGGATAGAAGAATGAAGGAAAGAGAAGAGAAAGGAACAAGAAATTATAGAATGCAAAGAAAGAAAGAAAGAAAAAGGAAACAGGCCAAAAAGAAAGACAATGAAAAGAAAGGATGGAGGAAAGAAGAAGAAAAAAGAAGGGAGACAAGGAAGAAAAGTAAAGTGCATATCACACCCTATATACACATACCTTTATCCAACCCTGCCTAAGGAACATGACAAGGAAGCGACAACTTCAGCAACACACCAGAGGCTGACCAAACTTGTGAGGTGCAGCAAGGTCGCTATAACTCCCCCCTGTGACCTGACCTGCCCCCCTGGTGGAGTGCGGTGGAGTGCATGAGGAGGGTGGAGGTCATATTGTTTGTGGCAATGACCAGGAAGACCAGGACAGCAATGAGCATGGCCAGCAGGAGGAAGACTATGCGCCGTGCAGATCTGAGCTGATCCTCCATGGCGCTCTGTCTCTGCAGCAACTGGTCCAGCTGTCAGGGATGAGGCAAAGACTGGTTTACAAACTGAGGCAAATTGAGGTAAAGACTAGTTTGAAAATTGAGGGAAAGAATGGTTTACAAATTGAGGTAACTGGTTCACAAATTGAGGCAGAAACTAGTTTGCAAATTGAGGAAAAGACTGGTTCACGAATTGAGACAGAATCTGCTTTGCAATCTGAGGGAAAGAGCCAAATGGTTTATAAATTGAGACAACTCATTTACAAACTGAGGCAAAGATAAACTGGCCATTACATGGGCACCTGGGGAAGATAAACTGTAGAAATCTGGATGTCACAGTGGCAGCGGGGACAAACTGAAACCAAGCAAAGGACATACTCACCTTAGAGATCAGTTCAGGGGGCAGCATTGCAGAGGGTGTGGCTGGGGAAGCAAGGGAGGAGGTGTTGGTGTCCTCCGCTGCCACCCCTACCCTCAGCCGTGCCTCAAACAGGTCCTCCTTGTTGACAGTCTGTGGGAGACGGGCCAAAGGAGTGAGTTGTCAAAGGTAAAGTGTTTGTGTTTTTGTTTTTGTTCTTGTTTACTATCTCAAATCCCTTCCTTCTTATTTTCTCTTTCTTTTCTTCTATCTATCCCTCCTTCCTTGCTTCCTTATTCTTCCCTTCTACTCTTGCATCCATCCCTCCTTCCTTGCATCCTTATTCTCTCTTTCTACTTCTATCTACTCCTTCCTTTCTTCCTTATTCTCTTTTGCCACTTCTATCTATCCCTCCTTCCTTCCCTATCTTACCTTCTCTATTACCCTCCTCCTTCCCTTCCATTACCTTGAACAGCTGAGACACTTCCTGGGAGCTTAGGTCGAGGGAGGGAGCTGGAGCCGCCATCACCAGAAACTTGTCTCTCACCAGTGCCGAGGGTGCCAGCTGCTCCCCCACCGTCACCCCGACCTCCAGCTGGCCCTCACCCTCCAGTACACCCACTGACGGCTTCACTCGGTATTTCTCGGGGGAGGTGGTCTTAATCTGCAGGGGGTGTTTGTGTTGAGTGGGATATTTAAGTGTTTCAGTGAGATATACAACAATTTAAAGCACTGAGATATACAACAATTTAAAGCACTATGAGTAATATATGAAATCTTTATCTAAATGAAAGGAGGTAAAAAGAGAATAGATTTTGTGTGTGTGAGTGTTTGTGACTGTGAGAGTGTGTGTGTATCTCCTCACCTTAATAGCAAGAGGGTTGGCAGTGGGG
Organism: Scylla paramamosain; assembly: GCF_035594125.1. Taxonomy (NCBI): domain Eukaryota; kingdom Metazoa; phylum Arthropoda; class Malacostraca; order Decapoda; family Portunidae; genus Scylla; species Scylla paramamosain. Next base: position 2,453,418 of record NC_087187.1, read on the forward strand.
TTTGTGAGGACAATGCTGGCAGTAACACCGATGCGGCAGCTGCTAAACACAAGCTCCTCGCCGGGGTCAATGTCAACATACACACCTGGGAAACACACAGTAAATAAATTACTTGCTTCAGTCTAAATTCCTCTCATGAAAAAAGACTGTATACAAAATTAATGCCCATCACAAATTCCCAGGAAAACAGTTACATCTAAAACATTGCCCATTACATTAATTCTCCAAACTTTGCTTCATTACTTCCTCTCCTGTAAACATCCTTCACTTCCACTTGCTTTCCTTATACATTTCCATCCTTTTCCTTTCCTTCCTACCATTCTCTCTTCCTTCCTGGGAAATATTGTGGAAGGAAAGTCAATAAGGAGAAATCTGTCAATCTATGTACCAGGCTGGCAATCTCAAACAGGGTAGGCCAAACAAGGTACCACACACTCATACACGTCACTTACACTCTTAACCTTATCAGCCCATGGTGAAACATATACATACATATACACCGATCAACATAAAGGTTTCTTCAATTCTTCTATAACCCCACACACCCATCCCTCCCTCCTTGCCTCTCTGCTTCTCCCCGCACTCACCACCAGTTGAAGGTGTTGTCCGCCGCGACACAGTCTTCCCTCGGAGTGGTGAGGATGGTGCACTCCCCTCGGCAAAGTGGACCTGTAGAGTGAGGTGGACTTTCAAGGTTGAAGAAGTTAGATTAAAAAAAGAGATAGGAAGGATCTGGTTCTTGGAGTAGTAGATAAATGGAATGGACTCAGTGATCAGGTTGTTGGTGCTGAGTCATTAGAGAGCTTTAAAAGATTACACAAATTTGTGGGTGGAGAATGATGGACGGATGGAGATGATGAGGGCTGAGCAAAAAGGTGTGTGGAACAAAGGAGACAGGAGAATGACAATCAGACCATGGAGGAAAGGAATTCAAGGACAAATAAATGAGACAGTTGTATGCACCTATAAGTAGTGATAGAATTTATATGTAAACTCACCTAAATTTAGATCAATTGGAATCCTTGTCTCTTGTACACTTAAAATACCTATGTTAAGATCAGCTGATATCCTTATTTCCCTTACACTAAAGATTAAGGAGGAGAAAAAGAAGGAGGAGTGGCAGTCTGAACAGCAGTAGCAGCAATGCCTTACCTTACGGTTGTCAGTGATGTCGCCGTTGGGCACGGTGCCACCAGAGGGAGAGGAAGTCACCTCAGGCTCAAAGTGGTATTGGTAGGAGTCGGTGCCGCCCCACCCAGTCAGGCACTGGTCTGGAGCCACGTACTCCCCCACTGACTTTTTGTCCACAAACTTGATCTTCTGGATGGACTTGGGAGGCAGCCAGGTCTTAATGATCTTCCACATTGCTGCAAGGGTTGTGGTTCACAGCTCAACACTCTCATGCTGTGTTTAACTTTGATAATGCATCAGGAAATGTTTCAGAATCAAAGGATGATTCTCACTTAGTTATAAAATCTAGTGAAGTACATACTTTGAACATTTCACAGACTGTAACACTACTTGGGATAGACACACACACTCAAGCATTTTATTCTCATTATTCATTTCCTTTCCTCAACCATGCAAAGCTGCCCCAAGAAATAATGTCAAAAAACTTTGCAAAACATTTTGAAAATTTAGCAGAATACGGCATTATCATACAGTGCAGCACAAGGACATACCTCATCTTACACTCAATTCACTTGCACCAATAATGAATATAAGTAAGGAAAATCTATGTTATGGCAGCTTGCAGTACAAGGTGAGGGAGAGCAGAGGAACAGCTTACCATTGAGCAGCCAGGGCATCTCAAAGACAATGATGTAGTTGAGCACCCATGGGTAGTAACTCTTGAACAGGTTAATCATGTACTGAATAAACTCCATGTCCATGTTCTTCATTCCCGTGTCACACATGTCGAAGAACACGGTGATCCACTCGCCTTTCTCCTCCCTGCAATGCCACATGGAGGGATTAGATACAGTACACCATTAGAAGCAGGAGACTGTGCTGCATTAAACAAAACGTAATAGAAGACAGCATGAACATAAAAACATAAGGAAATATGGGTTGGTGCAAGAAGCCATCAGTCCCTGTACAAAACATATCTATCTATTTCCACCTATCATCCTCATCCATAAACCCATCTAATCTTTTAAAGCTCCCTAATGACTCAGCACTAACAACCTGATTACTGACACCATTCCATTCATCTACCACTGTATTTGAGAACCAACTCCTTCCTATCTTTTCTTAATTCAACTTTTAAAACCTTGAATCTGTTATTTCTTTTTTTTATCCTGATTACTGATGCTGGGAATTCTGCTTGAGAGAGAGAGAGAGAGAGAGAGAGAGAGAGAGAGATAGAGAGACACACCTTTCCAGTCGCTCCAGCCAATAGATGAGGAAGCGCTTGAGCTGATCCATATCCAATGTCCCCTTCTGGTGGAGACGTACAGAGAAAATGAGCATCTTACAGCCGTCCTTGTCCCGGTTGTGGATGAATAGAGCACCTTTGTCGAAGAACTCCTGGGGTATGGACTCTTTGGTGATGGCTGCAGGGATAGGATTAGTAACTGGATTAGTGAATTACTCGGAAACAGGATTAGAGGCTAGAGGGACAGGTTTCAAGATATAGGCAGGTAGACAGATAGATAGATAGATAGATGACCACAAACCTCATGAAAAATACATAAAAAAGATGCCTTGGTAAAGATAACATGAAAGGTTCAACTATCAATTCAAATTACAGTAAAAAGATACTTAGCTCCTGTTCTGAATGATACTTTTTGACTTCTCTTTAAGGACTGTCTTTCTCAGTGGAGGAGGAGGAGGAAAAATGACACAGAGAGGAAGAAAAGATCAATGACATAATAACAATAAGAAAATTAGCTTAAATTAAGGAGGAGGAAGAAGAGAAGGAAAAAGAATACAGAGAGGAAGAAAAGAAAATGGACATAATTACATTAAGAAAACTAGCCTATATTAAGGAGGAGGAGAAGGAAAAAGAACACAGGAAAAAAAGAAGAATGACACAATAACAGAACTAACTAAACAATTCCACTCCACTCCATCATACAATCACAAAGAATCAACAAGGAAACTTTTGCAATAAAAATTTTGCCGAGTACAGACTGGGTACCAATGTGATGGGCAAAGGGATTACAAGGGGACGGCTTGAATACAAAGTAGTGTGACTCGGCTCTTCCTTGCTGCCCGGGAGACAGAGAGAGGCTGTGGGATGCTGATCTGCATACAAAGCAGTGTGACTCGTCTTTTTCTCTTCCGCAAATCAGGCTGACATCTCTGATGCGATAAAGGAAGACACACACACACACACACACACACACACACACACACACACACACACACACACACACACACACACACACACACACACACATAAATATGACAGATTAACTTTGAGATGGGACATTATGAGCTTGACTTAGTCCCATAAAAGTACAATTAGGTAAGAACAATTAGGTAACACACACACACACACACACACACACACACACACACACACACATACACACACACAAATGGAATGAACTCAGTGTCAATGCTTTCAGGACCAAACTGGATAGACATAGAGACGAGATACTATGAGATTACTCCCCTCCTGTCAATCACAACTAGGCACACACACACACACACACACACCTAAGTACAAGTATTCCTCCACATATTATCCCAAGACCTCTATGGGAATAACAAAGACAGTAGAAGAGAATGACTAGTACAAAATCTTACTAAGCTCTTCTCAGTCAATCAATCAATCCGTCAGATGACACAATCCTAACAGGACAGCCATGACAGGATTAGACAGGGCAGCAGTTGACTGTCTTGTGGGAGGATAGTCAGTATGGTGGGGAAATTGCTGCTTCAAGGGCACATGGGATTAAGACCTGTGCAGTAGAAAGTGTAATGTGGAATGATGTATTACAAAAGGCTTGCCAGAAAATGTAATGAAGAAATGCATGTTACAAAAGACTTGGGTGAAATTATAATGAAGAATGAAACGTTACAGAAGACTTGGGTTACTATTACCATTACTTAACAGAGGTTAAATAGACATGGCATGGAAGGTAGGTGTTCTGAAAGCTGAGGGAAGACAAGTGCTTTATTAAGTGATAGAGAACCAGTGGCGTGAGTGAAGGGCAGGTGTGAGAGTGAATGATGGGAACACCTATGACTTTGATGGTGGAGACTGGTTAAGTTTAGTGAAGGAACACTCGACAGACATGAAGTAACCTGTTGGACTGAAGTTATTAGGCTTTAGTGCTTTCCTTAATCCTTTCACTGCAATCCAAAACAATTAACATAACCAGAAGTAATGGATGAAATGATTATAAGCATCTACAAGAAAATGGTCAATTAAAAGAATAGATTTTGCAATTTCTACTCAGTTTAAAGATTGAAGGTGGCTATAGAACGAGTAAAGTTGTTTCAGAGTGATTGGTGATTAAGGAAAGATATACCGAATTACAGTCAAAGGGTTAATGCTAAGTCTTCTGATTTATTATGAATCTATTAGCTTTTAGTGGTTTCCTTAATGTTATATCCTGATCTCCTAAGAATATATCAGTTGTCAGGTTTTGTAAGATTGTCAGCAGATGAGAGGACATGAGTTTGAGGAAGAAAGCTAAACACAGTGCAAGGAGTGTGGCAGTTTATCTGACTCCTGACTACAAGTGTAATTACTACTGATAACAGTAACTGAATCACCTGTCAAGTTTTGTGTAGTCAGCAGATCAGAGGACTTAAGATTGTGGGAGAAAGTTAAACACAGTGGAAGGAGTGTGGCAATTTATCTGACCCCTGACTTCAACTGTAATTACCACTGATATCAGTAATTGAGTTGCCTGTCATGTTTTATAAGACTGTCAACAGATCAGAGAACTCAAGATTGTGGGAGAAAGTTAAAACACAGTTGGAGGAGTGTAGCAATTTATCCAACTCCTCATCAGAACTGTAATTACTATTGATAACAGTGAGTAAGCTGCTATCAAGAGGCTATGAGAATGAACCACCATGGGAAAGTGTTGTTTGCTGGTGAATGGGTCCCAACTGTTGATGACTTTGAAAATCTGGTAGGAAATGTTCAGGAGACATGAGGGTGCAGGATGTGGAGGTTTAAAATGTTCAGTTGAGTTTCCATGGATGTTTTTCTCAGACACGGTGCAGAATCCTTGTTAATCTAAGACGGGAATGATGAAATTGCCCTAAAAATTGTAATAACTTTCGTTAGAACATGTTAAAAATAATGTAGATAAGGTACTGATATGCTGACAATGTGGGCCTGCAAATGATGATGGTGCAATAGAGAATAAAGAAAGGATGAAAAGATGATAAATATATGAAGTAAAATAAATAAACAAGTAAAAATAAATAAAGACACTACACCAATAGACTTTTTGAAAAGGATATGGAGAAAGAAAGAATACGTTTGATTAAAAATACAGTAATTCTTGTAAAAAAAATAAAACAATCCAAAATACTACAGGTTTAAAATATCAGTAAAATCTCACAACTATTACTAAACTACTGAATCCATGTTTATTGAGCCTGTTTTATTTTGTTATGGTATAAAAATCAATGTCATCTGGTTCTGTCTCTATATCTATATTTCTTCAATTTTATCTTCCCTTGATGAACATTCCTTACCTCTATCACCTCTTCTAATCTCTCCCACATATCTGTATTTTAGTGATAGAAACTGCACCTTCTGTATACTTCAACTATCTCCACTTCCTTGACTTCCCTTGCATTCTCTCCAATATCCAGTCTTTGATCCTGTAATAGTGAATCTTATCTATATAATTCTTCTCAACCATATTATAATTGTCTTTTTTTCTCTTTTCTCTCTTCAAGTGTTGGTATTTCTATCTATTTATTTTATTTATCTATTTATTATTAGTAGTAGTAGTTATTCATTTATTTTTTGGTGTGTGTGTGTGTGTGTGTGTGTGTGAGAAAGAGTGATATCTAAAGAGATGCTCCTAATCACAAATCACATAGGGGATGATAGTCACATACACACACAACAGAGTAAAGGCCACACTGACAGACAAGTTTGGGTTGTGGAGAAGGCAAGATAAGATTAGCATGCTGGGAATCACAGCGAAGGTCAAGAAGGTCGGACGTACAAAGGGGGGAATGGACCTCACAAAAACACCCACAAAAAACAATGACATGCGGAAGACAGAGAAAACACCAAGAAAAGTCTAGAGAATGAAAGTAAACCTACTACTGAGATAAGGAAAGGTAGGAGAACAGATTGGATTTGTGTGATTCTTATCTGTTTGTACGAGGGATTCAAGGGATTACGTGAGATTTCAAATAGCAATGTATCTTTATGACCTCTTCCGTTTCACTAGATGACTTTACACTATTTGTGATATCAGAGAAAAACTAGCTAGTGTATAGAGTTAAGAAGAGGGTGCTTGGAATAGGAGTGACTGGCAGTTATTCGAGCTTAAGGAGACTGAAAGGAATCTTGTCGTTAAAAAAATAATCAAGTGAAATATTTTGCATCAGAGAAAATCATAGAAAGAGAAAATTATGCATATGAAAGAAAACATTAGTAATGAAACTTACAATTATAAAAACCAAATACACTCACGACAGCATCTATGAAAAATCACACATCAAAGAAAACAGCACAAAAAACCACAAATCAAGGGAACACTCAACCAAATCCAATCCGAAGACTCAAGTAGACCCAAACACACTCACGACAGCATCTATGAAAAATCACACATCAAAGAAAACAGCACAAAAACCACAAATGAAGGGAAGACTCAACTGAACCCAATCCGACAAATTAAGAAGACCAAAACACACTGACCATTGCACTGATTCTCATGTCGCCATTTGAGTGTGTCCATCACCATCTCCAGAGACAGCTTCTGGTCATTGTCATGGTGCATCAGGAAACGACGTATGTACTTGTCGTCTGAGCGGATCCGACGAACATCCTGGGGGTCAAACGGTCCTCCTGCCTCGATCTTCTGTATGGCAGTGGCACGGAGCTGATCAATCTCTGCTTTGGTGGGCTCAGGGGGTATGGCTGACATGGTGGCTGGATGGGGAGAGAGAGATTTGGTTGGGTTGGGTTGGTTTGGGTTAGGTTTGGTTTGGTTTGGTTAGGTCAAGTTATGTCTGGTACAATACTCCTCAAAATTAAGAGTAAGTGAGACAAGGTACATCTTACACTGAGACTATGAAAGCAAGAATAAAAGGGAAAACAAGATAATGTGTGGTTGACAGTGTTGTTGGAGGAAACAGAAAGGTAAAGGGGTAGATATAGGGTATGGGTGGCACTGTGGCTGCTAGGAAGTTGACAAAATTGCTTTCAGGTCAGTAAGTGAGGCAGAAAGGCATGACGATGTTGTGATCTGGCAAGGAAAACGCACAAGCACGAACAGACACTACACAGGAATTAATTGGGAAATTCCAACACTTTCATGATGACAAGGTAAATACTGGAGAAATATTAACACATACGAACATAAACACACACACACACACACACACACACACACACACAAACACACAGACTGGCAGACATTTTTTCATACACAAGTGGTGACGTAAAATAAAAATCGCTCTGCTGTAGTTTCATACAATATAAGGTAAAGTACACAGACATCAGTATCTTCTAACCTTAACTTTACCCATCAAAAATAAATGTAACTTGACTGCTTATGATGCACTATCCAGATGGTATTAAGTTATGAGTGTGTTAGTTTATTGTTTGAGCTGATGCAGTGTGTGTTGGTTTCCCTACACTTGCCGACAGGAAGAAATATTGAAGACCGTTCCCAGGGATGCCTCAGCCCAGTGTCACAGGTAGATTCATGAGACAAAATAGCATGTCAGTCTAAGGAAGGATGAAGACCCCAGATAAATGTTTATAATATACATTTCAGTTAAATTCTGAAAACTCCTTCACTGTTACATCACCTAGACTTAAACACAATAGTTGATTCAAATTTAATGACCAAAAGACTGATATAACAATTAGTGCAACTTTTTATTTCACCTAGGCCAGGCAACACCCTCCCCTTAATTAGTTAGGTGACGATGTTTAATTAGATTTAGCTCTGAGCAGCCTGTCACTGTTGCATGGCCTGGACTGTGGCAGGGCAGGGAACACTTCAGGGCAGTGGGGCGGGTGTCAAACTCTTTTCATTAGGTTAGCTAGCATTTGCCATCACCGTGAAAACCCTGCCTTTCCACTAAGTCCCCTCGGTCTGAGTGGGAGGAAGAGGTTTGAAATAAAGTGTAGCAGTTGCAAAATCACAAGATAAGGTGCATATTTCTGACCACAACAATACTGAAAAATATGTGGTGAGAGAGAGAGAGAGAGAGAGAGAGAGAGAGAGAGAGAGAGAGAGAGAGAGAGAGAGAGAGAGAGAGAGAGAGAGAGAGAGTTAGAAATGCAGGGGACAGAGGGTGGGTGTGTCTAGGAAACCTTTGCCTTTATCAGGGGCTTAACACATTACGTGAAATCTGCAATAAAGAGGCCGAGTGCATTAACTTAAAAAAAATCGTGCTTTATTTATCTATTTTCTTTTTTTGCAATTTTGGTATCTGTGAATTCCATTTCCTCAACGCATGGAATTTGGAGTTAATGCACACTGTCTTTTTACTACAGAAATGCAAAATGTATCTAAAGTTTTGCGTTTCCATCACTCGGGCTTATACCTCGTTAAAATTTTCCCAACAGTACACAGCCACAGCAGCAGAGACACTCACAGTCACTCGTCCTGTGCAGTGTTCAGCTCGCCACTACACATAAGACACTGCGCTGCTTTCACAGATAAGCCCCGCTGTTTATCTTATCATGGGGGGGTGAGGGTGGGGGGGGCTAGGCCTCAACAGCAGCGCCAGGAGAAACAGCAGTATGCGGCAGCAAGGAGCAGTGGCGGTAATCACCCCTCACTGAACTCACAGCTGCCTCGACCCGATCAGCTGATTCAGGGCGCATTCGACCCCATACACACACACACACACACACACAATGGAATATCATTATCTTTGATTCTTTGATTTTATTTTTTTTCCATCCCCCCTTTATCCTTTGTGGATTCATTATTTTTTATGTTCCACTTTTTATCATCATTCCCTTAATTCTGTTTCATAATTACTCTCTCTCTCTCTCTCTCTCTCTCTCTCTCTCTCTCTCTCTCTCTCTCTCTCTCTCTCTCTCTCTCTCTCTCTCTTAATCATAACACTGGTTCATCAATATTAGTAATCGGAAATTATTATCAGGTATTATGGCTCCAAACTAATAATAAATTTTCAACTCCAAGTAATCTGCTATGCACTTTTTTAGGTACTGGAAATTAATATCATTCTCGCGCATTGTCAAGAATTGTTGAAAATGATGCAGTCCTCTCGCTACACAAAGTCAGGATGAGGAATTATTAGAGTGAGGCTGCCTTGTCATCCCGTGGTAGGCGCGGCGTCCCCCCCTGAGGATAGGAGGTCCATGCAGGGAGTGACGCCCCCCGAAGGAAATTAATTACCTCCCCGAGTCTTGTATTGACGAGCTAGGGGGCTGTGAGGATCCATACTGAAGGGCGTTGGTTTAAAAAGTAATTCGTAGATGTTTGAAATTAATAAGTTACTTGTGTGTGTCTTTCTTTCCCGCCATTCAAAAATATAATAAAATAGCAATAAGAAAATAACAGAAAGAAACAAGAAAATACGACAGGTCCATGAATGTACTGATGGTAGGGAAAGAAAAGGATAAAATTATTTTGAAATTACCAGCAACAAAAAGATAGAATAGCGTAAATTGAATAATGTTAAAATCTAAGGACATTTCCTGCCAAAATTGATTTAAGCTCCGTAGCTCTCTCTCTCTCTCTCTCTCTCTCTCTCTCTCTCCAGAAATCTTGTTTAGTTATCACTAGAATTATGAAAGTATGTGTGTACGTATGTGTGTGTGTGTGTAACGGCAGTAGTAGTAGTAGTAATAATAGTAGTAGTAGTAGTAGTAGTTTTTATACGTTTACATTTGCAGCACGTGTAAACAACTCTAACACAGGACTACATAAACTCACACACACACACGCACACACGCACAGACTCCCTCAGGTCAGTAGTAGATAAGGAGGCGCCGGGTGAGTGTCGTTCGCGAGATACCACGGGGCCTCTATCAGCTGGAGTCTGGCCGGCAGTACTGTCAGTTCCGAGGGCTGCGCTGGGAGGCGAGGTGGTGGCGCCATAACACTCAGCACGTGGACCCGGGAAGCAAGCAAAAAGAAGAGGAAGAAGAAGAACGAGCACAACAAGAGTAACATCAACAACATCAACAACAACACGTGGGACTGAGAAGAAGGAGGGAAGCAAACAACAACAATAACAACAACTACTACTACTGCTACTACTACTATTACTAGTATAAACATGGCTACCTCCAATACTGCTGTGTTTTTACAAGATGGTAAGAATATTTATTATTATTATTATTATTATTATTATTATTATTATTATTATTATTATTATTATTATTATTATTATTATTATTATTATTATCATTATTATTATTATTACTATTATTATTATTATTATTATTATTATCATTATTATCATTATTTTTATTTTGTTGTTGTTATTGTTGTTGTTGTTGTTGTTGTTGTTGTTGTTGTTGTTGTTGTTGTCCTCCTTCTCCTCCTCCTCCTCTTTCTCCTCCTTCTTCTTCTTCTTGTTCTTGTTCTTCTAGTAAATGAGAGATTCCTGATTCGAATGTTGATAATGATGAGAGTAATAATAATAATAATAATAATAATGATAATAATAATAATAATAATAATAATAATAATAATGATATTTAAACTTATCAGCACGTAGCAAGGTTCAAGGTTCATCAGTTCTAACCCTCTGTTATCTATTCTTGACCTTATTCTCAACTTGGTATCTAATCCTATGAGATACTGATGAACCCTCTCTGATTACCGGCACTCGAAAGGCGACCCTACCATACTGTAGAGTCGCGTTCATAATTGAGTGAGCCATGCATGAGCCTATGTTCTCTTTATTTCTCTGCCATGACAAATTTTCTTTCATGTATTTTAGGATAGACTTGCGTTTATTATTATTATCATTATTATCATTATTTTTTATTTCATTAGTTTTTTTTTCTCATTTTCTTTCCCCTGATAACAGTTTTTTTTTTTTTCATGCATTTTAGGCCATACTCGCGTTTTGATTTTTTTGTTTATTGTTATGTATTTATATTTTTATTAATAAGTTATCTTCCGTTTTCTTTCTCCTGATATCAGTTTTCTTTCATACATTTTACGGCAGACTTGTATATTTTCTCTGTTTCTATGCGTTGCGTCACAGTCACTGGGAACGTGATAAAGTAAAGGTGTATGGGGACGCTTGCTTAACTCCAGTGATGCAATGGAGAGAACTTGGCCTACATTATGTAACAAGCCATTACTTGGAGAAACGTGCCAATCCTTACTGATTCTTTTACAAAGGAAAAAAAAAAAAGACAAGAAGAAATAAAGGTAAATAAAATAGATCAACAAATAAAAAAAGTAAAAAAAAAAATAAAGTAAAAATAATAAAATCAATCAATGAAATTAAATAAAAAAATAAATAAATGGATAAACGATAAAAAATAATCAAACTGATGAATATACCTCAGTTTTTATCATTACTTACTCGGAAAAATATATTGCTTTTGTATGCGTGGCCTTTGCGATGTTTCAGTGAGTGGAGATTTATGTATTTGTGGCATTATGAGACCATAATATGTTCCCTGGTGTATACGTGTTAAATAATAGAGAGCACAGGTTCTCTAAATAGCATCACTAGAGGACAGAAAGTACCCAAAGACCTTTACCATCGGTCTTCCCAGCAATCGAGAGAGAGAGAGAGAGAGAAAGAAGAGAAGAGAGAAGCTGAAGTCTGCCCTAAAAATTATGAAAGAAAACTGCATTGTCAACATTCGTCTCAAATTATATGTAATAGATTTTGTTGAGAATGGTTACTTATTTGCACTCAGTACACACACACACACACACACACGTGGCACAATCTTATCATAGCGGTAGTGATGTTTGTTATCGACATTTTATTATGTATACACGCCTCCGCCATGCTGCTACACCTTTCAACGTCGTGTTTCCTTGGTGTTCCCTTACATCCAAGAAATTCACATACTGCCACTCTTGCTAAGTGTCTAGAAAACATGCCAAGACACGTTCCTGACTCGACACATGTGTATTCAGTTCTGGTGGCGCAGTGGCGAGTGGAGATAGCCACCAGCTGGGATGCAAAAGAAATTGTTATCAGTTTGAAACCTCACTCTCCTGTGATACGCGGGGAAGATTATCAGTAGCAAAATGATCTTCACACTCACGTTTTTCATGTTGAATGATAGATTTTGTTTGTTAAAAGCTTCATTCTCAGTGAGTGGGAGTACAAATAGGGCTGCCGCTGGGATTCCTTCACATCAAAGCTCCTACTCCACAACAGCCATAGACACGGCGCGACTGCCACGGCGATTTATTACAACTGCAATTTCTCGCATAAAAACTCAAATTTATGGACTCTTTACGATACACCTAAGCGTAAAATTTAAATAACTTTACATTAACACTCAAACATCATCAGTAAGACGTAAACTAATACGATAAAATAGGGAAATTAAATGAGTAACTGGCTATTTCTCGCGCAAATCGATGGTGCGGCCCGACCCCCCCCCAGCACTATAAATACACCCCCCAGTAGGCGCGAGACGTCTCATACACCAGTACGCAGTGAGAGGAGAGCTATGTAACCTCAACGTTAAAATTGCTAGCACTAATAAAGCCTACAGACGGTATATTAGAGCTGTGACTAATAGCTAAGACTTAGGAGTTAAATCAGAGGGAAACAGGCACAAAGATAGAGGGAAATAAATCCTTTTTCCTGAGTGTGATTATTATGCCTTCAGAGATAACCTGTGAAATGCGTGACCGAGCTTATCGAATCTGTCGCGACTATCTCCACGGCGCCTGGAAACTCATCACCCCCGCACGAAATGGTCATCAAGCAGATCAGGTCAGTGTGTGCACCTCTGTGTTCACGTGTGTGTGTGTGTGTGTTTGGGTTTGTTGATGTGGAAGGTTGAGTCTGTCTCGTATCGTGTCTGTGTGTCTGTGTGTGTGTGTGTGTGGTGTCTTACGTGGAAATTATATACGTGTCCTAGCTACGGTTTTATTTATTTATTTATTTATTTATTTATTTTTTATTTGGCAAGGTTAGATTGTTAGGTTACATTAGATTAAGTAACGATGTAACCTAAGCAAATGCACCAGTCAGCCAGTCTCTCTCTCTCTCTCTCTCTCTCTCTCTCTCTCTCTGTGTGTGTGTGAGCTGGTTGCATTTTAAGCTTTGATTACCGAAAGGCTGAGTCATCGTCTGCTATGATGGTAGTGGTGGTGGTGGTGGTGGTAGTAGTAGTAGTAGTAGTAGTAGTGATATTGAATGGTGATAACGGTCGTAATGGACTGTAATGGCGATAATAGTGAGTGATAGTGGTAATAATGATGTGGTGATGCAGTGGTAATGGTAATGATGAATGGTGGTGATAGTGATGACCATGATGTGATGATAGGGAGGCTAATGATAAGAAATGATAGTGATAAGTGTGATGGTGATAGTGATAACAATGATAGCAGATAGTGGAAGGGGTGATGATTTTACGACCTGTGAAGATGATGATCGTGATAGTGATGATAGTGATAACCGGCACTTATAACAAAAATTATATGATAGTGATAACGATGATGAGTTGTATCAGTGGCTAGGTGATGAGTGGCAGTGAGGGTGAACAGTGCGAATGATGAAGTGTAGCAGTGATGAAGGTATTGATGACTGGTGGTGGTGATGGTGGTGGCGGTGATGGTGGTGGCGTCGAGTCATGAGTTATTTTAGCTTCTATAAGTGTTTCCTGACTGACTTCCTCTCCCCCTTTTACTTTCTCTTCATTCCTTCCTTTTCCTTCATAGATTTATGGTGTGATCTTGTTCTGCCCGTGCCAAGAAGTGTGTGTGTGTGTGTGTGTGTGTGTGCAAATAAAATAGAATAAAGTCTCGCGTTGTTTCTTGTTTATCTTCTCTCGAGTGTTGTTTTAGTGTTGCAAGACGAAGCAGTGAAGCGGAAATCCAATAGAAACACTTGCCCATTTTGTTTTTCTCTTATTCTTCCATATTTTTCGGTTACGATAGCTACAATTAAGCTAATCGCAATATCATAAAAGCCAAATTTATAGACAGCTAATTAATATATAATACGTCGTGTTTTGACTAGTATATTAGTGGATTCATAAACAGTATTTTTTTAGTGACAGATTATCAAGATTTCTACACTATGAACAGGAGAAACTCAGCTAATTATCTGTGGCCTTGGAAAGTTGTGGTGAGCGAGCAAAGCGTTTCAGAATACGGGTCTCTGTAATAAATGACAGGTTTTTAAGGCTGTTTCTATAGTTCTAGTGACAGATAAACACTATTGCTACATTACTAAATTGAGAAACACTCTTGAGAATCCTACTAATCATCCCTGTAACCTTTCAAGATAGTTGTGGTGAAAGCAAAACGTCTCTGAATACAGTTATATGAATGCTTCAGTCCGCTGCCCTGCCAAATGAATGAGAGACGAGAGGGGCCTTGAGCTAAAGCGATATATGTACATAAGCATTTGAGTGATAAAAAGAAAAAAAAAAGATAAATAAAAAAGTAGATTAGGACCGCTAGTTATCATATTTCCATTTTCTTTGGTCCTAACTCGCAGTTAAGCAAATAAATAAATAAATATAGAAAGAAACATAAAAAAAAAAAGGAGTAAGTAAAATAAGACTGAATAAATAAAGTGATATACTAAGGTAATGCAGAAGCCACACTCCTTATCTCCTTTCCTTTCATTCAGCGGGGCATTTGAGTGATGTACGTCGGGCCATGGCGACTATAGATAACATACAAAACATAATATAACAGTCTATGGTAAAATGTATCGACTATATGATGCGTTCAGGACTCTTATGTCGTGTTAATCCAGACGTTACTGGGGAAGAGATCGAATGCTATGACTCAACACGTAGTGATCGAATGCGCCTTAAGCTGACGACGGAAAATCTGACTGCAGTATTTACGTTTTTAGAGAGAGAGAGAGAGAGAGAGAGAGAGAGAGAGAGAGAGAGAGAGAGAGAGAGAGAGAGAGAGAGAGAGAGAGAGAATTTGTTTTAGGAATGCAGTTGTGTGGGTGGCAGTATATTTATTTTAATCATTGATTTGTGAATGTTTTATTTGTGTTTTGTTTTTCAGCGAACTGTTTTTCGTCTTTTTTAACCATTTGTTTGCCGTGACTTTGACAGGAGCATAGAGAGCAACAACCTGGCATGCACACCTTCATCACCCACTTGACTGAAAATCGAAGGTTGAGGGACATGATTGCGCCCACGTCACATGCCACAGGCCGCTTACTGCCAATAAACTGTTAAAAAATATATACGTAGCTTAGCCCTTGTTTATGCTTTGGGTTCATGGCCAGATGTAGTACAGGATTATAAGAACAACAACAACTATTACTAATACTACTACTTCTACTACAACAACAACTACTACTACTACTACTACTATTACTACTTGTACTGCGTGACGTCAGCGGGAGTGACGCTAAAAGTTGGCGCCACGATCTTGTTAATAATAAAAGCTTCACTCTCATTACGTCTCTTGGCTCGTCACATAGAGAGAGAGAGAGAGAGAGAGAGAGAGAGAGAGAGAGAGAGAGAGAGAGAGAGAGAGAGAGAGAGAGAGAGAGTAATTTTTGTTTTATTTACGATGGTCTCTCTCTCTCTCTCTCTCTCTCTCTCTCTCTCTCTCTCTCTCTCTCTCTCTCGTGACTAGCTATTTGTTTAATGTTTAGATGTGTAAATGTTAATGTCTGGCGATTACAGTATAGCATATGATTAATAGTGAACTCTCTCTCTCTCTCTCTCTCTCTCTCTCTCTCTCTCTCTCTCTCTCTCTCTCTCTCGTATTCATAGTATTTTTTTTTCAAACATTTGCACTAAGTATTGTGGTTCATTCGCATTCAAAATAATCGTCATTAGGAATCAAAAGCCGTGTCTAACAGGGACCTTATTTCTTTTGTTCTTATGTTCAATTTCTAGTACTGATCACCTTTGCTTCATTGGTCCCAAATGTGGGCTCGTTGGGTGGAAAAAGAACATTTGCAGCCAGCACTGATCCAAACAATAACAACACAGACACGTATCCGCCCAGCTGTGATCAGACGGAGGCTGGTGACGGGGTGCCACTGTGCTCTCAGGAAGTGTCAGATTTAGATAATGATAATAATGATGATAATAATGATGAATAAACAAATATACCAGGGCTACCAGTGTTCAGTAATCTGAGCCACTTGACAGAAAGGAAAAGAATACAGAAAAAAATGAAATGAAGAAGGAAACGAAAAAAAAAGAGACGTTAAAAAAGAAAAGAAAAGAAAGAAAGGAGATAAAATTAAAAAGAAAAGTGCGTGAGTGACTTCATGAGAGCGTGAAGCCATGGAGCATTCGGGGAGTGACTGAGGCCTTGACTTGGGGCAGTAAATCACATCTATGTCTAGGTTATCTGATAAATCTTGTCTGCATTGAGATTTGCATCACTACACCATTAAAATGAGCGAAGTGGTGACCGTGCAGACAACCAACAGTGTCTCATCTGTACTTGGATAATTAACATGTTGAATTCCTTTATTTATTTATTTATTTAGCTTTTTCTTCACGTTTTTTTTACAGGTTGACCTCTAAAAATGGCGTCTAAATCCTTTCACCGCAACACGAAACATTGAACAGCACCAGAAGTAATATTAGAAATCTTTATAAGCGTCTCCCTCTCTCTCTCTCTCTCTCTCTCTCTCTCTCTCTCTCTCTCTCTCTCTCTCTCTCTCTCTCTCTCTCTTTCTCTGTATCCATGCAAACATTCTTCAGTATCTTCTCCTAATGGAAATAAAATAAATAAGTAATAAAAAACAATAGAGTATCGCCACATTATTTGAACATTGCGTCGTAAACATCAATAAAGGACCATGAAATACAAAAGTAAAGTCGAAGGAAATAAGACATCGACACTACACTACATTATTTCCATCTTTCGCGGCAAAATAAACTATAAGGAAATGAATAGGTAAAAATAAACGAAAGAACATTGCTAGTAAATATGTAAAGTGAAGTTAAAAGAAGGAAAATGAGTGAAAATAAGTAAATATGAGGAAAGATAAGTAAAAATAGAAAAATAAACGCAAGAACACTGCCAGCAAATAAGTGAAATTAATATGCAAAAGTGAATAAGTAAAAAAATGAGTAAAATTACAAAAAAATTGGTAAAATAAGTAAAAATAAGTAAAAGGAACAAGTAAAAATAAATTTCAGAACATTGCCAGTAAATTTGTATAAATGAATTAGACTTTCCTTAAATAGTTCTGCCCTCCTCCTCCTCCTCCTCCTCCTCCTCATCCTTCTCCAGGATTGTGACCTTCGCCATGACACTATTTGACCTACGTGTAGTGTCCGAATCCGGTTCTGACTGGTAACCCTTTCCTCTCTCTCTCTCTCTCTCTCTCTCTCTCTCTCTCTCTCTCTCTGGGTGAGTTTTTAAAGATGAACCTGCAGTTGAAACAGAGAGAGAGAGAGAGAGAGAGAGAGAGAGAGAGAGAGAGAGAGAGAGAGAGAGAGAGAGAGAGAGAGAGAGAGAGAGAGAGAGGGCGGGGGGGGGAGGAGGGGTTGATGAGCGTGGGAGGGCAATTCGGAAATTTTGCTTCCTCCTCCTCCTCCTCCTCCTCCTCCTCCTCCTCCTCCTCCTCCTCCTTTATTGATCTTCGTTGCATTTCTCAAGAGACATCAACGCCATTGTCTTCGTCGTCTTCCTCCTCCTCCTCCTCTTACTCTGTCTTTTTCCTCCTCTTCCTCCTCCTACTTCTTCTTTCTTTAATTTGCTTTTATGTTCGTTCTTTATCTTGAGAGGTGTCTTTAAAGTGGTAAAATAAGTGATGTGCGATTATGTACAAGAAAGAAAAAAGATAAATAGAAAAGAATGACAAGAAAAGAGAAATGATTTGAAGGAACGAAAGAAAGAAAGGAAGGAATGAAGGAAAAGAGAAAGTTTGAAAGAAGAAAAGGAAAAAGGAAAAAATATGAGAAAATTACTGTAAGAATATTTTTTTTCTCATACTCTAACTCTCTCTCTCTCTCTCTCTCTCTCTCTCTCTCTCTCTCTCTCTCTCTCTCTCTCAATTCACAAAATCCATAAGGAAGCATCAACAGTAACACTAAGAGTATAATTATAATCTTACAAATATTATATTTTCGTGTACCAGGAGGCGTCTTATCCAGTCAGCCTTATATAAACCTCTCCAGTGCCAGTCAGTCTTTCCCTTCACCGTTTGTAGAAAGTGTAAAGCGTCGACTTCATTTAATAGAAAAGAAAGCAATAGATGAAGCGGCGTTGTCATGACCTCTTGGTATTCAAATGTCCCTTTCTTGTCGTTTAAAAATGTTCAGCTTTTATGCAAGGAATGTTCGGCAGCCTTGACTGAATAATTAGTTTTCTTATTTATAGATTGTTGTTTTATCTTTATCTTTATTTTATTTTATTTATTTATTTGTTTATTTTTTTCCTCCTCGCTGCCCTGACTCCAGCGTTCCAAATGTCAGTTTTAGAGTTCACACGTAAATGTTCAATGTCTGGCTGGGTTTGTGTCGTTGTTTGTTTGTTGTTTGTGTTTTTTTGGTTTTGTTGTTATTTGTTTACGTTGGTTTATTTTATTTATTTTTATTGGTTAGTTCGTTTTTTTTTTTTTTTCGTTAGTCAGTCCATCAGTAAATCATTTTTTTTTCTCGGTCTCTCTCTCTCTCTCTCTCTCTCTCTCTCTCTCTCTCTCTCTCTCTCTCTCTCTCTCTCTCTCTCTCTCTCTCTCTCTCTCTCTCCATTAAAAGTCCAGTTCCTAGGATCGTACAAAAGAGGGATTCACGCCTCAAGTCTCGCCAACCTTTTGCACTCTCATAAACTCTGCACGCTCAAACACTCTCGCAAACCTCAATGTTTTCTTTACCAGCTCCAGACTTCATCACATCTCAGCCTCTCCCGTTTCCTTGTTCTCGAGTGTCTAGTTAGGGTGCTGTTAGGTTAGGTTAGCTAGTTTAGTGAGTTTGTTGATGTATTTAGTTCGTTTGTGGTATGGTTCGTTAGGTTAGGTTACGTTAGGTTAGTTAGGTTTGTTCATGTATTTGTAGTTAGGTTAAGTTGCATCACATTTAGTTAGGTTAGGTTAGGTGTAGTTAGTTTGCCGATGATAGTAAGGCAGGAGAGATAATGACATTGTTAAGTAGGAAGTTAGATAATAGTTAAAATTTAGTAGTTAATAATAGTAGTTAATTATAAGTTAGATAGTGACGTTCTTAGATAAAAAAAAATAGGCAATAGTTAGCAGTTAATGGTTAATAGTAGTTGAGTTGATAGTGTAGTTAGCCAGATAGTGACGTTGTTATATGAATAATTAATCAGAAGCGTAGCAAGTTAGACAAATAGTGACTTAGTTATGTTAATAAGACAGATGACATCGTTAGATAAGTTGCAAGTTAATGGCGTAGCGAGACAGTTAATGAGGTAAGCTAACGACGTGGTTAACTAGTAGCGAGACAGTTGATTTTCCTAACTATGTATTTATTTATTTTCCTTTAGTCTCACGGCCTCACAAACCACAAACATTCCTGAGCTTCGGGAAACCGGTCTGTGTGTGTGTGTGTGTGTGTGTGTGTGTGTTCTGTCTAGCCTGTGTGGTATTCAAGAGATACTGTTTGCTTTCCTTGCGTTAGGATTGTTTGCTGTTTGGTCTTTGTTGTTGTTGATGTTGTTGTTTGGTCTGTTTTTTTATTATCATTATCATTACCATTATTATCATCACCATCATTATCACCATCATCATCATCAGCAGCAGCATCACCACGAGAGGCCTTGATGGATGAAATTTCTCAAGTTGATGCACACGTCGCTGTTTGGTATTCTTGTTTTTCGTTTTTCGTTTTTTATTTATTTTTTTTTTTGATCATGCACAGTGTCGTATTCCAGTTTATCTATTTTGTCTATATTGTTTTGTATGTTTTTTTTATTTATTTATTTATTTTACATCACGTTTTATTTTATTTATCTTCAGTGTTGAGTCATTGTGTTACATTCAGATTTAGTTACACATTCATTTTATTTGTTTTCTTGTGACTATTTGTGTTGATCATTCTGGTAAAAAGTAAATATTGGAATTATTATTATTATTATTATTTATGATTTTATTTTTTGTATTAACCAGACTTATCAATTTCAAGTATCAAAGAAGAAGACAAACAGCAATACATCTAATAACTATTTAAATTGCCAAAGCTTATTAATTTCAACTTCCAGAGAAGGCAAAAAATAATAATGATAATATCTTCGAAATTCAGAGCATTCGTTTGCAAAAAAAAAAAAAAAAGAGAGAGAATATATACATTTTTTTTTCTTTTTTTTTTCAATACTGCAAGAGGAAGATGTTAATTTCAAGAGACAAGAGGCACAAGATGCACGTATATTGAATGCAGTAAGTGTTAAGTGTCATGGGGAAATCAAAGTGTCCAGTCACAGTAAAAGTAAAGAAATGAAAGCAATTTTTATTTATTTGTTATTATTATTATTATTATTATTATTATTATTATTATTATTGTTATTATTATTTTATTTATTTACTTTTTTTAGTAACAAGAATACATTTTCAAAGGAGCGAATTATCAAGTAAACTTTATCATTATTATTATGATTTCTTATTATATTGTACTTATTTATCAATTCATTTATTTCAGCTGCAAAAAAACAAAAATTCCCAATAAACTTTGAAATAAATCTCTCTCTCTCTCTCTCTCTCTCTCTCTCTCTCTCTCTCTCTCTCTCTCTCTCTCTCTCTCTCCTAAATCCATTCCAGCTTAGAAGAAGAAGAATCCTAACAATTCAATCACTTCACTTATTCAATAATTCACGCTTGTATACAAAACTAAACCAAAAAAAAAACAAAATTGAATCACTTCGCATCATCTTGGTCGCTCGCTAACACTGGTCGTCCTTATCGCCAGCGTGAGATAGCAGTGTTTTGGTCCGGCGGGGGTAAACAGTTGTAATCTTGGCATTATCTTGTATTGTTTGCTTTACTGAGGAGCGTAAGTGCATGTGTGCTTGGGAAGGAGAGGAGGAGGAGGGGCTGGTTATGTCTCAGTCTGGAGGGATAGATGGATGGCTCGCTCTCTCTCTCTCTCTCTCTCTCTCTCTCTCTCTCTCTCTCTCTCTCTCTCTCTCTCTCTCTCTCTCTCTCTCTTTCTCTCGAGTTTACTGATTACTACAAGCACTACGTCTACTACTACTACTACTACTACTACTACTACTACTACTACTACTACTACTACTACTACTACACTACTACACACACACACACACACACACACACACACACATAATGAAGTTAAGTTATAACTGATTTTCATATCACC
>NC_087187.1:2485000-2512500 GCF_035594125.1 Scylla paramamosain
TAGTGCATATAGCGAGCTGCTCCACTCGTGAAAAGAAATTGGAGGTAAGAGAAAGATGCTTAGATTAAGAGGAAGAGTTTAGAGTCGGTACGAAAGAACTTGAAAGATTTGAGATTAGAGGACGGACCTTGGAGTGAAGATAAGAAGCTCGGAGTTAAAAGTAAAAGGAAGTGAAGTGAGAAAAATGAAGAGGAAGAAGCTTGGAGGTAAGAGACTAAAATCAGGAGAAGGCATTGCAGTTAAGAGGAAGAAGCTTGCAGTTAAGAGGATAGTTGAAATGAAGACCAAACACGGTTATTTTTTACTTCTATTCATCCTTCTCATTTCCTTCTTCTTCCATCTTCAAACGTACAAACCAACAAATAAACAGACATGAAAAATAACCAGATAAATAAATGAATACAATCTTTAACCTTCCCTTTCAAATAAGTAAATAAATAAATCGATAAATAAATAAAACTGTCTTTACTTCTCGCTTTCTGCCTTTACAAGTTTTCATTCTTCCCCCCCTTTTTTTTATCGCCCTTCCTCCCTTCTCCTCCAAGAAAAAAAACCCTTCCTTGTCTTCCTCTTTCTGCGCTTGTATACATAAGTCTTCCTCCTCCTCCTCTTCCTCTTCCTTCTCCTCCCAGCCCCCTAAAAAAAAAAAAAAACATTCCCACTCTTTTCCTCTCTTTAAGTTATTCTTTTCTTCCTCTTCATCCTTCATCACTTTAAGAAAATGTTCTCTCTCTCTCTCTCTCTCTCTCTCTCTCTCTCTCTCTCTCTCTCTCTCTCTCTCTCTCTCTCTAAGTTATTCTCGTCTTCCGCTTCATCTGTTTACATAAAAAGGTATTTCTCTTTCCTTATCCTTCAACACTTGTATAAAATCTCTCTCTCTCTCTCTCTCTCTCTCTCTCTCTCTCTCTCTCTCTCTCTCTCTCTCTCTCAATACAACTGCAAACTCCCTTTACCCTCTTCCTCTCCCTCCATCCCCTTCAAAAGCAAGTGTTCCTGGTGTTGCCTGGCCGCCACCATCTCTACCAGCTCCTCTCCTTTACACCTCACCCACACTGCTATAAATTCTCTGCCCCTGCCTCATCACTCCTCACTTCTGCACCTCTCCATTTCATTGTGACTGGCTGAAGTAGTATAATTATCACTTATTTCCCTCATAGTTGCCTCCTTTTGCCTCTTGAAGTGTTGGCCTTACTAGTCCAAATGTGACTTAGCAGGTGGGTATTGTATGTAAAACCAGATCTGTATTCCTGAATCTGCTACTGGATTTAGAAAGGCAGAGGGAGATGGTAGGGTAATAGGAATGGTAAGGTGATGTAGGTATGTAGATAGATGGATAGTGACGGAAGGTTAATTTAGGAATGGTTTGGTGATATAAGTATGTTTTATATCAGGCTGCCATGTGGAGGCCTGCTGGATTCTACAACTTACAGGGATGGTCATTTGATATATGTATGTTTTATATCTGCAATGTGAAGGTCTGATGGGTTCATTGACTTTCATTTTATTCTTATATTCTTCTCCTCTCTCTGTTTCCTCCTTGTTTCCCTGCTGCCTTATTTTGTTTCCCTTCTCCTATGTCCTATTTCCCATATCCCACCCCCCCCCCCTCTCTCTCTCTCTCTCTCTTACTTTATTTCTCTACTCATCTCTCTCCCCCTTCCTTATTTCCCTTCTGTGTCCTCCCCATATCCTCCCTTCCCTACCTTACCATATATTTCTCTGTTAACTTCTCTCCCCTCCCTAATTTCCCTAGTTGCCATTACATAACCTAACCTCACCCTCAGGTTCATGGGGAGGATGCACTGGAGTCTGTGCTAGCGGAGAGTGTAATCTTTGCTCTGCTGTCTGAGCGTCGCCTTGGTCCCCGGCTGTATGGCGTGTTTCCCGGCGGCAGGCTGGAGCAGTTCATTCCAGTGAGTGACCGAGTGAGGCAGGGAGTGTTTGTGTGTGAGTGGATTGGTGGATGAATGGAATTGAGTAGGGATGTGTGAATGGGGGATGTGAATGTGAGTGGGTGAAATCTTAGTGAATGAGGGAAGTTTGTTAGTGGATGTATGTGTGAATGAGTGAGTGGATGGCAAGTGGGTGGGGGAGAGAGAGAGAGAGAGAGAGAGAGAGAGAGAGAGAGAGAGAGAGAGAGAGAGAGAGAGAGAGAGAGAGAGAGAGAGAGAGAGAGAGAGAGAGAGAGAGAGAGAGAGAGAGAGAGAGAGAGAGAGAGAGAGAGAGAGTCTTAATCTAATTCTATCCTAAACTAATCTAACCTAACCCTGTCCTCCCTCAACACAGGCCCGTCCACTCTTCACGCAGGAGCTGGCAGACCCAGACCTCTCGGCCATCATTGCCACCAAGATGGCCAACATTCACGCCCTCAATGTGCCCATCAGCAAGGAGCCCTGCTGGATCTGGAACACCATGGAGAGGTGAGCCAGATGTATACATACACGTCCTTGCTTGCCATTTGACAAGCATAAGTTAAGAGACCACTATGGTTATGAAGTGTTTTTCAGTGGCAGTAGGTGGTTACTGTGCCCTTCAGCAAGGGTGTTGGGTGTGTGCTGTGTGTGATGTCTTAATTTACTAATATATTGGTCAGAGAGATCAAGACCAACGCTGTCATGAATTGCACCTCTTAACTCTCTCCTCTGTCCTTGTGTGACCCTCAGGTGGCTGCGAACCAGCCAGGGGTTCCTAAGCCAGAAGCCACAGCTCAGTGGAGAGCAGGACAGCAGCATGGTGGAGCGCCTGCAGAAGATTGACTACCGTGGTGAGATGGAGTTCCTGAGGCAGGTGGTGGCCAAGGTGCAGTCCCCCGTTGTGTTTGCCCACAATGACATGCAGGAGGGTAACATTCTCCTCAAGACCGGGCCCAAGCCAGCCACAGGAAATGACCGCATTGCTCTCATTGACTTTGAGTATTGCTCCTACAACTACCGCGGATTTGACCTGGCCAACCACTTCTGTGAGTGGGTGTATGAGTACAAGCTTCCCGTGCACCCCTACTTCACTGTGGACTGTGACAACTACCCCAGCAGGCAGAAGCAGGTGGGTCAGTGATGAGTCAAGTGTGCCAACCACTGTGCCACTGGGTATTGTTGTCAAGAACATCTGTGTGTGTGAATCAGTTTATTTACTGTTTGTGTCCCTCAGGTGGACTTCATCCGCACCTACCTGGACGCCTACGAGAGGAGCAGGCGGGGCAAGCCGGCAGCAACACAGGGTCAGGCAACAGCCATGAGTAATGGCATTGAGGAGCCCATGGCCTCTCTGTGAGTGTCCCACCTGCTTGTATTGGTACACCACTGACTCAAGCTCATAATGTCCTGCTTTGATATACCTGTGTATTTTATCTTCTTTGAATTGTTTATTATTTAGAGATTGCATTCTACTTATCTGTTGCTTTTTTTAGGAAACTGTATTTCTGTACATTCATATCTCTTCTTGTTTTTTTGTGTTCATGTGTGTATGTGTGTGTGTGTAGGAAGGAGCAAGAAGTGAAGCGAATGAGTTAATGTATAAATAATGAACTATAAATGAAAATGCTATATCTACTACTACTCCCATTTCCACTACTACAACCACTATTGCTACCACTACAACACCCTTCACCACCAACTGCCCCACCCTGACAGGCACCACAACGGGAGCTCTGAGCCACACCCACTGCAGCTGGCACCCGCACCATCCTCACCCCCCAGCCACCCTGCAGAGGAGACACTGCTGCAGGAAGTGGCAGCTTTCACACCCGCCTCACACCTGTTCTGGGCGCTGTGGTCCATTGTGCAGAGCCAGGTGTCCACCATTCCCTTTGGCTACATGGTGAGGGGCTGAGCTGCTCTGAAGGGGAACAACAAGGGGACTGGGAACGTCTTTTTTGTCACCATTTCCATGATGAAACAAAACATGATGTCTTGTTTTGTCAACCTCTCTTGAAACTTGGTATATTTATTCTTATTATTTTTATTATTTGTTTGTCTTAATAATATTACTGGACGTCTGTTGATATTTCCTAGAATGGTCAAGGTTACCCATTCATTTCATCATTATACCCGTAATTCTCAAATATATCACTTGTTTTTGTATCTTTTAAGAGGTTCTTATTCTGGTATACAGGGCATGACACAAGTTTCTGCAGATATTGCCAGAGGGAAAAGTACAGGTTATTTTAAGCCAAAAATGTTCTATGCACAAATGTGTTTTGAGGCATTGTTTAGCCATCGTGTGAAATTTAAATGTAACCTGGTGACAGATACAATGGGCAGCCTGGCAGGTAACCATGGCAGAGAAACACCATTTCCACACACTCCACATTTCTTTGATCTGAACGTATTCATTATCACTGTCACGAAGGAAAACTGTATGATCTGACTAACAATCAGCTGATTTGCTGCCAGCCTCACTGCTTCCCACTTCCCACCCTGGTAGTGCTTGGTGCCACACAGCCTATTATTTTATTTGTTGTTTATTACATCCATACTATGAGTGTGTTATATTTATTGGTAATTGGTATCAGTCTTGTAGAAATCATGACTGAATTATTCACAATTTCAAAACCCTGCCTTGGATACCCACCTGGCCCGGCCGTTGTATCTGTCACCAGGCCACATTTGTTTTTTCATACCCTGGCTAAACAATGCTTCAGAATGCATGTGTGCATTGAACATTTTCCACTTAGAATAATTTGTGTTTTCATCTACGGCAATATCCACAGAACCTCGTGTTACACCCTGAATAGACACACTATTGATCTGTCACTTCTCTCCTTGACTTCATGCAAGAATACAAAACCACATCAATTATCCTGACTGACAATAGCACTAGTGAGGACACAAATTATAATATATGTTGCTGCAATGAAAATAACTGTGGTAATACTGATAGTTTTTGGAAAATAACAACCTTACTTTCCTGACTATTCCTTGGCCCCCAGGAATACGCAGTGACCCGAATGGACCACTACTTTGAGGACAAGGCAAAGCTGCGTCTCGACCAGCTCACCAAACGCAAGTCTGATGCCATCACAGAGGAGGGCTAGTACGGGCGGCAGCTCACAAGAACACCCAGACAGAACCACAACTGAGGACGCCTGGTGCCTTAGAACTATGCTGGGTTGGGCTGTGTTTTTCTCTACTCAAATGGGAGGGAAGAGGGACCATGGTGCTAATGTTAACTCTTCGTGCGTGTGGGAGGGTCTTAAGTGATTGTGAGTGGCGGATGTGCTTGTCCTAGCTGTCTGTCTGCTGTCTATTGGTAACTGACATGATGGCTGGTTCACGTCTTCCTTTAGTGTTGGTGTGTTGTTGCAATCAGTTCACTGTAACACTAAAGAGATGCAGTGATGTGTATGTTGCTGTTGTTGTTGCTATGAGGTGGTGAGTCTTTCCAGCAGCATCTTACACACATTATCTCACTGAGCACATCACTCACAAAGACACAATTCCTTCTGATGATTTGTGTCTGGAGTAATTTCATGAAGGAATTTCCCAACTGTTTATTCTTTATTTTTATCTATTTATTCATTTTTTTTTTCTTAGCTTAATAGAATGGTGGGGAGTTTAAACCATTCAGTAGTTGCTGTGGCTGTGTATATGTTTGGTGTCAGTGTGTGAACAGCCTGTGATCTTAGAAATCTTATAGTCTGGCAAGATTCTCCTCAAGTTGAAATGAATACTTGAGTGTCTGGTAGAAAATCCGTGATTGGGCATTAACAGTGTTCACTTGTCCTCTTCCTTCTTGTCCTCTTCCTCTTCTTCCTCCTTTTTTTCTACACCAGAGATACAGTGTTACATTTTACCTGTATTTTAGATTAGTAGTCGTTAGTTTTAAAGCTAAACTGTGGGGATAGACATTTTAGGAGGGAGAGGTAGGGGAGGGGAGGGAACGTAGGAGTGTATATATGTGTGTGTGGGCTGTGATAACTCTCCTGCACTGTGATGGCCGGCACCCTTCCGCCCCTCATGTTTGTAAATACCTCAGAACGTTCCTCATCATCCACCAGTCCACTCATTCATGTCGCAAGGGGGGCGGCGGGGGCGGCTCCACTCATTATGTCCTCCACCTGGTGTCTCCACAGAGCTTGCAGGTTACAACTGGAGATAACATTAGGGTTCTTCTGTTCATGATAGGCTGCTTGTGTGCTGCAGTGCCATGGCTTGAGGTTTTGAAGCACAGTGCCACTTTTTAACACTTTTTAACATTCACACATTCATAACCAAGAGTGTGTTGATATTCTGCACTCACATTGTGTTTAGTATTTCCCTGCATTGAAAGGCTACTGATGTGTTGACAGCCTCCTTATGCAACCTGACATCTAACAATCTTCAGGTAATTCAGAGGGATTTGTGTTTAGTATTTGCAATGAAAGGCGACTAATGTGTTGACGGCCTCCTTATAAAACCTGACATCTAACAAATTTTAAGTACATCAGAGGCTTTCAGACTGAGGGAGGATACTCAACATTCTGGTGAGTGTGGAATGTTGACAAGTTTCTGGTTATGAGTGTACAAGCCAGTGCCACGTTACTTCCACGTCAACTTATCAACAGTTCAAAAGGAAATACAAACTTGCTGGCAGTCTTGGAAAATGTTCCTCACTCATATCAAGGTGATTTAAAGGCCATTTGGTGAGGCTTCCTGGGAACACTACACATCTCACATCAAAGTTAAGCTGTTCACTGAATGACCAAGACACTCATGTATCTTGTGAGTGTCTTATCCCTACAGGAGCATCAAGGAAACACTGCAAAATTGATCTGAAGGAAGGATAAATTGGCTATTAAGGCTGTCACTGGGGACTGAACCCTGGCAGGACATTCAAGCTAAGGTCAGTGTTCAGAAATACTTTGTTCTCTCACCACCACTATTTTCAAAGGCCACAGAGATGAATAGCCAGGTTCTCAAGGGTGTTTCTTTTGTTAATACCGCAGAAATCTTGTTAATCTCTCACTAAAACCATAAAAAAACACCCTTAAAAATCTCACTTTTGGACGTAGTGGAGGTGTGGCACAGAGATGTTTCAGAATATGGTCTTTAAACTGAGGCACTGTACACTGCAACACTGCATCATAAGGCTGCCAGAGTTGTTTGTAATTTCCTCAATCATTATATGGGAATTATGAATCACTAGTTGTCTTTGATCACTGAAAGTATGTATAGTGAATCATATAGTTAGTTCTATAATTCATGTGGAGTTACTAGGTATTATACAGAAAGTAAGACCATTTTGTAGCCAGTATTTTATATGAGCATTTTTCTTATTTGGTAAAGAAAAACAAAAGTTCCTTTTATGGCAGAATAATGTTGAACTTTGTAATGATCTTGAACATATATATATATATTTGAAAGAACATATATATATATTTGAAAGAATTGTAAAAATCTTGAAGAAAATATATGAAAGAAAAGAAGGAAAACTAAATATATGAAAATCTACAAACAAGATGCAAAATATCAGATCAAAAAAGAGCATTATTCCCTAAAATAAAGAAATCTAAGAAATACACTGTATTTGCTGGCACTAAGACGTACCCCATGTAAAAAGAATGAACAGAAAAAAAGGGAACACAGATATCAGTGTGTGTCTCATGTGGCCACACTGTGGAATGAAAGGCTGGACACACAATGAAGGACAGCCAGGCGTGTGGGGCTTGGCGGCCTGGTGTGAGGTGCTGAGTGGTCAAAGTATTTCACTGTACATACACACACACATGATGATAATAAATAGATAGATAAAACTATTAGTAGTAATATTCACAGTAATCAAAAGGAGCAAGTTGGTGGTAAGGTAAATTTTAGAGCTATTTCAATATTTTCAGCCATTCATTAGGGGCCTGCAATAACACACGACAGACTTTGGTTGCCTCACAGTATTTCCTTCACATTTTAACTAGCACAATCTTTTCATGGTAGCTGAATCCTAGTTGAAAAAACAACTAATAAATTTATAATGAAACAATAGTTTTTCATCAGAATATCAATAAATCTTTTCTTTAAACTTCCTTGTAAGATAGAGCTGCAGTCTGTGGGGAAGTGCATCTTTCCGCTAGCAAATACGGTATTTCACGAAAAAAAAAAATCACAAAATGCTCATTCACAGTTTCCCACATAAGCTTTCACAACGCCCATCAAGACCACCGCGGCAACGAGAGCAACATTCCCTGGTGCATTTAGTTCAGTGTCACCCACAGTGTGCACTGAGATGGTTCATATTCTTAAATGTGTTGGTGTCTTGACTACTTTTATGAAGTTATTTGCAGTTTTCAAGAGTTTTATAATTTTGCTAGTAGTTAGACAGGCTTTAGTGGAAACTGTTGCTGTTTTGAAGAGTGTTTTCATGATTCTAGTAATACACTGTAGGTTTCAAGGATATTTTCATAAATCTAGTGACAGCATAACAGTAATTCAGTGGGAAGAAACACGGTGAGAATCGTATGTGATGTGTAAGAACAGTGATGGTGAGTGAACACAGCATTTCAGAATATGAGCCATTGTTTCCATTGTCTGGGTGACTCATGCAGTGGTGAGCATCTGTTCCACACTCCCTGGCATCCACTGGACTGACCCCAGGCTGGCAATCAAAATAGGAATGAGGGAATGTGGTTTTTATGAAGCATGCAATGTGGCAAGATGAAGGATAGGAACACTGAGGGAGTGAGAGTATTAGATAGGGAAGACAGTGGGGAGTGAGACAAGGAAATGAGAGAGGAGGAGGCAAGGAGTGATGGGAAGGACTGTAAGGGCAGTGACTTAGTGCATCAAGGATGGGAGGCAGAGGGAAAGGAAGGACCACAAGGGTGATGTCAGGTATGGTGAGGATAGGGAAAACAGTCACTGTCATCCAGTCATGATGTAAATATGAATGACAAAAATCATGATGAGTTATATTTTGTAAATTGAAAATTTCTAAAATGAAACATGGATTTTAAAGAAATGTTTCTGTTTAATGCACTTTTTAACGTTCTTTAATATAGACCGTTTAGATTTTTCACTTAATTGCAATTTTGCAAATTCTGCTTTGTAAATTGAGGCAAAGACAAAATTACTTTATTAGTTTGAAAATTTGTAAATTGGATGTTTGTAAACTGCATTTTTTCTTGCAAAATGTTTTGCTGCCTTCATGACTGTCACTCAGGTGGACAGTCTTGCAGTATCTTCCATGTCACTGGGCAAGTTGTGAACTGACTGTGAGTCTGGTGAGCACCAGCTGTGAATACACCGGTCAGTCTCCACTTAGGGCTGTGTGATGAGCAATGAGTGGGGACGTGTGTGCCACTCAGTTTCCACTTGTGGAACACTGCAGCAGTGTTTGGGAGTGTGGATCCTAGAAGACAGAGGAATGCAGGACTGCCTGGTGATGCCATGATGGTGACACACAGCCACTGTGGCCTGTGGTGTGGAGGGTGGTGAGGCACTCACACTGGGGAAGGCTGATTACACTTGGTGTCACCAACTCCTTTCAGTAATATTACTATTTGCAAATGTCACTGACTGATGCTCTTACTTGTTGATTGACTTAATTATTCCTGCCTTATTTTATAACATGTGACAAACCGACCATCTTGTCTATCAACACACAAAACAGAAGTGGCTCATGAGCTGTCCAATCACGTGAGGGAGACTAAATGATGATGATGACTTTCTGTTGTTACCAAAACATTCATTTGTAAGACACAGTACCAAATTTTTTAAAATCTGTAATCTGATGCTAAACAATTTTGAATGAATACAAAACTAATTTCTCCTGTTTTATAGCAAGACGGGAATATTTGTGTCAGTTAGCAAGTTCATGCATAATGTAGCAGCATTGTTACCAAGTTTACGTGTCCTTGGCTGGAAATGTTACCAAGACAGTCAGTGATGCAATGAATGGCATGTTGTGAAGTAAAAAAGTTAAAGCAGTGATACATTTAACAAAGAATGAGATAAACTAGTACATTGCCAAGTTTAAAGTGGATAATGGTGATGCATTGAAAAAGGAAAGACATGAAGCATTGTAAGATTATGTCAAGCAGTAGTCTGTCTGTTCCAACAATGTTTATACAGTGTGCCCATGCCAGTGGAGGCCGTGTGTCACTGCCACGGTGTTAGGCAACTGGCGTGTCTTCTCTCAGATCTCTAAGGGGTGTGGAACGTAACAACTGCATTCATGTGATATAGTAGTACTGTATGTATATACGTATATATATTTTTTACATTACTCATTATTATATATATACATTAACTCATATTCCATTTTTAACATAGTGCCTCATTATTAAGCATTTTGAATTGCGATATATACTTGTTACTGTTTGGTTTAGTCTATGTTATAATTTCTGGTGAATGTGCAATAGTATTCTTTGGATTCCCTGACTGGGTTTCCATTTTGTATTCAAGGAGAAATAGTTTTACATACAATCCTGAGTTGCTCATAGATGTTACTGAGGCAACCACAATGGTTCATAGTGTTGTGCCTTTCTTTTGGGATATGTAATGGTTTTAGTTTTGTGGTTTTATTCCAGTCACATTAGAATGTCAGTATGAGTTATACAGGAGTGTATTAGTGGAAGTAACTGGTGTGTGTGTGTGTGTGTGTGTGTGTGTGTGTGTGTGCAAGCTAGTCATGCAGCGGCCAACTCTTTCAAAGCCAACTTGTACTGTCATCTTTAACATTCTGTGCCAAAAGATGTGTCTGCCTTCACTGTAAGAGAGTTCCTTAAGGCAAAGTTATGCCTCTGCGTTATTATTAAAGTAACCTTAAAATTGTGGTTATAGTTAGACTGTGTTTTAGGAGATTACTACTTGATATGGTCATACTAGTTATCCAGATATAGCAGGAAAAAGTATTGGGTAGTTATTTAGATCAGGAAACCATTGGCCAGAATAGTAAGAAATCTGATGAAAACTGTGAAACAAAATAATGAAAAGAAAAGTAAATAAAGTTTGATGCATTACTATCATAATCTAGAAAAGATGTAAACATTCCAGTAAAAATAATAAATTGAAAAAGGATTTTATATATATATATATATATATATATATATATATATATATATATATATATATATATATATATATATATATATATATATATGTATATATATTATTTTAATTTGTTTGGTATGTCACCATGAACTACGTGTACCACTTTACTACTATTTTTTTACTTGTTGATTTTTAAGAATGAAATTTACAATTCAAGTGATCCTCTCTTCTGTTTGTTTACTTTACTTTCCATTTCATCTTTTTACTAGTTTTTTTTTGCCTCTCTTTTTTTTTATTGCACAAATAACATACATGCTTGAATGAATGGATAATGCACATGTATGACAAAAGGTATGACTGAATGAAAAGTGAATGTTTGACAATAAATATGATTGTTGATGAAGTAAATGTCATAAAATGTGACAGACGATGAAGACAATTTTTAGCAGAGAGGTGAAGCGACAATGAACTGAAAAAGTCACAAGGAAAATTAGTTGGAACCAAAATTTGAGTTATGTATAAATGGAAAACTGAGACAAATAGCTGAGGATGTGACAAAAGATAACTGGACCAAAAAATTTCATAAAATTAGAACAAGAGCAGCAAAAAGTATGAATGTAAAGCAAAATTAAAGAGATATGAATGAAAGACTGACGATGGTGAAGAGTTAATGACAAATAATGATGAAAAAAACAAGTTGAAAGAAAGACGAGAGAGAAGAAAAGAAAAGATATAACAAATACAACAAGTTGATGAATAATTATTTCTGATGCATGAATAAGATAAAAAAAAAATAGATAACAAAAACAGAACAAAAAAATCAAGAAAATACTGATAAAATTTGAAATAAAAAGGACATAATGTATGGGATGAATGGCTGATGAATAGTGGAGACAAGACGGACGGTTTAGGGACCCAGCAATTTAATGGTTCACTTGGTGGTTAGCAAGATAGCATGTGAAAGAGTTCAAGTTCACTCCAGTTCATGTTATTTTGGTGCAGAATTTCCCACTACAATGTACTGAAGAGGTCAGGTCACTCAGGGTCAAGTCAGTGTGTTTCATCCACTTTGGCAAATAATCCACATCCCTTCATCCTACTTGAAGCTCCTGACTGGCTGTATGGTGAAAATTATCGAACTGATAGTAGAATCATACAATTTTATTCTGTGTCTGATGGTAGGCATGGAAGGAGGTGGAACTTATCTGCCAAGTTAACCTGAACAGACTCAAAGCGGTAGAGGAGTGGAGGAAGGCTGGAAGAATCTGCCAAGTTAACTAGGAGAGACTCACAGATATAGAGGACTGGAAGAAGACAGGATGAATATGGCAAGTCAACCTGAACAGACTCATTCATTGGGGGAGTGTGTGGTAGGCCCATTGTGGAGTATGCCATGGGATCAACACATGTAAATATTAGCATATCAGTCAATCAGTTGGCAAGGAAACACTCTCACCTCCATGTTGTGAGAAGTAGCCTTTTTTTCTGCTTTTTATTAACATTGGAAGATTGTAACAGTTGCCCAGAGAGACTCGGCACAGGAAGAGCTCAAAATTTTAGTTCCTTCAAGAATGCGATGGTTCCCTTAGCTTTTCGTAGCCTGCTTGGGGTGCTAGAAACTGTTAATTTAGTACATGAAGGGATCTTGTGAATAGCGTGGTTCCCTTCATGTTTTATACTCAACTAGGGCACTAGAAAGTAATCCAGCAAGTAAATGATGTCTTATGAACACAGTGATTCCCTTAGCTTCATATATTTTGCTGGGGGTGCTAGACACTCGTAATGTAGTGAGCAAATGGTTCTCTTATGACCACAATGATTCCTTTACTCTTTTTGTACTCTTTTGGGGACTCTAGTTAGAAATTAATATCAAAATGTTCAACAATACTTCTATCTGTGAGAGTCACACACCTGGTACAGAGGTAAAATATCAACAAACTATTTCAAGTATGAATTTATCTATCAAAATATCACCATCATCATAAAGAAACTATAAACTTAATTTTTATACTTTTCATATTAAAGGCAGAAAAAAAAGTTAAGGAAGATGAATCAATGAGCATTACTTTTCAGTGTTGGGAAGGTAAATAACCAATCCACTACTGAAAAGCCTCAACTTAGTGCTGGCTGACAGGGAACACAGTGACTTGGGGCAGACAGAGAACAAGACTTGGGGATGACAGAGAACACAGTGACTTGGGGCAGACAGGGAACAAGACTTGGGACTGACAGGGAACACAATGACTTGGGGCAGACAGGGAACAAGACTTGGGGCTGACAGGGAACACAGTGACTTGGGGCAGACAGGGAACAAGACTTAGGAACAACAGAGAACAAGACTTGGGGAAGACAGGGAACAGTCACTTGGTTGCAGTATTCTGTGCCGCGCCTCTCTGGGTGATACACAGCAAAGCGTCCGGCCCTCGCGGCGCACCCTGTTTGTGATACTGTTCTTTTTCTCATGGAACTTGAAGTAAATAAATAATTGCAATGTATCTTTGTTTCCTTCCTCTGACAAGATAACTAAATGCCACAGCTTCTTTCAGGGTGAGTTTATTTATTTTTCCTCTGCGTCAGTAGTGTACATGCATGACTGGTGGTATGGGCATCGCAGGATGGTGAGGGTTCATGTGCTTAAAGGAACATCAGGGTTGGAGGTATGTGGGCCAGCTCTAGTTATCAGGGCCTACCAAGGTGACAATCAACACACATGCTGGAGGTAGCTTGAAAGGAGGCCAGGGGAAGATTCTAAACAAGGTGATGATGAAGACTATTATGAAGATGATGATGATAAATACAATGATAAAAGATGAAGACAACAATGATAAATATGATGATGATGATGATGATGATGATGGTGAAGACAATTCCTGACAACCATTTCATCAAGTTAAGACACTGTAGCAATAAAAGAATAAGTATTGTCATGGTACAAGCTAAACCAGTACAAACAACTGATGTACATTTATTTACCACTCATTATTAAACAACACACCAACTCCCTCCAAGCAAAACAAACCAAAAATCAACAACACCAAGGTACAATAAACCCACAACAAAGGGGGCATGACTAGATAGTACAGTACTAATAATACGACTGGCAGAAAAATAGGGGAAGGATGGGGAGGGAGAGTCAGTACAAAAGGGAAAGACAAATTTGTGACAGTAAAGTGATATGGCAGAGAAAGGAGAGATGGGAGGGAAAAGAGAAAAATAAAAACTGAGCTAAAAGGAGGAGGAAGAGAAGAAGGAGAGAGAGATGAAAGAGGATGTAGAATCAAGTGTAGAATCAAGAGGAGAAAGAAGAAATAACCAAATGCTAAAAAAAAAAAAAGGTAGAGGAAGAAAAAGAAAGAAAAAAGACTGGAACATACCAAATTTTTATGGGAAGCGGATTTAAAGTTAGCGGAAAAGAATGTAATGGAAGCCAGCTATTCTGCTAATAATTTCTAACATTGGCACATATGTTAGTCTACTGAAGAGACAGTTTCCTTAGTTAATAGAGCTGTAACTACCACTTAGAGAGAGAGAGAGAGAGAGAGAGAGAGAGAGAATATAGGAGGTAAGGAGAAAAAGAAAGATAAGGAAAAGTAAAAGGAAGGGAAGAGAAACAAGGAAGAGGAAAACATAAAGAAAAGAAAAATGAGAAATAAGGTGAAGACAGAAAAAGAAGAGAAGAGAGATAAAATAAAGTAGAGAAAAAGAGGAAGAGAGAGTAGAAAAAGAAGAAAAGAGTAAAAAATAGAGGAAAAAATAGTAAAAAACAATGAAAAGTGGAGAAAGGAAAAGTGAGTAGAAAATGGGAGAAGAGCAAAAGAAAATAGAAAAGAAAAAGAAGAAAAGAAAATGGAAAAGAAAAAGAGAAAAGAAAAAGGGAACAGAAATAGAGGAAAAGAGACAACAAACAAGGGGAAAAAGAGGAAAAAAGACAGTAGACAAAGAGAAAAAGAAACAGACATTAGAAAGAACAGTAAAAAAGAAGAAAACAGAGAAAACAGATAATAGAAGGAAGGCAAGGCAAGACAGCAAGTAAGACATGATGCCCTAAGACAGCGGTGGCACAGGGCCTGATGATGACGACAGCATGGGTGGTGTGGGGGGCGTTTTCTTGGCAAGGGCGGCCAGGATGAGCAGGGTGGCAGCAGCGGTCAGGCAGGTGGTGGTGAGCAACACCGTGTCCAGCAAGTCAGTGTTGCCAACAGGAACTGACGCCACTGCTCCCTCGCTTGTCTGGTGTGGTGGTGGTGTTATTATTCTTGGTGGTGTTACTTATACTATTCTGTTGTTATTGTTATTCTGTTGTTCTAATTGGCAGCATATTATTATTGTTACTTATTATCATTATTATCATCATTAATTTTATTATTCCCGACACTATTACTCTATTACTCCTTCTGTTATTATTAATGCTATTACTGACACTATCCTATGAATCAATATTAATATTACTCCTATTATTGGAACCATCCTGCAGCCATCACTATATTCTCCAATGCATCTGTCACTGTTATTCCTGTCACTCTAAGCGGCTTCACTACAAGGTCCACTGACAAATGTTTTCAACCCTCTTTCCTCACAAGCCATTTAGAGACCAGACAACACACACAGCATGCACCAGAACACCTCGTGCTCTTCTGCAGCAGCACCAGGTCAGTCGCTGGTTGTGGGACGTGCATGTCACGTTGTCACATTGTTGATGACAGAATGTGTTGAATGGCAATCCTGCATCAAGTTTTGCAGGAATTTGATGGTAGGTACTCACGCTGAAGCAAAACTAAGAGGGCAGGACTTCTAGATCGGCTTAGTGTGGGGCAACTATACCTTCTACTCATCACTACAAGCTCCCCATCACTACAACCTACCCATCTACAATCTACCCATCACTACACCTCTACAGTCCCCAAAAAGAGTTGCCTCAGAACACTCACACTGAAGGTATGCACAGGCAGCCACTGACACAGCTGAGGGCCGGCAGGTGGACAAGGCTCCAGGTGCACAAGGGGGCTGCAGGCGTCGGACACCCCTGCCTCACAGTGGAGCAGCACGGCGGGGTGAGGGATGTGCACATGAGCCTCCAGGGATGGGTGATTCTGTCCGCTCCATGCCCTGAGATATGGAAGGAAAAATGTTTGTGAGAGAGGGGTCTGAAACGTCAAGGGAGGGAAGTTTGGGGTGAAGGAAAGGAAGTTATGGTGTTGAAGTGTATTGGGGGAGAATAATTGGGTTTGTTATGTGGATGTTTATGAGTGTTAAGTGGAAGGTCTCAGTGTTAAATGGTAGGTATGAGTTGGCTGTAGGTATATTAGTGGATGGTTATTTAGTGTTAGATGGATGGTATGAATGTTATGTGGATGGTATGAACTGTTAGGCGGAAGGTATGAGTGTTAGCCAGTAGCCATAAGTTCTAGAGGAAGATATAACCATCGGCTGCCAGGCATAAGGGTCACGTGAAAGACAATGAATACTAGATGCAAAATTATGAACATTAAAATACAATTTACAGACAAACCTACTCATCACAAGAGGAAAAAGAGTACCAATTATACTAATAGATCAGGGAGGTTGAGATGAGCACAGCACCTCACCTGTGATAGCGGAAGTGGATAGGGATGGTGATGTTAGCCAGCCAGCGCCCGTCAGTCATCTCCTCGACGTGGGTGAAGAAATAAGCAATCACACGAGGCGATTGGTGTTCTGGTGTCTCCACGTTGATCATCTGTACCAGGCAGCAGTCATGTTGAGGACAGAGACTAAAATCAGTTCATGTATGGTGCTGTAACTGAAGTAGCAATGATAATACTGAAAAGAGTGAAGAGAAAGGAAGGGGATGGAAGGAAGAGGACTGAATGGGATACATAGGAGAGAAAGAAAAGGAAAGATGCAAGCAAAGATAGAATGGAAGAGAGATACATAGTGATAAGAAAGGTGAGAAATTAGGATAAGAGTGGAAACAAGCATGTAAAAATAAGACACAGGAAAAGAAAAGAGAGGCATGGAGAATAAGAAAGGAAGCAAGCAAGAAAAATAAGAAATAAAGCAAAGAGGGAAGAATTATGGTGCTGGCAGACCACAGCACCACAGCATCACATCACCACACACCTGGGGGACATAGAAGTCAGGTCCCCCCAGGGCTCGGAGGAAGGCCAGCTGGTGGGGGTCAACATAGGAGCCAGGGGGATAAGTCTCCTTCAAAAGCACCACACAGGAATCCAAGTCTTCTGGGGACGACAAGAACACAGTTGTCTCCAGGTCTCTGTGAAGGGGTACAAGAATGTTAGGTACACAAAGGAACACAAAGAAAAAAACTAGCAAAATTATTTAAGAAAGGTATGGAAAGAAGACTGAATAGAATAAGAGGAAAAGGATGAAAGAAGGAAAGAGAGGAAAGATGCAAGGAGGGAGAGAAAGAAGAGGACTGAAGAGAATAAGAGGGAAGGGAAAAGATGAAAGAAGAAAAGGGAGGAAAGAAGCAAAGAAGGATGAAAAGAAGAGGAATTAAGAGAATAAAAAGAAAGAAGGAAAGATCCAAGGAAGGAAGGATGGAAAGAAGAGGAATGAAGAGAATAAGAGGGGAAAGAAGTGATGGAAGAAGAGAGGGAAGGAAACATGCAAGGAAGGGAGGATGGAAGGGAAGGGAGGTGTGTTGTGCCAGACTCTATCAAAAGCTTTTGATATGTCCAAGGCAACAGCAAAAGTTTCACCAAAATCTCTAAAAGAGGATGACCAAGACTCAGTAAGGAAAGCCAGAAGATCACCAGTAGAGTGGCCTTGATGGAACCCATACTGGCGATCAGATATAAGGTTGTGAAGTGATAGATGTTTAAGAATCTTCTTGTTGAGGATAGATTCAAAAACTTTAGATTGGCAGAAAATTAAACCAATAGGACGGTAGTTTGAGGGATTAGAACGGTCACCCTTTTTAGGAACAGGTTGAATGTAGGCAAACTTCCAGCAAGAAGGAAAGGTAGATGTTGACAGACAGAGCTGAAAGAGTTTGACTAGGCAAGGTGCAAGCACGGAGGCACAGTTTCGGAGAACAATAGGAGGGACCCCATCAGGTCCATAAGCCTTCCGAGACTGTTTAGGAGAAATTTAATTATTTGATCCAAAGTGAATGTTGTTGGGCAGTGTTTATATTTATATATACTTTTTTTTCAGTTTGGTCTCTTTTAAATAAGCAAATTCCTGGGAAAAGAAAATCAGATTAATTCAAGCACATATTCCGTGTAAATATCATAACATTATAGAGTACAGAACATATGCGAATTACTAAGATAATAATAATAATAATAATAATAATAATAATAATAAAACATGAATATAAACAATTCCTTTAAAGTTAATTCAGCCCTTGATCCACCCCATCCCGCTCACCTGTGGAAGCCCC
Organism: Scylla paramamosain; assembly: GCF_035594125.1. Lineage (NCBI taxonomy): Eukaryota > Metazoa > Arthropoda > Malacostraca > Decapoda > Portunidae > Scylla > Scylla paramamosain. The sequence goes on from NC_087187.1 coordinate 2,503,346, forward strand.
CGTTCATGAGGCGCCGCTCCACCTGTCCGCTAGTTTGCATCACCACAGGGCAGGAGGATGTAGTTACTACCACTGCCACCACACTCACCACCACCACCACACCCACCACGCCCCTGGACATGGCTGGCGTGGGCGTGGAGGCGATGCAGCCACACACAGGTGACAAATTGTATGAACTTCTAATGCCCTACCTGGACATCATTTCTTTCTAGAGTCAAAATATTTACTCTCTTTAATTGACCCTTAGTGATGTCAACTGCACATACACACACACACACTGATGTTCCCTTCAGTACTGTGGCGAGGAGGATCGGGGGAATGTAAGCAGACAGGGAGATGAAAAGGACAAGTATTTTATCAGGGACACAATGGTAAACAAACAGCAAGTCACTTTTTCTTAGTTCCCCCGAGTGGTGTGACAGAGAATGGCGGTTTCAGGGGTAACTCTCTCTTTCTCTCTCTCTCTACGCCAAGGACACGGAGGTAAACACAGACCACAGTCTTGTTTTTTTTTTTTTTTTTTTTTATGTAGGAAGGACGTTGGCCAAGGGCAACAAAAATCTAATAAAAAAATGCCCACTGAAATGCCAGTCCCATAAAAGGGTCAAAGCAGTGGTCAAAAATTGATGAATAAGTGTCTTGAAACCTCCCTCTTGAAGGAATAAGTGTCTTGAAACCTCCCCTCTTGAAGGAATTTCCTCTTGAAGCTGTTTTAGCTAGAGATGAGATGTGAAGTTTCCAGTTCAGATTATAAGTAAAGGTGTTGGTGTACAGCAATACCCGGGGGAGTGGCGGCGGGTGTGCGAGACGAGAGTTGAGACGTGACTAACTGCTGCCTCGTGGGTTCCCCTGCTCCCAGGTGCTTGACCTGACCTGACTTTGAGTCTGGCCGGTCCCACACCTGGGAAGCTTACCATGTAGGGAATCCACGAGGATTAGCGTGGAGTGACTACCCGCCTAGCCAGTCACTACATTACCCCCCCCCCCCTCCCTCACGAAATTGGAAACAAAGGGGTACTACGACGGCGGTGGCTGGAGAGGCGGCGAAGGGACAGGGAGAAGTGGGGGCGGGAGAGGCGGCGAAGCGGGAGAGTGGAGGTTGTGTTGTCTTCCAGGTAAGGAAGTGGCTGGGCACAGGGCTCGGCATGGATGCAGGAGTCCGACGACGAAGGCACTGACGGCGGGGGTCCACGAGGAGGTCGTCAGTCGCGAGGAAATCCATGCCGAGGATCGGTTGGTCCACGTCCGCCACCACGAACACCCAGGAAAAGCGACTGGTCGGCAGGAGGCCCAGGCGGAGACGGGTGAGCGGGGAGAAGCGACCCATTGGGCCGAGAGAGGTGGAGAGGGCGGTCCGGAGCAGGCAGCGAGGACGGTCCGGAACGGGCGGCGAGGGCGGTCCGGAGTAGGTGGCGAAGGCGGTCCAAAGCAGTAGGCGAGGGCGGTCAGGAGCAGGCGGCGAGGGCGGTCCGGAACGGGCGGTGAGGGCGGTCCGGAGCAGGCGGCGAGGGCGGGGGCGAGTCGGGCGCGCTGCAGGGACGGGCGGCGAGGTGGCGCACCACCGGGCGGAGGCGAGGTGGCGCACCACCGGGCGGCGGCGAGGCGGGACGTGGTGCCCGAGCGGGCGGCGTCGGGGCGGGACGGGAGATGGTGCACCAGCGGGCGGCGGCGGGCCGGGACAGGTGGTGCACGAGCGGGCGGCGTCCGGGAGGGACAGAAGATGGTGCACGAGCGGGCGGCGTCGGGGCAGGATGGAGACGGTGCACCAGCGGGCGGCATCGGGGCGGGACAGGAGGTGGCGCACCAGCGGACGGCGTCGGGACGGGGCGGGAGGTGGCGCACCAGCGGGCGGCGGCGGGCCGGGCAGGAGGTGGCGCACCAGCGGGCGGCTGCGGGCCAGGACAGGAGGCGGTGCACGAGCGGGCACATCACCCACAGCTGCGAGGCGGAGTCCGGGATGCGACACCGAAGCCTCTGTAGATCTGTGGGGCCTTCCCACAGGGCCCGCAGCTCCTGGTCGCCTTGCGCCGCCGCTAGTGCTGCGTAGTCCACGGGAGGGGGCGTGTGCTCGTTGCCACACTGCATGGTAGGGCGCCGTCGCCAGAGCGCGTATCGCCACACCATCCCAAACCGCTTCGAGGTGAGGAAAACATGTGGCCACGTCAGGCGTGAAGGCGGGAACGTTGCATGTGGTTGCCATCGCGTGTCACGGCATCACTCCAGGGGTCACCAACTGTAGTGTTCTCTACGCCAAGGACACGGAGGCAAACACAGACCACAGTCTTGGGTTTATTGTTGGTGCACAGCAATACCCGGGCGAGCGGCCGCGGGTGTGCGAGACGAGAGTCCAGGCGAGACTAACTGCTGCCTCGTGGGTTCCCCAGCTCCCAGGTGCTTGACCTCACCTGACTGAGTCTGGCCTGTTCCACACCTGGGACAGGCCGGCTGGCCAGTCACTACAAAACCAAAGCATTCCTCGTAATTTCTTCTTCCCTCCTCTCCTCTTCTCTCATCTCTTATTCCTCTTCCCCTCTTCCTCTTTATAATCCTCCCTCTTCTCTTTGTTAATTCCAATCCCTTTTCCTCTTCTCTCTCTTACTCCTTCATTCGTTCTTATTTTGCTTCATTAATTATCTTCACGAATCTCTCTCTCTCTCTCTCTCTCTCTCTCTCTCTCTCTCTCTCTCTCTCTCTCTCTCTCTCTCTCTCTCTCTCTCTCTCTCTCTCTCTCTCTTTCTCTCTCTCTGCGTTAAGTGTGTGTGTGTGTGTGTGTGTGTGTGTGTGTGTGTGTGTGTGTGTGTGTGTGTGTGTGTGTGTGTGTGTGTTACGGAAATCAACAGTATAATTTGAGTGTGAAGGAGTGGCCAAGGTTTCTCTCTCTCTCTCTCTCTCTCTCTCTCTCTCTCTCTCTCTCTCTCTCTCTCTCTCTCTCTCTCTCTTCTGACGTCACCACTTAGCTGTCAATTGAAGGTGATGGCTGCAATTAGGAAAAGACTCTCCCTCTCTCCTCCTCTATTCTTCGCCCTGTTTCTTCTCGCCCTCATCTCTCCTCCTCCTCCTCCTCCTGCGCCTCCTCCTCTTCGCCCCTCCCCAAAGCGTAGCACAAACAGAAAACGGTGCATTTATTAGAGATACTAAAAGTAATAGGATTCTTATGTATATACACACTTTTTTTTTTACTGATGATGTTTGTCATTCTCTCTCTCTCTCTCTCTCTCTCTCTCTCTCTCTCTCTCTCTCTCTCTCTCTCTCTCTCTCTCTCTCTCTCTCTCTGTCACATCACATCAATAACAACAACAACAACAACAATAAAATGATAATAATGGTAGTAGTAGTAGTAGTAGTAGTAATGATAATAATAATAATAATAATAATAATAATAATAATAATAATAATAATTATTATTATTATTATTATTATTATTATTATTATTATTATTATTATTATTATTATTATTATAATAGATATGTAATACCATCCGAGAGAGAGAGAGAGAGAGAGAGAGAGAGAGAGAGAGAGAGAGAGAGAGAGAGAGAGAGAGAGAGAGAGAGAGAGAGAGAGATATGCACCTCTCAACAGTGTTGCCATCTAGTCGGACAAAAACACGGATGACTCACATCCAGGATTGGCTACACTGCTTGACAATACGTGTGTGTGTGTGTGTGTGTGTGTGTGTGTGTGTGTGTGTGTGTGTTCTTAGTTTTTTCTCTTTATTCTTTTTTGTCCCAATTCATTTGTGTGTGTGTGTGTGTGTGTGTGTGTGTGTGTGTGTGTGTGTGTGTGTGTGTGTATGTGTGTGTGTGTGTGTGTGTGTGTGTGTGTGTGTGTGTGTGTGTGTGTGTGTGTGTGTGTGTGTGGGATTGAGTCAAATTCACTTTGCCCTTTTTTTTTATTTATTTATTTATTTTTTTCGAAACCCACCCATCATATTTTCTTGAGCTTTATTAATCTCTCTCTCTCCTCTCTCTCTCTCTCTCTCTCTCTCTCTCTCTCTCTCTCTCTCTCTCTCTCTCTCTGTAATACATTCCTGTGGTTTGTTGCTCTATTTAGTGAACTGTGTGGCTGTATCATACCTCCTCTTCAGCTGAGTTTCTCTCAATATTCTTTAACTGTTAAGCTTCCATACTAATCCTCTACAATTCTTTTCTTTTATTTCATTACTTATTGTTCTTTTTGACACGTCTGCTAACCATAATAATTTTTCTCGTGTTTTTTTCTCCATTTGTTGTTGTTGTTGTTCTTTCTTTCATTCATTCTTTCTTTCTTTCTTTCTTTTCTTCTGCATGTTATTATTATTATTATTATTATTATTATTATTATTATTATTATTATAATTATTATTATTATTATTATTATTATTATTATTATTATTATTATTATCATTATTATTATCATGATTATTATTACTATTGCTATCAGCACTGCCATTCTTATTGTTCACATCACAAGTAGTATCACCAATTCAGTTCAACAAATATGAACACCACACTTGTGCTATATACTTTTCCCCTGCAGGTGTTCATTCATTATTGATGTGTGCTGTTTACCTGTGTGCACCTGTTAACTCATTCACCACAGGCTCATCCATTCACTATCACTGTATACCTCTGTGTTGCATTGACTGACTCACCCACCTCGCGCCTCACCCTACGGACCCTCATTACTTCAGGAATAATTGAGAAAAAAATATTAATCAAAACGTCATCATGTATATATATAAAAGAAAACACACACACACATACACACACACACGTACAACCCACCAATTAAAAGTATCTTGAACACTTTAACGAAAAAAAAAAGAAAAGGATACACTTGAAAAATACATTAAGCTTCAAATTGTTACCCCGTTGGAATGAATGTAAATATTTCGCCCCTTATCACCTCTCCTCTCCCTCTCTCTCTTTCCCTCTTGTTTGTTGTCATGTGACGTCACGCCCTCTGACTTTTTCACGGGTTTACATTACACATGCATGTTCACCTCGTGTTGGACATCAGTATGGGAACGTGTGTGTGTGTGTGTGTGTGTGTGTGTGTGTGTGTGTGTGTGTGTGTGTGTTTCATTTCCCGCTGACACCGTAGACCGGAAAAGTTCATGTTGTGTATCTGGATGTGTAGTTCTCTCTCTCTCTCTCTCTCTCTCTCTCTCTCTCTCTCTCTCTCTCTCTCTCTCTCTCTCTCTCTCTCTCTCTCTCTCTCTCAGATGGAGAGGAATACGATTTACAGTTAATTTAATGCCAGAGAGAGAGAGAGAGAGAGAGAGAGAGAGAGAGAGAGAGAGAGAGAGAGAGAGAGAGAGATTGAGAGAGAGACAGACAAACAGATTTCAATTTTTTTCCTTCAAGCAGTAAAAACCCAACAAAATAAACTAACTAAATGACGACACACACACACACACACACACACACACACACACACACACACACACACACACACACACACACACACACACACACACACACGAGGGCAAATAATCGGCTGCAGTCTTAGGCACAAATACCCGCTATGAGTGTGGCTGTGAAGAAGGTGTAATCCAAAACACGTGCAACAGATGGCGTTGACGTAGTGTGTGTGTGTGTGTGTGTGTGTGTGTGTGTGTGTGTGTGTCGTCCTCAAGGGTTATAAGAGAGAGAGAGAGAGAGAGAGAGAGAGAGAGAGAGAGAGAGAGAGAGAGAGAGAGAGAGAGAGAGAGAGAGAGAGAGAGAGAGCAAATGAAGAGAAAGTGAGGAGAGGACAAGGAAATGAAAGTAAAAATAGAAGAGGGAAATAGAGCGAAAAAAAATTATAATAAAAACAGAAGAAGGAAGGAGAAAAGAAGAACGTAAAATGAAAAGAGGGAATAAATAAATGGGAGAAGGATGTGTGTGTGTGTATGTGTGTGTGTGTGTTTACATCCCCAACTGGCTTATCTCCTCCTCTTCCTCCTCCTCCTCCTCTTCCTCCTCCTCAACTTGTTTTTCCTTATCTTTTCCTTATTATTATTATTATTATTATTATTATTATTATTATTATTATTATTATTATTATTATCTTCCTTTCCTCCTCCACATTTCATTATCTCCACTTTTTATTCTATTTGCATCATTCCTTTCCCGTTATTTCCTTTCCTCATGTAGTTTTCCTTTACTCCCCCTCAGCTTTCCTCTCTCTCTCTCTCTCTCTCTCTCTCTCTCTCTCTCTCTCTCTCTCTCTCTCTCTCTCTCTCTCTCTCTCTCTCTCTCTCCCCTTATCCCCCCTTCATTCATTAATCTTTCCTCTCTTTCTCCCCTCTCCTTCCATCTCTTCATCCACTAGTGTTGCCTCCCACACACACACACACACACACACACACACACACACACACACACACACACACACACACACACACACACACACACACACACACACACACACACACACACACACTTCCCCTCAACATCCTTGCTTTCCCTCTTTCTCTCCCTCGTCCTCTCCTCCATTCCCTCACATACGGAACTGTCCCTCTCCGTCCCCTCTCTCTCTCTCTCTCTCTCTCTCTCTCTCTCCTTGCCCTTCCCTCACCTATCCTGGCCTCACTTCTCTCCTCCCCGCACGTCCTGCCTTGCGATGAAGTGCATTATTAAATATCAAAACACGTTGGAAGGTTTGTTTCGCCTCGACAGTGTTTTGACGTGACCAAGTAAAGGGGAAGGGCTAGGAGCATACCTACTGTTGTCTCCTCCTCCTCCTCCTCCTCCTCCTCCTCCTCCTCCTCCTCTTCCTCCTCCTCTTTCGTTCTCTACCTCTCTGTTTCTGTCTTTTTTTTCTCTCTCTCTCTCTTGCTGTTTTTTTTCGTTTCTTTTCTTTCTTTCTTTCTTTCTTTTCTATCTATCTATCTATCTATCTTTTCTTTCGTTCTTGTGTGTCTATTGTTTTTGAGTTTTCGTTTCTTCTTCTTCTTCTTCTTCTTCTTCTTCTTCTTCTTCTTCTTCTTCTTCTTCTTCTTCTTCTTCTTTTCTTCTTCTTCTCCTCCACCTCCTCTTAACTCCACTCCTCCTTCTTCTCCTCCATTATTTACTTTTTTCGTTCTCATGTTTTTTTTTCTTTTCAAGGAGTTTTTACTTTTTTCATTTTCTTAATATCATCATAATTTGTTGTTGTTGTTGTTGTTGTTGTTGCTGTTGTTGTTGCCGTCGATATGAACTAAACATTTAGATTATGAAAACGGAATCATAAATGCAACATAACTGAAATATTGTGAGAGAGAGAGAGAGAGAGAGAGAGAGAGAGAGAGAGAGAGAGAGAGAGAGAGAGAGAGAGAGAGAGAGAGAGAGAGAGACGCTCCCCCAGTTCAAGTAAATTGGATGTTAATGACGGAGGTGGGCAGGCAGGTAGTTAGCGGCGCCACACCTCCACCAGGCGAGGCACTGCACCCGCCCCTCGCCGCCCCTCAATAATGCACCGCCCTGCCAGCCTTGCCTCACCTCCCCCACTGCTGCACCCCCCCCGTTCCCTACCGCCTCCCCGTTGCTAGGCACTGTCACCCGTTGCCAAGGACGCCGCCTCCCCTCACCTGGCTTACCTTACCGAATCTTGCCATTAGAGAATGTTAGGTTAGGTTAGGTTAGGTTAGGTTAAGTTAGGTTAGGTTAGGTTAGGTTAGGTTAGGTTAGGTTAGATTAAGTTAGGTTAGGTTAGGTTAGGTTAAGTTAGGTTAGGTTAGGTTAGGTTAGGTCAGGTTAGGTTACGTTAGGTTAGGTTAAGTTAGGTTAGGTTAGGTTAGGTTAAGTTAGGTTAGGTTAGGTTAGGTTAAGTTAGGTTAGGTTAGGTTAAGTTAGGTTAAGTTAGGTTAGGTTAAGTTAGGTTAGATTAGGTTAGGTTAGGTTAGGTGAGGTTAAGTTAGGTTAGGTTAGGTTAAGTTAGGTTAGGTTAGGTTAGGTTAGGCTATCCTTCCTCTCTTCCTTCTTCTCTCTTCTCTTTCTCTCTTTTCTCTTTTTCTTTCTCTTTTCTCTCCCTTCCTCTTCCCCTTACCCTATATAGTCATTAGGTACTGTTTCGTTAGGTTAGGTTATTCTTCCTCTTCTCTTCTTTCTTCTCCTTTTTCTTCTCTCTCCTCTCTTCTTTTCTCCCTTTCTCCTCTTACCCCTGTTTCTACTCTCCTCTTCCCTCTCTTTCTCCCTTCTCTCTCCTTTCTTCTTCTCTTCTTTTTTCTTCCTCTTACCTCATTTCAAAGCTATTAGGGACTCTCTCTCCTCTCTTCCTCCCCTTCCTCCTCCCCTCTCTTCTCTTCTCCCTTCTCTTCTTCTCTTCTCGTCCTTCCTTCTCCCTTTTCCTCATCTTGGGACGTTTTCTTTCTCTTCCTTTATTGTTCTCATCCTCCTCCTCCTCCTCCTCCTCCTCCTCCTCCTCCTCCTCCTCCTCCTCCTCCTCCTCCCTCGTCATCGTCAGTGATAGTGGTGGTGATGGTGTTGATTATAATGATCTTCTTCTTCTTCTTCTTCTTCTTCTTCTTCTTCTTCTTCTTCTTCTTCTTCTTCTTCTTCTTCTTCTTCTTAGTAACCTCCACCACTTACCCTTCCTCCCTTCATCCCCCCCACGTTACCCAGATACTCCCCTCGCTTCCCTTCCCTTTCACCCCCTTCTTTCCCTCCCTCCTCTCCCCTCATCCCCTCATTCCCCATCACAGCATCCCGCCCCTTCCTTCTCATTCCTTTCCCATCAGACTCCTTCTCAGGGGCGCCCCATCATCCCCCCAGGGACAACACCCCCGCCCCACTGCCTCCTCCCCGCCAGCAGGTCTCGTTGCCAAGGAAGCTGCTATGTAGAGACACAGAAGGAGGAGGTGGTGGTGGTGGTGGTGGTGGTGGTGGTGGTGGTGGTGAAATAAGAAATAAATGAGACTAATTACGGTGAGAGAGAGAGAGAGAGAGAGAGAGAGAGAGAGAGAGAGAGAGAGAGAGAGAGAGAGAGAGAGGGGGAGGAAAATGAGGTAATTCTAGAGGGAGAGAGAGTGAGAGGGAAAAATATGATTAGAGAAAGCCAGATCTGGTGTGTTTTTCAGGATAAGAGAGAGAGAGAGAGAGAGAGAGAGAGAGAGAGAGAGAGAGAGAGAGAGAGAGAGAGAGAGAGAGAGAGAGAGAGAGAGAGAGAGAGCGCAGAGACAGACAGACACCAACGAACAGAGACACGAACACAAA
>NC_087187.1:2517500-2540000 GCF_035594125.1 Scylla paramamosain
CGGGCTGGTGAGGTGCCGTGACTCCTTCCCATGTATCTGTTGCGGCGGCTTAAGATGGTTGCTGGGAGATAGAGATGGAAATATAGGCCGTCAGGTAGGCTGTGTGGGGGTACCGTGTCTGTTTTGTCTGCTCAAGATGTAAAAGTGAAAATATATAGGCCGTGCGATAGGCCCATATGTCACGATTTTGTTGATTTGCAGGTGAAAAGAGAGAGAGAGAAAAAAAATGAACCCTACCCCTTTATTGCAGGCGGTGTTTGATTGGGTGTTTCAAGCTTATCGGATTTCGTTCTCAAGTACTGATGTGGTGTAAAGAATAATCTCTTTGTTAAATGTAACCCTTGTGTCTGCCGCAGGTGTCAATTGTGGGCGAGGACTGGTGGGCGCGCCTGGCATATACTGTAGATGGGCCCTGGTTCTGAAACGCTTTGCTCTCACTACGAGTATTTTCAAAGGCCACAGAGATGATTAGCCGGGTTCCCAAGACTGTTTTTTCTGTTTTTTTTTACGTAGAAATCTTGTTAATCTGCCACTAGAATCGTAAAAGCATCCTTAGAAATTCCTATGTTAATAAAAAAAAGGGGCGTATTCAGAAGCACTTTTCTCTATCGCCACGAGTCTTCCAAAAGCTACAGAGATGATTAGCCAGGTTCTATAGATCGTTTCTCCTGTTTATTATGTACGAATCTTGTTAATCTGCCGCTAGAACCATAAAAATATCCTAAAAAACCCGTATGAGTTATAGAGCTACTTTCAAAAGGTTCTAGTTGTAGTCATACTGGTTTTTAAAGGTGTTCTTATGGTTCTAGTGAGAGATTAAAGATATTTCTACATTATTAATAGAAAAAAACCCTCTTCAGAACCCGACTAAAGATCTCTGTGGTCTTTGAAAATAGTTGTGGTGAGAACAAGGCATTTCTAAACTCGGGCTTGAGTGTGCAGTGATATTCTTCTCCTTAACGGTCTTGTCATGGGAAGGGAGATAAAGAAAATAAGAGAGAAGGTTCTGGGCGTGTTGCTACTGCTCTCCTGAAACAGTCCAAGTCACAGGCAGGCGGTAAAATACAGGACTCCAGTCTCTAACATTTCTGCGTCTTGTTGCAATTCCTTTCAACAAGCTCCAGTGAAAGTTATTACAGTTTTCATAGACGTTTCTGTGATTATGGTAATAGTTTAAAAAAGAATTCCTAAACGTTGCTGGGTCTTATCTCTACTGCTCTTCACAACCTCTAGTAGGAGCCATCAAGGTTTTCAGAAATGTTTATATGATTTCTAGCGGTAGTTTAACAAGGACTCTGCATCGCCAGTGAGATAAACACTTATGGTCTTTGAATTTCGTCCTTATTGGAATCCCAGGCGTTTCAAAATACAGGTCCTGCATCATTACTGAAAAAAAAAAGGTGCACCCACACACCCAAGGGACCGCGATTAATCATCTCTGTGGCTTTTGTAAACAGTGCTAATGAGAGAACAAAGGATACGTCAACACGCGTCACAGCACCGCATTCTGAACCACCTCTGTGCCTCATCTCCACTACATTCAAAAGGCTCTAGTTGAAGTGACACGGGTTTTTAAGAATGTTTTTATGGTCCTAGTGACAGATCAACAACATTTCTACATTATTAATAGGAGAAACACTCTTAAGAACCTGGTTTCTCGTCTCTGTGGCCTTTGAAAACAGTCGTGGTGAGAGAGCGAAGCGTTTCTAAATATGAGGCTTTTCTGGTAAGTTACAAGGGTTTTCAAGGGTGTTTTTATGGTCCTAGTGACAGATTAACGACATTTCTACATCACCAACAGGAGGAACACTCTTAAGAACCCGGCTACTCGTCTCTGTGGCCTTTGAAAATAGTCGTGGTGAGAGAGCAAAGCGTTTCTGAGGACATATAATCAGGGAATGAACTGGTCAGCCAAACTTTTCCCTTGAGTTGCTGCAGGTGTGTTCCCAGAGCGGCGCTACATTGTAAAGTGGCCCTGGTCTTCACGTGAATTTTTTGATACCCGCGAACAGAACAAACATAGCGCGGGGAGCAGCATTCAGCACATAAAGTCTTGTCTCCGAGCCGAACCGAACGCGCCCAATGTTTTCCGTGAGTCGCACCAAACAAGACAAACACGACCAGCATTCACAAATAATCACCGCCTTCTGTCCGTTCTGTCTGTTGTGTTCGAAGCGCCACCTCCTGCTTGTTTCCATCCCTTGTGCTGAAAAGAGAACACATACGCACACACACACACACACACTAAACCTAACCTCCCCAAAAAGCCTAACCAATCTCACTCAATTTAACTTATCCTTTACATGACAGAGAGAGAGAAGGAAATAAAAAAAAAGAAAGACAAGAATAAAAGAGTTGAGGATAATCCCGAGCGAACAAAAGCCTCTTGGTACGTGCGGGTCAAGACGCAGCTAAGCCCCACGAGTCCCGCTAGCAATGGGTTCAGTCAGTGTGAAGTTGAAGCTACCCATTGTGATTTTAGCCTCGTTTTAAAGACGCGGCCACAAACGCTCCCTCTCTCTCTCTCTCTTTCTCACTCTTTCACTCTCTCTCTCTCTCTCACTGATTCTCTTTTTTTTATATATGTGTCCCTCGTGTGGGGTTCTCTCTCTCTCTCTCTCTCTCTCTCTCTCTCTCTCTCTCTCTCTCTCTCTCTCTCTCCCCCCACACCAAGTTTTTTTTTTCTATCTTTCTTTTTTATTCAGTCTTTTAGCAATGATTCCAGGCGCCCTCCCCTTGGCATCAAACTGTGATGGTGTCTTTTTTGGCTGACTTTTTCTTTTTTATTGTTTCTCTCTCTCTCTCTCTCTCTCTCTCTCTCTCTCTCTCTCTCTCTCTCTCTCTCTCTCTCTCTCTCTCTCTCTCTCTCTCTCTGTTGTTTTGGAGACGACTGATTGTTAAATTTGATTGTGCATTTCAGTTTTTACCAATTATGTGTAAATAAGTGAATAGATTAATAAATGTGTGATTCTGTGATATGTTGATGTATTTTATTTATTTAGGTTGTTGTTTATTTGTTTATTTATTTGTTTATTTGTTTGTTTATTGATTTATGTCTGTTTGTTTATCTGTCTTTCTGTTTATCTGTTTATCTATCAATTGATTTGTTTACTTATTTGTTCATTTATTTAGTTAAGTGTGTGTGTGTGTGTGTGTGTGTGTGTGTGTGTGTGCTTCGTTCATTTCCCCCTCCTCACCAAAAAAAAAAAAAAACAATTCGGCCGCCATTTTCCAAGATGGCGGCAAGACCACAACTCGGACTGATAGGAATTTTTAACACATTGATCAGTAAGGTTTGCTTCACCAGTGTACCAAACGTCGACTTCCAAGCTCCGACTTCCTGTTAATTTAAGTCGACTTTCCAACAATTCCTCTTCGAGCAAGGCAGTGAGGGAGATGGTGGGCACGAGGTGGGGAGAACAGGAAGAAGTAGGTGTTTATTTATCGAAATCTATCTATACCTTCAATGAAACTAAGGCATGGAAGGCGAGAAAGAAAGTAAGAAAGGGTTATACAAGCTGTCTTCTTCTTCATCTTCTTCTTCTTGGTTGTTTTAGTGGATGAAGAGGAGGAGAAGGAGGAGGAGAAGGAGGAGGAGGAGGAGGAGAAGCATAAAATAGCATAAGCAAGGCAGAAAAGTCATATATAGCCTCTCTCTCTCTCTCTCTCTCTCTCTCTCTCTCTCTCTCTCTCTCTCTCTCTCTCTCTCTCTCTCTCTCTCTCTGTCCATTCCCTCACAACTTCTTGCCTTACGCTTTGAATGAAATATTACTCTTGAAACGCGACAATTTTCTATTTTAACCGAATTTCCAAGACAGACAGACGAACCGACAGACCGACAGACAGACAGACAGACAGACACGAAGGGAGGGAGGGTGGATGACGACAGTGCTTTACAATTCATACTGGAATTTACACTTAAAATCAAGTATAATTTAGGGTCTTTTTTCATTGTGATGTATATGTTTTTTTTTCTCTTATTCCTGGTATGGCGGACTATTATTTGCATTATCTTGTGGCCCTTATTGCTTCTTATAGGTCCCTCTCTCCCTCTCCCTCTCCCCCTCTCCCTCTCTCTCTCTCTCTCTTCCTCCCTCCCCACCCCACCAGCACAGATATTCTTCTTCTAAAGGGGTGTTTCTCAAGACGTTTACTCCCTCATCTTGTCATCGTCCTCTTAACTCTCTCTCTCTCTCTCTCTCTCTCTCTCTCTCTCTCTCTCTCTCTGTGTGTGTGTGTGTGTGTGTGTGATGGATGATGTTATTGTTATTCTCATTTTTTTATTGTTGTTGTTGTTGTTGTTGTTGTTGTTGTTGTTGTTGTTGTTGTTGTTGTTGTTCAATTCTTCTTTTGTTTCTTCTTCTTCTTCTTCTTCTTCTTCTTCCTCTTCTTATTTCTTCTTCTTCTTATTATTATCATCATCATCATCATCATCATTATCACCACCACCAGCACCACCACCACCACCACCACCGTCATCATTCACCACCATTCTCAACACCACCTCCTCTTTACCACACACACTCTCATTCATACAATTATCCCACACCACAATTCTCTTCCCCACAAAAATCGTAGCTGGATTTATTGGCTCTCACAGTGAAGAGTTGGCAGGGAGGTGAAAACTTTTGTCACATTTTGATCGGAGTAAAAATTTATCATAAGAAAACACAAAAATTAAATTCAACTTGCTAGTCTGCCGTCGTTAATTTGACATGATATTACATTTTCTTTTTTTCCTGTCGACATTTTCTCCTACCAGGCATATTATCATCTTTTTTTTCCTTTTTCTTTTTTTTCTATCAATTACACGCTCAGTTATGCGTTTTCTGTAAAAAGATCGGAAGGGGTAACTTGCAAAATAACACTACCAGTAAGGTCCATATTCAGAGACAGTTTGCTTTCTCATCACGATTATTTTCAAAGGCCACAGAGATGATTAGTCGGGTTTTCAAGAGTGTTTCTCCTGTTAATAATGTGAAAATAATGTTAATCTATCACTAGAACCGCAAAAACACCCTCAAAAACCCTTGTAACTTCAACAATTTAAAAACTCTTGAACATGGTGGAGGTGAGGCGCAAGAAAAAAAAAGTTTTAGAAAATGGTCCTTAGTATGACACGAGCGGAGTCTGACACAAACATTCATGACACATTTCCACACGCTATCCTCCTCCTCCTCCACACACGCACACACACACACACACACACACGCAAGCAAACACAGCCTCACAATACACATTTCTGCACGCAATCCTTGTCGAAGCTGACGTGGCTAAAACACCTCCCGGCCGGTGTTCATATTGAAGGGTAATATTTTTTCATTGTAAGGGGAGCGTTCACCCCCTCGACCCGCCCATGAAAAATTCCTTTTAGGTGTCAGCAGGTAGAGAAGGTGCGATCTCTCTCTCGCTCTCTCTCTCTCTCTCTCTCTCTCTCTCTCTCTCTCTCTCTCTCTCTCTCTCTCTCTCTGTCTGCGAAAGTGAAATGTGCCAGAGGAAATTTTTTGCAAAGAAATGCTTGCAGAATGTAGAAAGCAGGAGAGTGGAGTGGAGCGGAGAGTGAGGGGGATGTGAGGAAGAACAGGGGGCGGAGCAAGGGTGTGTGTGTGTGTGTGTGTGTGTGTGTGTGTGTGTGTGTGTGTGTGTGTGTGTGTTAGTGATTGTGAGTTAGTAGGTGAGTGAATAGTTTAGTTAGTTGAAGGAGTGAGTGAGACAGTGTTTTCATCGTTAGCACAATTATTACTGCTACTACTACTACTACTACTACTACTACTACTACTACTATTACTACTACTACCACCGTTACTTCTATAAGAACTAGTGCACGAAATCAGTCTTCATAACAATCTCTCTCTCTCTCTCTCTCTCTCTCTCTCTCTCTCTCTCTCTCTCTCTCTCTCTCTCTCTGCTGGATGATAAAACCTGCACGAGGCAAAACTTTTCTGGATAAAAGCAATAAAACACTCGCCTCTGCATTCTTGATCACACTTGTAAATGTGACACGGGCTGAAAAAATAGTAAAAATAGTACACCCACATTATTCATCACTAAGTTTTTGGGACGATTCTGTTATGAGCGCCAGTGCCAACAAACAAAAACATTCCTCGGGTGGCGGGCGGTGACTTGCAGCAGCGATAAGGGAGCATCGTCGAGGTAAGGTTAGGTGTTACATCATTGTTCTTTATCAGCTTCTACAGTCCGAAATCTGGTGTTTATAATTAGGGAACAGGGAAAAAAGTTACTGATATCTGCATTATGAGGATGAGAAGCTAGTATCTGAGGAACAAATCATCAGGAGCGAATGTCGTTAGCGTATCACTGAATGGAATTATTGAAGGAAGTTAATGGATACAAGAGTGGTGGCTGAGTTGCAAGAAGACATTGTAGTGGTGATGTCTAAGCAACTTTATCAGGCTGAAGGAAAGACCTCGGCAGTCGGAGTGATAAGAAAGGGAGTGAAGTAGAATGTCAGGCTATCCCTCCACTAGCCTAACGCCGGTTTGTTACGGATTAACACACACACACACACACACACACACACACACACACACACACACACACGGTTCCAAACACTTATTCTGAATTTTTTTATGATCGTTTCTGTCTCTGGGGAAAGGTACTACAGTAGGCTTTTTTTTTCTTTTTTTTTTCTGTTCTTGGCCGCTGCCCCTCCTTCATAAAAAAAAAAAAAACACTTGGATAGCATGAATTAACCATAGATATTTAAGAAAAGAGGATACAAGTGAACTGTCAGATTACCGCTTTCCTAACGTCCGTCTGTCAGTCATAGGAAGAGTGCTGGAATCTGTTACGGCTTTTAAAAGGATGTGAGCTCTTAGATAGGCATAGATTAGTGATATTTGAGAAAAGAGGATGAAAGTGAGTGTCATATTGCCGTTTTACTTGTCCAATATCAGTCATACGCAAAATACTGGAGACTTGTAGCTTGAAAAAAATGAAAAAAAAAAAAAAACGTCAACAATTAGAAAGGCATAAAATAAGCAGATATATTTGATAAAAGAGGATGAAAGCAAGTGCCAGATTATTGTTTTATAAGTCCACCATTAGTCACAAACAAAATATTAGAGTCTGTTCTAACTTGGAAAAATAAGAAAATAAGAAAAAGCGTGAACACCTGGAGACATAAATCAATCACTTGTATTTAAGAAAAGAGGATGAAAACGAATGTCTTAATAGCGATTTTTCTAGTTCACCATGTCACGGCAAAATACTGAAGTCTGTTTTACCTTGAAGAAAGAAAAATAAATAAATAAATAAATAAATTAGAAAAAGCGTGAACACTTGAATTAATCACCGATATTTGAGAAAGGCGGATGACAGGCAAATACCACATCAGTTCCCTATTGGTCTAACGTCAATCCCAAATGAAATGCTTCAGTCTCAGCTTTAGATAAAAAAAGAACGTGAATTAATTAGTGATATTTAACCCTTTTTACTGGTATGGGCTCCCCTCGTTAACTGCCAGTCTGATAATATCATTCACGTGACACAGGAAACATAAGAGAAAATGGCAGGTTAATCTTGTCTCTTTCTTGGACTGCAGAAATATTGAAGCGAGTTCTGTAGAAAAAAAAAAGAAAGTCAAAATAGAAGTTGTTAATGACTAAAAGATAAGCCACCAAACTAAAAGGGTTGAGAAAGAACAGAAGCGAAATGGCAGATTATTATTTTACTAGTCTTAACATCAGTCACTGGAAATGCTGGAGTGAAAAAAACATGAGAGAGAGAGAAAAAAAAAAAAAAAAAACGAACACTTAGATAAGCATGAATTACTTACTGACTCCCAGCATGCATTTCACAAGGGTTAAACCGTGACTACCATTATTTCTTTTTCCATTTTCATTCCAAACGAAGGTATTTCAGGCGGCGGGTAGCGATGATAACTGTGATGTAATGTATTTTCGTCCCAGCAAGGTCTTTGACACAGTTTCCCATTAAATACTGTCAAGGAAAACTGAAGCGCACGGAATTGACTAAAAATTTTTCACTGGATTAAGAGTGGCTTGGCTGTGGGGAGCGAAGGGGACAGATAAACGGAAATAAATCAAAGTGTAGTAGTGAGATTCCCTTGGTGTTTGTTTTTAGGACCATTACTTTTCAAAATATACATTAGTGATCTCGATTCTAGGATTAGTAGCAACCTCAGTACGTTTAATGTAACAGAAGTACTTGAATTGGTTACAAGGGTCAACAAAGGCGATATGATTCTGGTTCTCTTATTCAGGAGATAAGAAAGAACTCGTATAAATTGTTATAAGCTAGACAAATTCAGGGTTTAAAAATAAAAGACAGGCAAAAAATACAAGTTGGTTTATGAATAGAACTGTGGATGAGTGGGACAAACTTAGCAAGGTTGTAGAAGATGCACAGACAGTAGAGAGCTTCAGGAGGAAGATAAATTCATGGATGAGGATGAACGTAACTCTTGGAAATTAGTTTAAAGAGTGAAGGGAAGGATTTTCACTCATCGTACCTAGAGAGAATGAACAGTTAACAAACAAACCAAACTTAAATTACCTTGTGTTGCTCCTCTCGGTTTGTGTTCTGTTGTGTTGCCGTTAAGTTAGGAAAATTTTGAAAAGGGGAAACGTTTGCAGCAAGGAGGAAAGGAAACGAAAGATTTTTTTACCTGTATATCAGAAGAGAAATAACAATTACCACAAAACCAAATGTATCTTGCTTTGTTCCACTTGGTTTGTGTCCTGTTGTGGTGCCAGTAAGTGGAAAAAAAGTGTATATATATCTATTAATGAGAAAAGGAAAGATTTCGTTCATACATTTCTCACTGGATGAAGAGAGTAAGAACAAATGAACAATCACAATAAAACAAACAAACAAACAAACTTACCTTGTCTTGTTCCTCTCAGTGTATGTCCTTATGTATTCCCGGACAGAGAGGAAGGGAGTCGTATCTTCATTCACTTTTAACACTGATGAAGGCCGCCATAGACTAAATTTACTTTCCTCTCATTATTCATTTCTGCCTTGCGCCTTCTGGAATATTAAGCAAGGTGGAAAGTGTTGGATTCTCTTATTTTATGCCTCTCAGAAGGTTGGGAATTATTAAAAACTAAACTTGTCTTCCTTCTTTTCAGCATTGCCTTGCGTTTCTTTGTTCGCTGGTTGGAAGAAAAAAGAGACACGTTTTCTTGGTTTTATGATCATTACATAGATTAAGATGACTAAGGTTAACGAATTATTTTGTTCAGCATTACCTCAAGCCCGAAACCTTCTTTGTTGGTCAGCTTTGCCTTATCTCTTTGTCCGTTGGATGGGGAGACCAAAGAGACGCGTTTTCTAAATTTTACAAGCCTTAGAGAGAATAATTTAGTTTAGTTTTACCTTAAGCCCGAAAAATTTTACTTAGGCAACATTTTCTTATTCAATTTGTACCATAAGAGAAATGTTCCTTTATCCAGTCCAATATTGAACAGTAAACACACTAAGAATATATTTATGTATATCTGTATGTTTTGTTCACTTCTACCTCAAGTCTCAAGAATTTTGCTTCACTCTTTCACTGACAAACCACGCCGGGACATTTAATTTCTTCTACAGCCACCTCAGAGTATTGTAGTGTCTATATACTGGAAAGTCTAATCTTTTAATGCATATCCCTTTCTTGTGGGGTGTTTGTACAGAGTGTGAATGACACGTACCGTAGGACAAATGCTGCTTCGCCAGTATAGAACAGTAAATAGATATACGAGAATATTTCTGTATATCTCTGTATGTTTTATCTCAGCGTGGCCAATATTCCAGTACAGGGCATTTCACCAACACTTCAAAACCAGTCCCACACTTCATTATTTATTTATCTCACTTATAAATTAATTCAGTCATCCGTTGGGAGAGTCTTGTGTTTTGATGATTTCTTCCGAACCTTCAAGTGGTAATCAATGCACCAGCACCAGTGGCCCTGAGAGATGACGCGAGCACGAGCCGGCAATAGAGAGGCAGTAATGTTAGGGGTGCCAAATGACAGGTGAGGTGGAGGTCAGGAAGTAAATCACCCGCCCAAGTTAAGACCGTACTTAGAAACACTTTGTATTCCAACTACGACAATTTTCCAAGGCCACAGAGGTGATTAGCTTGGTTTACAAGAGTGTTTTTCCTGTTTAATATTACAGAAATCTTGTTAATCTGCCACGAGAACCGTAAAAAATGCCCTTAAAATCTCACGTCACTACACTACGGCAATTTTCAAAGGCCACAAAAATGACTGGCAAGGCGTTTCAGAAGACTTGTGCTTTTAGAAAGTTACACGGATTTTTCAAGGGTAGTTATGGTTCTAGTGGCAGATTAACAACATTTCTACATTATGAACAAGAGAAACACTCTTAAGAACCCGACTAATTATCTCTATGGCCTTTGAAAATAGTCAAGCGAGAGAGCAAAGCGTTACTGAATACAGGCACGGGTTTCTAAGGGTAGTTATGGTTCTAGTGACAGATTAACAACATTTCTACATTATGAACAGGAGAATTGAAAATACTTGTGGTGAGAGAGCAAAGCGTTACTGAATACAAGCCTTTTTGATAAGTTACACGGGTTTTCAAGGGTGTTTTTATGGTTCTAGTGACAGATTAACAATATTTCTACATTATGAACAGGAGAAGCAGTCTTGAGAATACGGCTAATCATCTTAGTGGCCTTTGAAAATATTTATTGTGAGAGAGCAAAGCGTTTCTAAATTTGGGACCTGAGTCTGTGTATGTGTGTGTGTGTGTGTGTGTGTGTGTGTGTGTGTGTGTCGTGGAGGTGTTAATAAGTGGTGCGACATGCCTACGTTTTGTCTCCCTGGTAAAAGTCTAATGAGTTTCCTTGCAATTATGTCTTCCTATTCTTCTCTTACCGAGTATTCTGAGGGAAATTTTATTATGATCTTTGTTCGCAGCTAGTCTTCTTCTTCTTCTTTCCTCCTTCTCCTCCTCCTCCTCCTCCAGCTATTTTTGTTTTTGTTTTGATTTTTTTCGTCTTCAGCCTCTTCCTCCTCACCTTCTTCCAGCTTTTCTTCCTGCTTCTGTTTGTTTTCCTCCTTCTCTTCCTCCTCTTCTCTTCTTCTTCTTCTTCTTCTTCTTCTTCTTCTTCTTCAAGCTATTTTTCTGCTCTTCATCTTTCAGTTTTCTTTCTCCTTCTATTCTTCCTTCTCCTCCTCCTCCTCCTCCTCCTGCGTTGGCTGAATAACATAACTTTAATTCTATATTTTCTCACTCGTACACTAAATGGAAACTTGCATAATCTCTTCTTTATCACCTTTCCCTTCTCCCATATCCCCCCCACTCTCTCTCTCTCTCTCTCTCTCTCTCTCTCTCTCTCTCTCTCTCTCTCTCTCTCTCTCTCATAAGTTTCCATCTCTGCTCTCTCGCTTGTTTATTTTTATTTCTTTATTCATGTGTTTGTTTGTTTGTTTGTGTGTCTGTATGTAACATGTTCTTCTGAGGTGATGGTAGTTTGTTGATGACGGCCATATTAAAAAAGAAAGTAAAAATAGACACATTATTGCTTGATGTGTATATGCAGAGAGAGAGAGAGAGAGAGAGAGAGAGAGAGAGAGAGAGAGAGAGAGAGAGAGAGAGAGAGAGAGAGAGAGAGAGAGAGATGCCAGTTTGCACATTATTGAGAGCGTTCTATGATAAACAACATGACCCATACTCTCTCTCTCTCTCTCTCTCTCTCTCTCTCTCTCTCTCTCTCTCTCTCTCTCTCTCTCTCTCTCTCTCTCTCTCTCTCTCGTGCGACCTCATAACCTTTTTCTGCGACGCTGGTCGAAAATACCTACATGTTTATGTGACTCTCTCTCTCTCTCTCTCTCTCTCTCTCTCTCTCTCTCTCTCTCTCTCTCTCTCTCTCTCTCTCTCTCTCTCTCTCTCTCTCTGACTTGCACGAATGTAAACAAACACATGCATACATACATACATACATACATACATACATACATACATAGTAGGAACAGACAGACAGACTAACAGACAAACAAGTAAACAAACAAGCAAACATAAAAAAAATAAAACATCTATGCAAAAGATCGAAATTGTTGATGAAATATGTACATTGAAAACAGAGAGAGAGAGAGAGAGAGAGAGAGAGAGAGAGAGAGAGAGAGAGAGAGAGAGAGAGAGAGAAATATATTTTGTTTCCTCACCTTCCTATGGCTTTTACTATTTGAGCAGACGAGCATCAAGACACCTCCATAATTGAAATGCTCAACTCGATTCAAATTTTGTTCTTCTCTACTTTTTGGGACCAACAATCTCGCGGACTGTTTTTGTTATTTATCTTTTATGTAATTCATCTTTTTTACATTGTCTTAGCTCCCTCCTTTGTTATTCATAAGGGTGTTGCTTTGTATCGCTATTACTGTAGGTGAAGACAAATGGGTGATGGTGACAGGAGGGAAAGATTACGTGTTGTCGCGCGTGTTTGGGATGAAGGCAGTTCCATGATTTTTTTAATCGATAAATTTTTAATTGATGAAATTTTTAAACATAATTTTTCTCGTTTTTTTTTTTTTTTCTTTAATGCAGGTCCGGACATGTAAAAAAAAAAAAAAAAAAAATGAAAAAAAATCTGTAAACAATTTTCATCATCAAAAGTAGAAGAAGAATATTTATATAAAAGTATATATTAATCGAAAAAATGTGTTTTTTAAGTGTCTTAGTTTCTTTGAAAAGTGAAATATGATTATTATCTGTAGCGCACTCCTAAGAGCTCAAGAGATTATTTTACCTGTGTATAATGATTCCTTTTAAGTGAAAAAAAAAACATCTCCCAATTATCAGATAAAAAATTTTATAGAAATTTGTTCCCCTTTTTTTTTTTTTTTTTAGATTTGTGTCAGTTGAACTAGTGCCTTTTGAATGTATTGGAGATGGTTTGCAGAAGTGTTTCAGAGTGTGCTTGTTAGTGTTTTTAGTGTGTTCATCGCTTTACTATGATGTATTACTTATGGGCTACTACACTATCTTATGTAAAGTAAGAGACGGGACAGCCAAGACGAGGGCATCAAAGCACCCACGGCCGTATTGTCAAACACTTTATATAAGTGTTCTTCTTCTGCATTTCATAGTTTAATCATCTATAACATTAGATGAAAAATTTTCATCGGAAGATTTAAAAAAAATTTTGTACAGTACAGGATGTACTGATTCCCTGCCTGCTTCTGTATTTCCACCTTCCTATGACTTGAATTTCTTCAAGAGGGAGGTTTCAAGACACTTATTCATCAATTTTTGACCACTGCTTTGACCCTTTTATGGGACTGGCATCTCAGTGGGCTTTTCTTTCTTTTTTATTGGATTTTTGTTGCCCTTGGCCAGTGTCCCTCCTACATAAAAAAAGAAAAAAAAATATATGGAATCGCGAAAACTCCATTGAAATCCCCAGGAACTTCCACTACATCCTCTTAATGTTAGAATAAGGTGTTAAAATGTTACTAACGTTTGGGAGACGCGAGGGAACAAGAAAGATGTTGAATATATTTATGTTTGAAATTATAACGCAGAAAACGACCAGTGCAAGAATAATGAGCTGAAATAACCAAGATGATCAATGTTACTGATGAAAGAGAGAATACGAATGAATGAAGGAATGAATGAATGAATGAAAGGAGGAAAAGTTTAGTAATGTTTTTATGAGAGAGAGAGAGAGAGAGAGAGAGAGAGAGAGAGAGAGAGAGAGAGAGAGAGAGAGAGAGAGAGAGAGAGAGAATATGTAGGTGACTTTTCCAATGGTTATCTTCTCCCAGCCGAGTCTTACTGTCTCTCCATTACCAATACAACAAAACCCTTCAATAAATCAACATGTTTTTACTAATTTACCAAGTTATGCCGTGAATAATTACAGAGTCACCACCCTCTCTCTCTCTCTCTCTCTCTCTCTCTCTCTCTCTCTCTCTCTCTCTCTCTCTCTCTCTCTGCTTTATCTATCCATCTATCAGAATTATTAGCAGTCAGAGAGGGCGAGAGAGAGAGAGAGAGAGAGAGAGAGAGAGAGAGAGAGAGAGAGAGAGAGAGAGAGAGAGAGAGAGAGCAGTTCAAATGTCCTCAGGAAAGCGCTAAAGGGAAGAGGTGGGCGGGGGTCGCATTGAAAGTAATGGGGGAAGGGGGGAGGGTGAAGTGAGGGAGGGAAGTTGAGGGAGTGAGAGAGGGAGGGAGAGAGGGAGGGAGGGAGGGAGGGAGGGAGGGAGGGAGGGATGCTGGGAATTCCCTGTTCTTTGTAGTGGTTCCCCTCCTCCTCCTCTTCTTCCTCCTCCTCCTCCTCCTCCTCCTCCTCCTCCTCCTCCTCCTCCTCCTCCTCCTCCTCTTCCTCGTCTTAATGCCTCCACCCACATCACGTCAGTATCTCCTCCTCCTCCTCCTCCTCCTCCTCCTCCTCCTCCTCCTCCTCCTCCTCCTCCTCCTCCTCCTCTTCCTCCTTCTGATGCCGCCATCCGCCCACATCACGTGATTTCTTCTTCTTCTTCTTCTTCTTCTTCTTCTTCTTCTTCTTCTTCTTCCTCTTCTTCTTCTTCTTCTTCTTCTTCTTCTTTATCCTTCTCCTTATCCTCCTCCTCCTCCTCCTCTTGTTCGTAATGCCTCCACCCATATCACGTCAATTCCTCCTCCTCCTCCTCCTCCTCCTCCTCCTCCTCCCCCTCCTCCACATAGTATGCCTCCAGGATATCCTCTCCTCCCTCTCTTTATCCTTTCATTATTCTTTTCTCCTTATTCCTGCTTCTTTTACGACAACAACAACAACAACAACTACTACTACTACTACTACTACTACTCGCTCTCTCTCTCTCTCTCTCTCTCTCTCTCTCTCTCTCTCTCTCTCTCTCTCTCTCTCTCTCTCTCTCTCTCTCTCTCTCTCTCTCTCTCTCTCTCGATTCATTGTAACTAACTGGTCATTAAGAGTTTGTGTGTGTGTGTGTGTGTGTGTGTGTGTGTGTGTGTGTGTGTGTGTGTGTGTGTGTGTGTTGAAATACGTGTAATATCATTTATGCATAACCGAATGAGAGAGAGAGAGAGAGAGAGAGAGAGAGAGAGAGAGAGAGAGAGAGAGAGAGAGAGAGAGAGAGAGAGAGAGAGAGAGAGAGAGAGAGAGAGAGAGAGAGGATAACATTACATTCATTCATTATTCATTCATTTCCTTCTCTCTCTCTTTTATTGTGTTTATTTACCCATTCATTCATTCATTTCCTATCAGTCTAGTAGGAAAGAAGAGGAGGAGGAGGAGGAGTAGGAGGAGGAGGAGGAGGAGGAGGAGAGTGTTGTATTAGAAGAATGTTATCGAAGAGAGGAAATTAAAAAAAGACCAATGAAAGACAAAGGATTCTAGGTTTGGGAGGAGGAGGAAGAGGAGGAGGAGGAGGAGGAGGAGGAGGAGGAGGAGGAGGAGGAGGAGGTTGTGTAGTAAATACCTGTCATACTTTTCGTTTTGACCTCTAGACTGCCCTCGACCTCTCCTCCTCCTCCTCCTCCTCCTCCTCCTCCTCCTCCTCCTCCTCCTCCTCCTCCTCCTACTCCTCCTCTCGTGGCCTCAGGTGCTTCTATATTCTCTCTCTCTCTCTCTCTCTCTCTCTCTCTCTCTCTCTCTCTCTCTCTCTCTCTCTCTCTCTCTCTCTCTCTCTCTCTCATTTTCAATTGCTGATTAAGAAGTCAGTGTGTGTGTGTGTGTGTGTGTGTGTGTGTGTGTGTGTGTGTGTGTGTGTGTGTGTGTGTGTGTGAGAGAGAGAGAGAGAGAGAGAGAGAGAGAGAGAGAGAGAGAGAGAGAGAGAGAGAGAGAGAGAGAGAGAACCGCCCAGACGAGTTCACATAAATGGTGTGCGTAAAGATACACACACACACACACACACACACACACACACACACACACACACACACACACACACACACACACACACACGGAAAGAAGCGTTGTACCAGACGAACAGACAGACAGACAGACAAAACACACACTACAAATACAGTTAGGATCAATATTCATCACTATTATACATAAACCAAATCTTTATGTATACCCTAAATATCCTTCTTTTTCTTCTTCTTCTTCTTCTTCTTCTTCTTCTTCTTCTTCTTCTTTCTTTCGCCATGTACGAGGGAAGGGAAAGAGGAAAAAGCAAGGACAGAAAAGGAAGGAGAAGAGATAAGAGAGAGAAGAAGATAATATTTTTCTTAGATTTCACTCTCTCACTCGCTCTCTAGTCTAACCCACGCCTTTGTATAGTTTTTCCTTCACTAATTTATCTCTCTCTCTCTATCTATCTATCTATCTATCTATCTATCTGTCTGTCTATCTATCTATCTTTTTACCAGAGTTTCTACAAATAGGTTTAAATTCCCAAGTTTCCACACTCTCATTCTTCATCTAAGCTCATTTCTTCATCTATTTATCTATCTATATATATGATTTTTTTTTTTTTCACTCAGCTTCCTAATGTGTGCCTTTGCAGTAGCTTCATGTTCCTCAGGTTTCTCTCTTAGCCAGTCCTCAGCGAAGGTATCTAGTGTTCTCTCATCTGGCACGCCCTGCATCCACACATCTCATCGCCCTCTCCCTGCATCTCGCTTCCAGCCTCTCCATTTGCGCCTCAAAGCACCGCTGATACTTGTTCTCAGAGTCCTACCCCATTATTCTCTTCCTTCCAGAGTAATTTCTTATTTTCTCTCAAACTGGATGCTTTAGTCTGGCTTCGGTTCGCCCTCTCATCGCCACTATTTCCTTCTGTCTCCTCTTCATGTCTTTCTTTGTTTGCGTTCTCTTCTTCTTCCGTTTCTCTTATGAATCGGTACCTCTACAAATCAACATCTCTTCTTCTTCTTCTTTTTTCTCCCTAGTAGTGAGGTTCGGTGTTTGGCTTCCCGCTGGTCACCTTCTCTTCATTATTGTGTAGAGCGTTCAGTGACCTTCCTTTTGCTGTTCTTGACTTCCTTAGATTTTTACTTGCATTTGTGTTATCGGTTGATTGATTTGTGTTTGTTTTTTTTTTTGTTTGTTTTTCGTGAATTTGTTTGTGTGTTTGCTTGTTTGTTTATTTCATTTCTTTTATTTTTTACTTAGCTTAGTATGTATAGAAAGGGTGTTTTGTTTGTTTTGTTTGTTTGTTTGTTTGTTTTGTTTGTTTACTTGTCTGGTATATATAATTTCTCTTTACGGTACTTAGTGTGAATAAAATCGTGAGTGTTATGACTTTTGAACAGTCCACCGCCCCCCTCGTTATTTATTTGGTTATTTGTGTATTTATCGGTGTGATTTTTGTTTGTTTGTTTATTCATATCATCCCCATTTTTTACACTACCATCATCCCCACTCGTGCACAAATTATTTTACCTGCCAGAGTATCTTTTATTTATTCATCTGTTCATCCATCTATTTGTTTATTTTCTTTATTCATTCCTCCTTTTTCACGCTACCTCAGTATGTACAAAAATATGAGTGTTATAATTTCTTTTTCAGTCCACCGTCCCGACTCCTGCACAAGTTAGAGTGGCCACTAGTTTGAATGAATGGGCTGCGCTACGGTGCGATGACTGGCTGACCTCTGGCTGGCTGACTCCTGGTGATTCGTCGGTGGAAGAGGTAGCGTTTCCCTTCATGGTATTTGGTCTTTTATTGTTTATCGCTTCTTATTTGTTTTTTTTTTTATGTTTGATTTGGTTTGATTTTTTTATTTATTTATTTGTTTTTTTTTCCTTTCTTATTAACTTATTGTCTTCCTGTCACGTTTTGTCCTCTCATAATGGTATTCAATCTTTTATATTTTAGCTCTTCTTACCTGTTGTTGTTGTTGTTGTTGTTGTTGTTGTTGTTGTTGTTGTTTTCTTATTTTTTATTAATTTTTTATTTTCTATCCTCATTTTTATTAACCTTGTCTTCCTTTCGCCTCTTCTCTTCTTTTAATGTAACTTGATCTCATATCTTTCATCATCATCATCATCATCATCATCATCATCATCATCAAAACTGCCAGTACCATAACACAACATAAATAACAACAACAACAACAAAAATAACAACAACAGCAGCAGCAGCAGTAGCAGTAGTAGTAGTAGTAGTAGCAGTAGTAGTAGTAGTAGTGGTAGAAGCAGCAGTAATAATGAATCTAATACAAACAGTTAAGAAGAGAAGTCAAGAAACTGTTACATATTACAACACACACACACACACACACACACACACACACACACACACACACACACACGTAACTTTCACAACGAGGTTATAAAAAGCACTGTTTGAAATGGTAAACACGATAAAAGTCCATTGAAACGCTTAAAGAAATAGTAAAGACATTTTTTTTTTTGTCATGCTTCAAATCCTCAAACGTCTTACTGAAACGCCTACACACACACACACACACACACACACACACACACACACACACACACACACACACACACAGAGGTGATAAACATTTTCCTTATTCATCTTTTTTTAACAGCGTCCTATTCAGATTATATTCTCACATTTAATGAGATATCCATTTTCCTCCTCTTTCTCCTCCTCCTCCTCCTCCTCCTCCTCCTCTTCTTCTATCTCTTCTTCTTTCTCTTCTTCTTCCTCTTGCTCCTCCAATTTGTTAAAGTCACATTTTTATCTGCGTAACTCTTGCTGTGTGTGTGTGTGTGTGTGTGTGTGTGTGTGTGTGTGTGTGTGGTGGGCGTGACCGTCTGTAATAAATTCTCTATGAGCGAGTGTTTTTTTTTGTTCTTGTATTATTCTCTCTCTCTCTCTCTCTCTCTCTCTCTCTCTCTCTCTCTCTCTCTCTCTCTCTCTCTCTCTCTCTCTCTCTTGTCAAAGTAGACTCAACATCCATTAGCGTGTGTGTGTGTGTGTGTGTGTGTGTGTGTGTGTGTGTGTGTGTGTGTGTGTGTGTGTGTGTGTGTGTGTGTGTGTGTGTGTGTGTGTGGGGTTCAAGGTCACTCAAATGGTGTACGTGTATTTTAAGTTCCCGTCGTGAGTGGTGCTGTCTCTCTTCTCTCCCTCTCCCTCTCTCCCTCACTTGTTCCTTCGCCTCTCTCCCTTTCAATGGAGTTAGCGGGTGTGAGAGTATCAATTAACAGACTCCGGATTGTCTGTATGCGTGGCTGGGCAGTCCTTTGTGTTCCCCGGCCCGTAACAAGGCGGGTTAATGTTCCGATGTCATAAAAAAAACACACAAACACCGAGTTAAAAAATAAAAAAGAACCCCCCAAAAAAATAACTATAACCGCCCCAACCTTGGACTGCGGTGCCAGGCGTACGACGGTATTCCCTGGCATTCCTACGCATGTTTTCCTAAAATATACGCTTTTGCTGATGGTTTTGTATGCGTCATGTTGAGGAGAAATGCTTGGGTATGAAGTTCTGTTTGCCGCATCGGTGCGTGAGGGGAAGTTTGTGGCGTAGGAGTGAATCTTGTTGACGCACGATAAGTTTTCCGTTGACTTTGACACCAGGAGACACAACCTTCAACCTTGCAGCTTCAGTTTGTTTACAGAGGCCGCGGAGGGTAGAGGTACAGCGTCCGGCTCACGATCTCCTCTATGAATCAACGTGAATTGCATCTTTGATTGACTTGACACACTCGCCCGGGAAGGAAGTGAGGCGGAGGAGTGTGTGAGAGCGAGGTGCAGGGAGAGTTGAGTGAGCGCGGAGCTGTCTCGTGCTGTGGCTGTGGTTGTGCCGCTCGTGGTGGTGCAGTGTGTTACATCCTTGCACCCACCACAGACAGCCACGCACCCTCACACACACACACACCCTGGCGACTGGCAGCTTGCAGGGCAGGTAGGTTTGTGCGAAGAGAGAGAGAGAGAGAGAGAGAGAGAGAGAGAGAGAGAGAGAGAGAGAGAGAGAGAGAGAGAGAGAGAGAGAGATGTCCATTATAGTGCAACAGGAGTTTCCATACCCATAATGCCTTGCTTGCTTCCACTACTATGGCATTTAAGGAAGAGAGGGAGAGGAGGGAAGATTTAAGGGTAGGAAAGGGGGCGAGGAGGGGTAGTTAAAAGACTGTGGGAGCTTAGATAAGGGGGAGGAATGTGAGAGAGGGGAGAATGAAGAAAGTGAGAGGCGATAATGAATGGAGAAAGTGAAAGGAACAGGAGAAAGAAGAGGGTGAAAGAGCATAGGAAGGGAAATAAGAGGAAAAAATAAGTAAAGAAAGGGAAGATGATAATGAAAGGGGGAAAGGAAGGGAGAGGGGGAGGAAGGTGGGTGGTGGCGGTGGTGGTGGTGGTGGTGGGCGAGTGTCACGTGGTGGAGGTGTTTTTGCGGTGGTGGTGGCGGAGGTAGCGCTGGTGGTGGTGGTGGTGGTGGCGGCGGCTGCGGTGGTGGTGGTGGTGGTAATTTACTTACATTAAAGTTCTGAGTTTTTCTTCTTTTTCACTTGTTAATTTATCATCATCATCATCATCATCATCATCACCATCATCATCACCATCATCTTCATTTATATTACATTCGAAAATATGTCCTTTCCTTTCATCATCACCATCACCACCATCATCATCACCACCATCATCACCACCACCATCATCATCACCATCATCATCATCACCATCTCCATTATTATCTTCGTTTCTGTTTTCACCAAGTTCCCGTTCACGAAGTTATAGAGAGAGAGAGAGAGAGAGAGAGAGAGAGAGAGAGAGAGAGAGAGAGAGAGAGACGCCACAAGTGTCCCGTTTTACCTCCATCGACCAAGGGGGGAGAGAGAGAGAGAGAGAGAGAGAGAGAGAGAGAGAGAGAGAGAGAGAGAGAGAGAGAGAGAGAGAGAATGTGTGAAACGGAAAATCACTTGAGAAAAAGAAAAAAAGAGAGAAAAAGAAAGGGAAAATAGGAGGACGAGGAGGAGAAAGAGAAGGACGGAAATAGAGAAGGAAAGAAGAGGAAAACAAAAAAAAAATGAAAGAAAAGCGATAAAAAGGGAGAAACAAGAAGTAACGTGAAGAAGATGAAGACGAAGAGGAGGAGGAGGAGGAGGAAGAAGAGGAGGAAGAGGAGGAGGAGGACGACAAACAAAAGAATCTTACTATCAAATATCGGACACGTTCAAAATATGGAGGAAGAAGAAGAAGAAGAGGAGGAGGAGGAGGAGGAGGAGGAGGAGGAGGAGGAGTTCCGCTGATATAGATAACGTCCCTTCTTCTGTCTTAGCTTTGATAAGGGCGCGTGTGTGTGAAGGGAGAGGAAGGGAGAGGAAAGGGAGGTATGGCAGGTAACGGGGAGAGAGAGAGAGAGAGAGAGAGAGAGAGAGAGAGAGAGAGAGAGAGAGGGGAATAAGATGAAAGGGAAGGAATGAAGAGAGACGTAGAAGAGGGAATGGAGAAATGGGTGTGTGTGTGTGTGTGTGTGTGTGTGTGTGTGTGTGTGTGTGTGTGTGTGTGTGTGTGTGTGTGTTTGTCGCCGCTGACATAATTTTCTTGCACCATCTTTCTTTCCACCTCCGCATCTCTCTCTCTCTCTCTCTCTCTCTCTCTCTCTCTCTCTCTCTCTCTCTCTCTCTCTCTCTCTCTCTCTCTCTCTCTCTCTCTCTCTCTCGTAATCCCATATCACTTGCCGATCGGTGAAGTCACAGCCTCCTCCTCCTCCTCCTCCTCCTCCTCCTCCTCCTCCTCCTCCTCCTCCTCCTCCTCTTCCTCCTCCTCCTCCGCTGTTCTGGAGGTAATAGTTCTTCCTCTTCGTCTTCATCTTCTCCTTCTACTTCAATAACAACAACAACAACAAGAACTACTACTACTACTACTACTACCACTACCACTACTACTACTACCACTACTACTACTACTGCTGGTGTCGAGGCCGCCCTGATCCCGTCTCGAGTGGCTTGGCAAGGACAATACGCCTCGCATTCAGTAATTAGATGAAATTTCCTCATTACTCTGCATGTATGTACTCCTCCCTTTCCTCCTCCTCCTCCTCCTCCTCCTCTTCTTCTTCTTCTTCTTCTTCTTCTTCCACTAGGGCGTCTTGTTGTCTTTGTTGTTGTTGTTGTTGTTGTTGTTGTTTGTTGTAGTTCGTCTTCATTTTTATCCTGGTAGGCACCGTCATCATCGTCATCATCATCATCATCATCATCATCATCATATTTTTCCTCCTACTCCTCTTTTTTCCTCCTCCTCCTCCTCCTCCTCCTCCTCTTGTTTATTTGTTTGTTCCTTTGTGTTTTATCACGTATTGTTTATATAATTATGTACTAAATGTGTGTGTGTGTGTGTGTGTGTGTGTGTGTGTGTGTGTGTGTGTGTTAGTTGCTGCGTATTACATCTACTTTTCATCCAATTTTTCTAAACACCACGTTACGAGAGAGAGAGAGAGAGAGAGAGAGAGAGAGAGAGAGAGAGAGAGAGAGAGAGAGAGAGAGAGAGAGAGAAATACAATCAATATGTACGTATATCTAGTACATTATCATTCATTTATATAGGCACCGTGTGTGTGTGTGTGTGTGTGTGTGTGTGTGTGTGTGTGTGTGTGTGTGTGTGTGTGTGTGTGCGCCATCATCGCCACCATCAGCAG
>NC_087187.1:2545000-2552500 GCF_035594125.1 Scylla paramamosain
AGAGAGAGAGAGAGAGAGAGAGAGAGAGAGAGAGAGAGAGAGAGAGAGTCTTTGTATTATTCTGTATATATGTTAGTTTTTTCTCTTTCTCCGTCCCCCCTCCCCCCGTCTCTCTCTCTCTCTCTCTCTCTCTCTCTCTCTCTCTCTCTCTCTCTCTCTCTCTCTCTCTCTGAACTACTTCGTTAAGCTTTTTATTGCCTCCGTAGCCCATCATTACATTTACTATTATTACTATTACACACACACACACACACACACACACACACACACACACACACACACACACACACACACACACACACACACACTCCCTGGGCGTGGGCGTGGGCGTGATGAACACCTGTGACCCCAGTGGGCGTGGCATGACCTGCAGGAGTGAGGTACGTTCAAGTGACCTTTTGCGAGCCATTCCTGACCCCCATGCCTTCCCCCACGCCCCCGTGACCCCTCCCCTCACCCCTTCACCCCCTCCCCTGACCCCCCTCACCTGCTACCTCGCTAATGGAAGCAAAAAGTCACTCCGTAAAGGTAAACAAAGCCAGGTATAGTTCAAACGAGTACACCCTTGCCCGGCCTGGTGGTGAAGTGGTTACTGGGCTTGTCTCCGCCTTGCTGCTCAGGGTTCGAGTCCTTGGTGGCGTGTGGCGGCGTGCAGTCTGTCTCAGCACCTTGTTGTTCCACGTGGTATGTAATTCCGTGGGTGGATGTGGTTGTGAAAGGTGTGGAGTGGTGGTGGTGTAGGTGTTGTGAGTGGAGTGGAGTGGATTGTAGAGAGAGAGGGGGTGGGGGCAAGGAAACGGAAAGGAGAGCCGTGGTGATAAGAAACCTACACTTGCGTCTTTATGTATAATGTGAAGCTGTAGGCTGGTGCTGCTTGTGTGTGTGTGTGTGTGTGTGTGTGTGTGTTTGTGTGTGTGTTGCGAAAATGAAAGAGTATTTTATGACTTTTTTC
The DNA here is from genome assembly GCF_035594125.1 of Scylla paramamosain. Classification (NCBI taxonomy): domain Eukaryota; kingdom Metazoa; phylum Arthropoda; class Malacostraca; order Decapoda; family Portunidae; genus Scylla; species Scylla paramamosain. The sequence continues at coordinate 2,545,953 of NC_087187.1, forward strand.
TGATATTTTCTGTGCCGGGTGTATCTGGAAAACAAGCGAACAGGTGAACAGGTGAACAGGTGAACAGGTTACACCATCCATCGGGGAAGGTAAACATTGTTCGACTCTTGACCAGCAGGGGCACAGGAAACGCAGGTAACAGTGCAGGTGTTTATTCACAGAAGGTGTGAACAGAAGGCTGGAGGTAGGTGATCTCCCGGCGCCAGGCCGCGCACTTCAACTTAACACTTATGACTGAAGCCTAGCTCGTTCACTCATACACGTCTCGCTCATTCACTCGTTCACACAACTAGCTAACAACCACACACCTCCCCCGAGACATAAGGAAGATTCCTTATCTTTGTTATGGCTACCGTAACACATGAAACAAAGTTACAATGATTGAAGTACAGAAAACACGGTACATATACACAAAACAAACACAGCGTACAATGAACACGTACGACTAATCGTAGGTGCTACGGTGCCACCGCACCTGCAGTCGTCTCGGCTCCCTACGCTGTCGGCTGCTTCGACGCTCTGGTTGCTCTCGGCCACGGTGTACCCCGTTACCCTGATGCTCCGGGCTGCCGGGATGGTGGTGTTCCTCGTGACCCTGATGCTGAAGCGCTGCACCGCCATGAGCGGTGTGCTGCTCGACAGGAAGGGGAGCAAGAGGTCTGTGTGGGCGTAGGTGTCTTCTATTACGCCACATCACGCGACCGCTGCCCATCTTGATGAGGTAGTCTCTCCTTCGCCCAACAGCCACGATGACACCCAGGCGATCCCAGAGGCCTGTCGTGTGATCTTGAACGTCGACGTGGCCACCGAGGTGCAGGAGAGGAAGAGTACGGGCGGACGCGTCGTGGCGAAGTTTCGCTTTCTTCCTCAGTCGCTCTGCCTTGGCGTCGCACTCATCAGCAGCGCGCTGCCACTGCTGAGCGTATGAGCGATGATGAGCCGGGACACAGGACCTCATAGGATGACCGAAGAGGACTTGTGCTGGTGATCGCCCTTCCGCCCTCGGAGTGTTGCGCAGTTCCAGCAACCCGCGAGCGAACGCATCCTCGTCCAGGTGTCCCTGCTGTGTGGTCGTGAGGATCAGCTTCTTCACGGACTTGACCGCTGCCTCGGCGTGACCATTGGAGCGTGGATAATGAGGTGAAGATACACGATGCTCCACCCCCCATCGAGCCAGGAAGCGCCGTACCGATGAAGAAGTGAACTGCGGTCCACCGTCAGTCCTCAGGAGAACAGGCACGCCCGTGTCGGCGAACACACCCCGAAGGACACGAACGAGCTGATCAGCCGATGCTGGACGTGAGCATGCAGACACGTGAGGCCACCCAGACAAGCGATCTACATACACGAGGTATGTACGGCCTGCTGCGTGGAAGTAGTCTGCAGAAACTGACTCAAACACCCTGCTGGGTGTGTCCGTGTCCTGCCAGAGAGGTTCGTTGGCTTGGCTTGGTAGGAGTGGACGGCATAGTGAGCATCCAGAAACGACGTTCTCAACGTCTCTGTCCATACCAGGCCAGTACACCGTTTGTCGGGCCCGTCGCTTGGTGCGCTCCATCCCCTGATGACTGTCATGGAGTCGCTCTAGTGTTTCTCGGCGGAGGCTGTGAGGAATAAGAAGCCTCGGCCCGTAAACCACCAGGTCGTCGTCTACGGCCAGCAGACTGCGCACCGGCCAGTACGTACGCAAGCGGTGATCGAGGTCGTGGCAATGATCAGGGAAGCCCTCGATGATGACGTTCTTGAGCAAGCAGTACTCCCCGTCTCTTGCTGCTGCGGCACGTACCATTTCCACAGTCTGATCCTGGAGTGGTGCTAAGCGGACGCCGTCCTCATTGGTGGCAGATAACGCTGAGATGACCGCTGAGTGGAGAGGGTCGAGGTCACCAGAAGTAGCAGCATCCTCTTCCTCCACTGGGTCCTGTACTGGAGCACGTGAGAGGGCGTCGGGCACACAGTGTGTCGATCCCTTTTGCCAGCTTGCTGCGAAGGGTCGAGCGTCGTCTGTCAACTCGATGGCCATGGATCCACCAGCCATTGCACGTAAACCTTCCTTTGCTTCGAAGACGCTGGGAAAGGCCTTGATCACAGCAGCAGCGTGCCCCGCACGCTGCTGTGGCGTTGGGTCGTAGGAATGAGGCCAGCTGATCACTTCTGTGGGCGTAGATAGAGGTGGCTGCGAGGCGGTCGGGTACTTGATGGAGCTGTTGCCGGTGTGCTGTTCTTCCCTGCGTAGCGGTCGGATTTGAGCCGGAAAATCTTCGGGGAGGATTCCGAGAGCGATGGAATCGTACCAGCTAAGCAGCGCCCCCTTCACCTCCTTCACCACGCTCACAACAGTCTCAGCTTCCCTGTCGCCCAGTTGCAAGTGCGACGAGAAAGTTCCTACACAGGTGAGGGGGTGATTACCGGCAGCATAAAGTCCATCACCATCAGCGGGCGCCAAGCTGGAGGGCGGGATTCCAAGGAGTGTTGCCGTGTCGAGGCCAATAACGGTCGTTTCGGCCCCAGAGTCAGGAGTCCACGTAATCTTGTCTCTTCCAGCGGGATGTGTGGCGGTAATGAGCACCTGGGGCGCAGGTCGTGCCGTCACCGTCTTTGTGTATACGCCTGATAAGAGCTGGTATACACTGGCACTGGCTCCCCGCCTCGGGCCTGCACCGCGATGAGGAGAGACAGTTGAGGAACTCCTCGAAGCTCCTCGTCGTTTCCTCACTGTCTGCTGACATACACTCGCAAAATGCCCTCTTTTCCCGCAGTTACGACACACTTTATCTATTGCCTGGCATCCCCTTTTGTCACTGCGACAATCTTTGCCACAACGATAACAGCCCGTGGGGCTTGAGCCCCCGAAACTGCCCTTCCTGTAGTTCGAGACAGCGTTCACACCATGGCTCGAAGAGTGAGAGCCGCCCCTTAGTACTGCACTACACTGGTTAGCGCTCTCTGATGCTCTGCAAATATCTATGGCGTTTTCAAGGGTGAGTTTCTTGTTTTCCAGCATGCGTTTCAGAGCCACTTCGTCTCGTGTCCCAACGACAATTCTGTCACGCAGCTGATGGTTTATGCACTGGTCGCAAAAGTCACAGAAATTGGCGATTTCCTTAACAGCACATAAAAAGTCGTCAAAACCTTCTTGCGTTTCTTGCACGCGGGAGTAGAAGTCTCTTCTATCCATGATGATGTTGCGCTGGCTTCGCAGGTACTCACACATTGCATCGAGGATGGTTCTTAACTCCGCGTCTCTCGGTAAGCTTATCCCGTAGCGAAGTGTACGGGTCCACTCGTCGTCTAGGACAGCAGCGAGTGCCGCCCTCTGCTCAGCCAGGGAGAGACAGTCTATCCTGGCGAGGGTTGCAACGTATCCTTCAAACTTATGGCGCCACGTGTCGAACTCACGTAAAGATGCTGACGCCGTTAAGTGAGGAATGATGGTGGCGGACGTCGGGAACCTCGCGCCCTGGGTAGACGTGCTGCGGGCTGTGGTTTCGCCTTCATTGCTCGCCGTGGTGCGACTGGGAGCTTGTGTCCCCACTCTCTCCAGCAGCTGGGTTAAACGCTCCTCGCGAGCCTGACTCTGCTCCGACTGTCGCGCTAGCAGGGCAGCCAGCGCCTCCAACTGCTTCTCCATTCTGCGCCGTACCCACTGCAGCCTTGTCCTGATCCTACTCACTGCGCCATGTTCGACTCTTGACCAGCAGGGGCACAGGAAACGCAGGTAACAGTGCAGGTGTTTATTCACAGAAGGTGTGAACAGAAGGCTGGAGGTAGGTGATCTCCCGGCGCCAGGCCGCGCACTTCAACTTAACACTTATGACTGAAGCCTAGCTCGTTCACTCATACACGTCTCGCTCATTCACTCGTTCACACAACTAGCTAACAACCACACAAACATGACAGTGAGGACAGTGCAATGCAAGGCTTCCTCCCCACCCACCCTCCCTCCCTCTCTCCCTCCCTCTCTCCCTCACTCTCTCCCTCACTTCCTCACCCACCATGAAAAAAACAAAAAACAAACGAAACAAACACAGATAAATAAAAGGATAGTTTGTGTTGCGAGAGGAAGGTTAATGTTGCCATAGAGAATTAAAAGGAAGTATTAATGTAGTAAATTTGTGTATGTAATTCTTGTGTGTAGTTTGTGTGTTCTAAACTCTGATTTCTCTCACTGATAGAAAAAAAAATAATAAAAAGAAAGGTTTGTGTTGCGAAAATGTTAAAGTTTTTGTAGAAAAGCAAAAGCATTCGTGAAGTACATGGGTGTTTCAGATTCTGGTTTTTCTTTCACTTACTGACCGGAGAAAAATAAAAATAAAAGAAAGATTTTGCATCGCGAAAAAAAGAAGAAAAAAAAAAGAAGTTTGAAGTATTTGTAAAGTAAGAGTGTGTATGAATGTAGATTAGTATGTGGGGTGTTCAAAAATCATTATTATTTCTTTCACTCTGGCTGAAAAAAAAAATAAAAGAAAAGAAAGACTTGTATTGCGAAAAGAAAGTTAAATTTAGAGAAGAGTAAGAATGTGTATGAATAAAGACCATTGAAGTACAAGGGTGTTTTTTTATTCATAATTTCTCTTACCCAATGCCGAAAAAAAAAAGATTTTGAGACGAAATAAACATAGTGAAAAAGTTGAGATTTTTAAAAATACTTCGCATTTAATGAAAAACTGAAGTTGTTTAAGAAAGGAGAAGCATTTATAAGTAAAACAACGCCCAAAGAAACATAAAAAAATATAGACAAAGGGTTAAATTACAAAAATAAAGCATCCAATAAAATTATAAAAAGTTGATTACGAAAAAAAAAAAAATCACTAAATCAAACGAAAAAAAAAAAAAAAAAACAAACACACACACACACACACACACACACACGCACCGAAAAAAAGTAAAAAAAAAAGAAAAAAAGAAAATCACACACGCACATTGAAAGAGAAGGAAAACAACACACGCAAAAACTGGAAAACAAAATAGGCTGCAAAAAGTGTTAAAAAAAGAAAAAAAAAGAAAAAAAAAACAACCAGATGCGCCAAATAAATACTTGAAAAAAAAAATGCGCTGGACAATAATAAAAGCAAGGAAGGAAGAAAAAATTGTGGCGCCGATTCACAACTAACAAAAGAAAGAAGAATAAAAAAAAATAACAAATAAAATAAAAAAAGAGGGGTAGGAATCATGTATAAAAGGGAGAAAAAAATATATAAATAAATAAACTTGGCGGAAATTGCAGCGTTACAATTTTTATGAGTAGAATAACGATGCCAGAAAAGAGAAAGAAAAAAAAATAATAATAAGAATAGTGATGATAATGATAATGACAGTAAGAACAATAATAGCATAACATTAAATATAACATCACTACTACTACTACAACTACCAATAACAACAACAATAACAACATTACTACTACTACCACTACCAATAACAATAACAACAACAACAATAACAGCATTACTACTACTACTACTACTACTACCAATAACAATAACAACAACAACAATAACAACATCACTACTACTACTACTACTACAACTACTACTAACAATAACAACAACAACAATAACAACAACAACAATGGGGTTAGAAAGAAATAAAATGAAAATATAAATAACATAAGATGGAGAAAAAATGCAAATACGATAAAACAGAATAATGAAGGTAGAACAATAGGAGGAAAGGTTGATAAATAAGTAAATGAAAAAGGAAACAAACAAAAACAGATAAGAGCAGATTCCACCAAAGATGCAAAAATAAATAAATAAATAAATAAATAAATAAAAGTGTAGTAAATGAGAGTAGAAAAAAACGAACAAAAAAGAAGAAAAGAAAAAGAAAAACAGAAAAAAACTAGATTCCAAAATACTGTGAAAATTAAATCAACTACAGAGAGAGAGAGAGAGAGAGAGAGAGAGAGAGAGAGAGAGAGAGAGAGAGAGAGAGAGAGAGAGAGAGAGAGAGAGGAAGTAACATTTTATCTCTTATCACAAATTTTCCTCCCATTTTTTCCCCTCTGCCAACTTCCTCCCTTGTCTAGGAAACAACGGGAAGGGGGAAGTACGTAGAGAGAGATACAGAGTGGTGCAGAAAGATAGTGAGGAATAAAAAAATCTACATACAGGGTGATGCAGTAGTTTAATAATAGAAAAAAAACTTAAATATATACAGGGTGACGAAATAAAGAAGGAAAATAAATACAGGGTGGTGCAATCAGAAAGTTAGCCAGGAAAACCAAGATACAGGGTGGTGCAGCAAGACAGAAGCAAAACAAAACTTGAAACAGGGTGGTGCAAGAAGAGAGAGAGAGAGAGAGAGAGAGAGAGAGAGAGAGGGGGAGGGGGAGTAGATACAGGGTGATATAGCAAGGTAGTGACGAGGAAAACTTAGATACAGGGTGGTACAGAAAGAAAGGGAGGATTAAAATATAAGACTACTACTACTACTACTACTACTACTACTACTACTACTACTACTACTACTACTACTACTACTTTTACTACTACTACTACTACTACTATTTTTATTATTATCATTATTGTTGTTGTCATTATTAT
>NC_087187.1:2557500-2560000 GCF_035594125.1 Scylla paramamosain
CTGTGAGTTTACAAAGTTTTTCTGGAAGTTTACAAAGTTTTTCTGGAAGTTTACGAAGTTTTCTGGTAGTTTACAGTTTACATGGGGAGTTTACAGTTTACATGGGGAGTTTACAGTTTACATGGGGAGTTTTAAAAAGTTTACATGGGGAGTTTACAGAGTTTAGGAATTTTACGAAGCTTCATCTGAGAGTCTACAAAGTTTACATGGCCGCTTAAAAAAAGTGTATCTGGGAATCTACAGAGTTTGCGAAGTTCACCTGGAGTTTACATAATAATATACCTGGAATCCTACACTAATACACCTATGAGCTCACCTGTTTACCTGTGACACACTGGTTTACGTGAGAGATTAATTACCAGTTTACCTTGAAGTTTACAGATCCCTTTTTTTTATTTATTTTTTTTTATTTCAGCTTGACTAGTTTACATACATGCGATTTGATGTCTAAATATTGTTTGGTGTGGGTGGAGGGGGAGAGGGAGGGGAGGGGCTGTGGGGTGTGGAGGAGGGAAGGGAAGGGGTGGAAGGGTGATTGGGGGAGGGAGGGATAAATAAAGATGAAAAGAGGATGTTTTCTAAATATTTATACGAGGAAATACATCGCGTGTGTGTGTGTGTGTGTGTGTGTGTGTGTGTGTGTGTTTCGGTATTTTAGGCATGACTGGTGCTGTCTATGGAGAGAGAGAGAGAGAGAGAGAGAGAGAGAGAGAGAGAGAGAGAGAGAGAGAGAGAGAGAGAGAGAGAGACTTATCCATGTACATACACACAAACATAAAAAAAGAGAGGGGGAATAGAAAACTCTCTCTCTCTCTCTCTCTCTCTCTCTCTCTCTCTCTCTCTCTCTCTCTCTCTCTCTCTCTCTCTCTCTCTCTCTGTGTGTGTGTGTGTGTGTGTGTGTGTGTGTGGAAGAGAGATGGCTTTTAAACCTCACCCTACCAAACACACACACACACACACACACACACACACACACACACACACACACACACACACACACACACACACACAACGAGATATTCTTAGCAACCAAACCCTCGTACACTTCACGATGTTTTTGTTGTCGTCTCGTGGTGGTGGTGGTGGTGGTGGTGGTGGTGATGGTGGTGGTACTCTCGATATTCTCATATTCTCTCAGTAATTACTTTTTTTTATCCTCCTTTCCTCTCTCTCTCTCTCTCTCTCTCTCTCTCTCTCTCTCTCTCTCTCTCTCTCTCTCTCTCTCCTACTGTCTTCTCTCCACTAATCACTCTGTATCCTGTCCTCCTCCTCCTCCTCCTCCTCCTCCTCCTCCTCCTCCTCCTCCTCCTCTTCCACCTCTCCGTTGGTCCCGCCACTGTGATTATGGTATTTTTCTCTCCCTCTCTCTCTCTCTCTCTCTCCATCTCGTGCACATACTCTCCCTTCCCCATCTTAGTCTACTCTCCCTCACTTCTCCCTTTGTCTCCCCCTCACTCTCCCTCCCAAAATATCCGTACACACACAAGCAGTGACAAAAACGTTCATGGTATGTGCGTGGTGAGTCTCATGTGCGTGTGTGTGTACGTGCGCAAATACACGTACATGTTTCTACGTACGTAACATGACGGCCATTTTTAAATCCCTCATCACTTACGTTTTTTTTTCTTTTTTTCCTTTTTTCCCCCCTTCCTCCCTTATCGTTCCTAGAAGTAATCAGAATATCTGTGTTGTGTCTTGAATAGTGCTTATGTATGTGTGTATGTATGTGAGAGTGGATGAGTGAGTGAGTGCGCGAGTGAGTGAGTGAGTGAGTGAGGTGAGGTGGGTGCTTGAGTGAGTGAGAGTGTGGGGAGAGGGATGGTTCTGTGAGATGTAATAATAATAAAAAGAATAATAACATGAATAAAACATAACATAAACAGACCTACAATACAAATAAAACATAAACAAACAAACAAACAAACAAACAAACAAAACAATCTAACCAACCAACTAAACAAATAAACAAACAAACAAACACACACACACAAAAAAAAAAAAAACATTTACGTTACTTTCATTAACTCGAGGACAGAACAGCAATAATGAAGTGAAAACAATTCCACCCAACACACACGCCTTTACTTGACACTCAAAGCCACAGAACACCACAGGCTGGCGGGATCGCGTGTTGTACTCGCGCCGGCCAGACTTCCCTTTCCGGTGAGAGTATTCGCACGTCACACACTCCACCCTCTCACCCCTCCCTCACCCTCTCACCCCTCCCTCACCCCTTACCTCTCCCTCTCACTCAAGGCCACCACCTGCTCATTGCTCCATGTGAATCCTTTGTAGTAAGCACAGTGGTCAAAGAGATGAGTGTGGTTCTCCTGTAGTTATGCTATGCTCTTACAGTCTTGCCTACGTGAGTGTTCAAGGAAAACTATAGACTCGTGTAGCAAACTTGAATAGACTTGTTATGTAGTGTAGTGGGCTGTGTTGGTCTGTGTTGGGTTTTGTGTTGAGCTAGGTTGAGTTGTGCTGTGTTGGTCTGCGTTGG
>NC_087187.1:2587500-2590000 GCF_035594125.1 Scylla paramamosain
TGTCGGCGAACACACCCCGAAGGACACGAACGAGCTGATCAGCCGATGCTGGACGTGAGCATGCAGACACGTGAGGCCACCCAGACAAGCGATCTACATACACGAGGTATGTACGGCCTGCTGCGTGGAAGTAGTCTGCAGAAACTGACTCAAACACCCTGCTGGGTGTGTCCGTGTCCTGCCAGAGAGGTTCGTTGGCTTGGCTTGGTAGGAGTGGACGGCATAGTGAGCATCCAGAAACGACGTTCTCAACGTCTCTGTCCATACCAGGCCAGTACACCGTTTGTCGGGCCCGTCGCTTGGTGCGCTCCATCCCCTGATGACTGTCATGGAGTCGCTCTGGTGTTTCTCGGCGGAGGCTGTGAGGAATAAGAAGCCTCGGCCCGTAAACCACCAGGTCGTCGTCTACGGCCAGCAGACTGCGCACCGGCCAGTACGTACGCAAGCGGTGATCGAGGTCGTGGCAATGATCAGGGAAGCCCTCGATGATGACGTTCTTGAGCAAGCAGTACTCCCCGTCTCTTGCTGCTGCGGCACGTACCATTTCCACAGTCTGATCCTGGAGTGGTGCTAAGCGGACGCCGTCCTCATTGGTGGCAGATAACGCTGAGATGACCGCTGAGTGGAGAGGGTCGAGGTCACCAGAAGTAGCAGCATCCTCTTCCTCCACTGGGTCCTGTACTGGAGCACGTGAGAGGGCGTCGGGCACACAGTGTGTCGATCCCTTTTGCCAGCTTGCTGTGAAAGAATACTGAGCAAGCTTCTCCCTCATGCGCTGCAGCCGCAGGTTCTCTATTTCTCCCAACAACTTGCTATTGAGGAGAGGTATCAGCGGGCGGTGGTCGAGCACTAGATCGAAGTGAGGAGTCCTTTCAGGTAGGTGCCACATTTCCTGACTGCCCAGGCGATTGCAGCCATTTCCAACTCTATTACTGCATAGCGGCTCTCTGTGTCTGTAACAAATCTTGACCCGCATTGCACCATCTTCCACTGGTCACTGTGCTTCTGCAGGAGAACAGAATCCAAATCCGTGCATCCTTGAGGCGTCAGTCTGTAGCATCGTTGGTAATGATGGGTCGAAGTATGCCAAGACAGGTGGGCTGACGAGACACTTTCACCTTCTCAAACGCCTCTTCATGGTTAGGAGACCAGCACCAACTGTTCTTCGGGCGTAAGAGATCTCTGAGGGGTTGTGCAGCTGCAGCCACAGCAGGAGAAAAGCTTCCAAGCTGGTTTGTAAGACCCATGAATGATCGTAAGTCGGTGATGTGCTGTGGTCGTGGGAAGTCAGAGATTGCCTTAACTTTCTTTGAGTCTGTCGTGTAGCCTTGTCCAGAAACAGAGTAACCACAGTAATCTACCACTCTTTCCGCGAATGTAAACTTCTGTGGGTTGAGAGTGATGCCGTGCTGGTCACACCGCCGCACAATCTGAATGACATGGGCTAAGTGCGCACTGTAGGTGGAGTCATAGGCCAGGATGTCGTCCACGATCTTGATGGTGTTAGGTATGTCGCCGAGAGCTTGGTCTCCTCGACGGTTATACTCGTCTCCAGACGAGGACGAGACCCATAACCGCTCGCCGAAACTTGTACCGACCCCAAGGTGTTATGAAGCAGGTTAAATCCTGGTCTTCTTCTCTAATGGGGACTTGAAAATACCCCATCTTGGCATCAAGAGTGGTGAACCAAACTGCTCCGGTCCCGATCGAGGCGATGGCGTCATGAGGTGAGCGCACTGGATACACGGGCCTCTTCACGTAACGGTTGAGTCGTGTCAGGTCAACACACAGCCTTACACCAGATGTCTTTTTTGGGACAGGCACAATGGGGTGGCACCATGCCGTAGGGTAGTCCACACTCTCGATGATTCCCTTGTTAAGCAGCTCTTCCAACTGGCTCTTAATTTCTTCACGCCAATTGTAAGGGATTGTACGAGATGCTGTTACGGCGAAGGGTCGAGCGTCGTCTGTCAACTCGATGGCCATGGATCCACCAGCCATTGCACGTAAACCTTCCTTTGCTTCGAAGACGCTGGGAAAGGCCTTGATCACAGCAGCAGCGTGCCCCGCACGCTGCTGTGGCAATGGGTCGTAGGAATGAGGCCAGCTGATCACTTCTGTGGGCGTAGATAGAGGTGGCTGCGAGGCGGTCGGGTACTTGATGGAGCTGTTGCCGGTGCGCTGTTCTTCCCTGCGTAGCGGTCGGATTTGAGCCGGAAAATCTTCGGGGAGGATTCCGAGAGCGATGGAATCGTACCAGCTAAGCAGCGCCCCCTTCACCTCCTTCACCACGCTCACAACAGTCTCAGCTTCCCTGTCGCCCAGTTGCAAGTGCGACGAGAAAGTTCCTACACAGGTGAGGGGGTGATTACCGGCAGCATAAAGTCCATCACCATCAGCGGGCGCCAAGCTGGAGGGCGGGATTCCAAGGAGTGTTGCCGTGTCGAGGCCAATAACGGTCGTTTCGGCCCCAGAGTCAGGAGTCCACGTAATCTTGTCT
>NC_087187.1:2597500-2667500 GCF_035594125.1 Scylla paramamosain
CTCACTCTCCCACGCCATCTCAGTGTTGTGTCCGAAAATAATTCCTCCCCCTTTTGCTCCTGACCCTCCACTTCCCCGCTACTGTTGACCCTATGCTCTCTCTCTCTCTCTCTCTCTCTCTCTCTCTCTCTCTCTCTCTCTCTCTCTCTCTCTCTCTCTCTCTCTGGTGACCTTGGCAATTAGTAAGAAGGTGTTCCAATATCAAACAACCGCTTCATTTATCTGTCTGTCTTGCATCACACACACACACACACACACACACACACACACACACACACACACACACACACACACACACACACACAGAGGAGGTGAAGGTACACATATAGGTTTCCAATTAGAGCTATAGATGAGTGGAATGCATAGTGTGTGTGTGTGTGTGTGTGTGTGTACCCATGAGACTCGAATGAACTCAATCGTGTATGAAAAAGAAATAGGTAAATAGGAAAATCTCTCTCTCTCTCTCTCTCTCTCTCTCTCTCTCTCTCTCTCTCTCTCTCTCTCTCTCTCTCTCTCTCTCTCTCTCGCCGCGCTAAGTGTGTGAGGGTCAGAAGATAATGGGAAGTAACACAATACAGTGGCAGTAACAATGAAGGGTTTGTGATAGTCTCCCCTTCCCCTCCCCTTCCCCATTCCCCTCTTCCCATCACCTTCCCTTCACCCCTCAACCTCCCCACCACCCCTTCTCCTCACCAACCCGGATTTCAGAGCAGTCTTCCCTCCCTTTCCTCCTCCTCCTTCCCTCTTCCTTCCCCTTCCTCCTTCTTCCTTGATTAGCTGTTTATTCATCTTCTTCTTGTTCTTCTTCCTTCTTCCTTCTTCCTCCTCCTTCTTCTTCTTCTTCCTTTCTCGTTTTCTTTATTTTTTTCTTTTTTCTGTGTGTTTGTTTGTTTGTTTTTATTTATTTCTTTATTCAGGTGATTTCTCTCTCTCTCTCTCTCTCTCTCTCTCTCTCTCTCTCTCTCTCTCTCTCTCTCTCTCTCTCTCTCTCTCTCTCTCTCATTATTCAGTTTCCATTCTTGTTTATTATTTATCGTCCGTCCCTTTTCATTTTCTTCTCATCAGTTATTCCTTTTCCTTCTTTCCTATTTCATTTATATTGCATTATCAATTTTCCTTTCTTTTCTTGTTATTTTCCTTGTGTTCCTCCTCTTCCTCCTCCTCCTCCTCCTCCTCCTCCACCTCTTCTTCGTCCACTTTCCTCCTCTTATTTCTTTTCCTACTGTCCTTCTCCACTCATTTCCTTCTTCTTTTCCCCTCACTTTCATGTTCTTTTTTTCCTCCCGTTTTCTTTTTCTCTTTGTATATGGGCTCTCTCTCTCTCTCTCTCTCTCTCTCTCTCTCTCTCTCTCTCTCTCTCTCTCTCTCTCTCTCTCTCTCTCTCTCTCTCTCTCTCTGCAGTTTTATTTTTCCAGTGCTTCTCTTGATCTTTTCTTTTTTCTTTCTCTTTTTTTTTGCATTTTCATCTTTTCTTTCCTTCCTCCTCCTCCTCCTCCTCCTCCTCCTCCTCCTCCTCCTCCTCCTCCTCCTCCTCCTCCTCCTCCTTCCGTCCCCCTCTGTGTCTCGTCCAATCATAGGCTCGTGTGGTGCAAATATTTCAACCAATCTCGAGACACCTTTGTCCTGTCTTGCTCCTTCTTCTCCCTCCCCTCCTCTCTCTCTCTCTCTCTCTCTCTCTCTCTCTCTCTCTCTCTCTCTCTCTCTCTCTCTCTCTCTGGTCCTTGTTGTCATAATTTTCATCGGTAATAATAATAATGGTGATAATAATGATAATAATAATAATGATAATAATAGTAATAATGATGATAATGATAATAGAAATGATGATGATGATGATGATGATGATGTGATGTCATTTACAAGGTCAGAAGGTACGTGTGTGTGTGTGTGTGTGTGTGTGTGTGTGTGTGTGTGTGTGTGTGTGTGTGTGTGTACGTATGCGAGTGTGTACATAAATGCGTGTGTATACAGCTCTTTTTGTCCTGCATGCATCACAACACACACACACACACACACACACACACACACACACACACACACACACACACACACACACACACACACACACGTCCCCAGTATCCGGAATCCCCTTTGGCGTTCATTTATGTACGTTTTTGGGGAGGATGGTGTTCACGGCACGGCGCCATTAGCATATTCATGAGGGGGAGGAGGAGGAGGAGGAGGAGGAGGAGGAGGAGGAGGAGGATTAGGAGGAGTGCAGTGCCGTCCTACCCCTTCCCTGACACCATCCTGATCCCCTCCTCCCCTTCCTCTCCTCCTTCCTCCCCTCTCCCCTCCTCCTCCCCAGAGCACGCGTCCCAACTCGCCTCTTACTCCCCAGCTGACAGTAGGTCCTCCCCCCACCCCCTCCCCCTGCCCCCCGCCCCCGCCCCGCCCCCCAGGCCCCTCGGGTACCTCGGAAGTGAGGCGCCCCTGGGGATGCCGGGGCGGGGCGCGGCGTCCTGGCGGGGCAAGGCGGGGAATTGGTGACAGAAGGCGAGGTGAGGCTGTGGTGGTGGTGGTGGTGGTGGTGGCGGTGGTGGTTGTGGTGGAGGGGGTGGTGGGGAGATGCATACACCACCACCGCCACTATTGCCTCCTCCTCCTCCTCCTCCTCCTCCTCCTCCTCCTCCTCCTCCTCCTCCTCCTCCTCCTCCTCCTCTTCCTCCTCCTCCTAGTTACTTTAGATTAAGTGTAGCTCACCACAAACTAATCTATTTTTTTTTTCTCCTCCTCCTCCTCCTCCTCCTCCTCCTCCTCCTCCTCCTCCTCCTCCTCCTCCTCTTCATATCGCGCGTTCATCCCAGACAGACAGACTGACTGACAGAGTGCAGTCGGTTCAATGAATTCAGATTTCTATTAAGTAAAAATTGATTTATAAGAGAGAGAGAGAGAGAGAGAGAGAGAGAGAGAGAGAGAGAGAGAGAGAGAGAGAGAGAGAGAGAATTCACTTCATCCCTATCCATTGCATCCCACCTCTTGTCCCCCCTGCCCCTCCCTACCAACCCCTATCCAAATTCACCCTGCCCGCCCCTCCCCCGTGTCACTCACCCTGCCTTCCTCACCCTAAAAACGCCCACCAGATTCACACTTACCCCTGTCACCCTCACCCTGCCTCACACCGTCACCCTGCCACGCCCTCACAGCTGGAGAGGCGCGGGCGTGGAGGATTGGGCGTTAGCGAGGCAGCGGCTGGACGACTGACCTACGACCTGGAGAAAGAGAGAGAGAGAGAGAGAGAGAGAGAGAGAGAGAGAGAGAGAGAGAGAGAGAGAGAGAGAGAGAGAGAGGGAGGGGGCGAGATTAGTAACTCAAGAGATAGACTAATAATTAAATAAGATATAGAGACCTAATTATAGTTTTCAGAGAGAGAGAGAGAGAGAGAGAGAGAGAGAGAGAGAGAGAGAGAGTAGGAAAATGCCACGGAATAATTACATGGAAACAAAATCTTTCTTTCCTTCCTAATATACACACTTAAAATTTTCCTTCTTTTTTTTTTTTTTTAGCTGTGTTTTCGTTTTGTTTTTCCTGTTTTCTTCAAGTCCTTATCACAGTTTTCCTTACCTTTCCTCCTGACCACGATCTCTTCCTTCCCCGCCCCTGATCCCCAAGTCTCCTCCCCTCCCAGCCCCATTCCTCATGCCTACTCCCCATCTCACTCCCCAGTCGGTCCCGTTTAAAAAGGAACGTGTAGCTATCAGTGAATGCAAATTTTGATATTTATCTATTTATTTATTTATTATTTTTCTTTAACGAACTGGAAAAAAAAATACAAAATTGTTGCGATTAGAAAAGTTCTCTCTAAAATACAAAATTCTAAATGAGGAGAAGTATAATGAAAGTATTGGTATAGAAAGTTTATATCAACCAGTAAAGTGATTTTTTCTTTACTTTCTAGCTTTCTAAATAGTGAAATATCCTTAAAATTAAATGCCATCATCTACGCAGCGTTACTATGAAGACAAAGTGTATTTAATGAATCACCCGGGTTCTCAAGAGTATTTCTCCCTTTAATAATGTAAAAATCTAGTTAATCTGTCACTTGAACCATAAAAAAAACATCCTCAAAACTCTTGTAACCTCAACAAGAACCTTTTGAAAGTAGTGGAGGTGCGGCTGGAAGTGTTTCTGAATACCAGTAGAACGAGAATGTGTCTTCTTAGTGACTCGAGACCCGTGAGGCAAGGCGGGGACAGGTGGCAGGCAGGTGAGGGAGGGCGGGGCCAGCCAGACAGGTAGGGCAGGTTACCAAAACTCAGGTGTCTGTCTGTCTCTCTCTCTCTCTCTCTCTCTCTCTCTCTCTCTCTCTCTCTCTCTCTCTCTCTCTCTCTCTCTCTCTCTCTCTCTCCTACTTATATTGTTGTTTGTGTCTCTTTTCTTGTTTTCTCATCCTTGCATAACGTTTGTGTGTGTGTGTGTGTGTGTGTGTGTGTGTGTGTGTGTGTGTGTGTGTGTGTGTGTGTGTGTGTGTGTGTGTGTGTGTGTGTGTGTGTGTGTGTGTGTGTGTGTGTGTGCGCGCCGTGACTGACCGGATGCTGTTGCAGGTGTCGGTGGAGGCCGCGGTGGACCACCCGTTCTTCGTGTTCCACAGCGGGTGGTCGTCGTGCAGCCCTGAGCGCACCCAACACAAGTACAACCTCAAGGTTCGCCGGCTGCAGGTCGGGGACGTGTGTGTCTCCCTCACCAAGAAGGTTCCCGGCGCCGAGCCTCTCTACCCGCCCCCGCCGCCCCCCGCCGCGCCCCAGGACACGCCCGCACCGCCAGCAGGAGAGCCCGCCCAGGTAACACCCACATCCTCAGCTCCCGCCGTTCCCAAAGCCTCCACCCCGCCGCCCCAGCCCTCCACTCCGCCGCCCACCAAGACATCAGCAGGGGAGGAGGCGCCGCCACAATCAGGCAGCGGCGGCACCTCCAGCAGTGTATGGAGCCACCCGGGCACGGCAGCGTCGCGGACCAGCTCCGGGCGGCAACATTCCAGCGACGAGGCGGCGCAGCGCGAGGATAAAGACGGCGGCAGGAAGCGGCGGTGGTCAGACCCCGGCCAGACCACGTGACGGCCCCGCCCCTGCCTCAAGCGCCTCGCGTGTCCCCGCCTGTCCCCGTAGTGCCCTCCGCCTGCACCGCCACCACTGCGGTGCCCGCCGCCGCCGCTCACTGGCCCTACCCCAGCGCGGCGGGGCGTGCGTGCACTGTGCGGGCCCCTGCCTCAGCGCGACGAGGCTGTGCACTGCGCGGCAGGGTGTGCACTGTAGCGGATCACTCCCACGCGAGGCTTTCGTTGCTATTTCGCCGCGGCGCAAGTTAAGCGCCGCTGCTGAGTTGTTCACACCACACCTTTATTGTTACCTGAAGGAGTGAGGGCCGCGGGGCTGGCGGGCCGCGGGTGCTTGCTGCAGGTGTCCCGTGGCCCGGAGCGGCGCGGCCCTTGGCGGCAGGATATCCTCACGGCGCCCTGCGTCCCGCGGGCTGACCTGAGACAAGAAAGTGTCATGACAGTTTGTGTTTGTGTCCGAAAAGTCCAATTTGCAATACTTTTTTTCAGTGTTTAGTGTTGAATGCTGTGTTTTTGTTCTATCCATGAAATTTCTCTTATATTGTACTGGTTTCCATGTCTTTCATGATTATTGTGATACAAGACAAATTAGTAAACGCAGAGAACAGCCATTAACGCAAACACGTTATCAATGTGTCGCCGGTGAAACACGTCGTCGTCTTTCCCTTCGCCACCAGTGAAACACCCAAGCCAAAGGAACACTCGCCCTCGTCACCCGACGCCTTAGTACTCACGACGCCCGCCCTCCCTCCCTCCCTCGCGCCCTCCCGCCCTCGCGCACTCCCGTCACCTTCCCTCCTTATAAAGTCACGGCAGGGAAAGACCCACGCAGCCTGTATACACAAACACGCCACAACCTGCAAGACAAAAGAAACACGAAGACAGCGAGCGTCCCGAGTACCACACGCACCACCACCACACCACACCACACCACCACGCCCCGCCTCACCACATTGGGCTCAATCTGGTGCCTCATTTTGCACCAATGCTGAACATGTAACAGACAGAACCTCACAGATCACCCCCTCCCCCACGCAGCAAACTCAGTCCCATCCATCAGTCCCTCCCCGTCACCTCACCTTGCCTCGTGACTTCCTAGAATAGAAGGAAGGAAAATACGTAGTTAAAAGTTTTGTAAAGCAATCTAGCGTATACTTAAGTAAGGTAAGACTTCCCGAGAGGCGCGGATCGAAGTTTTTGTGTGTATCTGTAGGTTTTTTGTGGGAGGTTTGAGTAGCGTCACCTGTGTAGTCACCTGTGGGTCGCCGATGCCTGCAGGTGTGTCTGGCAGGTGAGTTAATGGCTGTTCTCGTGGCGGCTTCGCGATGGTCTTTCCAAAACATGCTCGTGATAATGTTATGACCGTAGTGTGGCTGTAGCTGTTGTGTGTTATTGTTGTTGTTGTTGTTGTGTTGTTGTCAGTCGTGGGGATCAATGCCTCTCTCTCTCACTCTCTCTTTCTCTCGCTCTCGCTCTCGCTCAATCATTGGTGCTCCATATATATTTGCCTCATTTTTTCTCTTTTTCCATCGCAAAATGTCCTGATAATTCTTATTTCTTCTTGTCATTTTTTCCGCTCGAGTACAGAAATAACGCGACGGTCTGGCACGGAGCATCGCAGCGGCGCGTCTCCTCCTTGCTGGCTTGGCTGAGGTGATCGCTGGTTGTGGAATCTGAACCTCCTCCCGGCCACGCTGGATCGCAAGGAGTGCATCAGCGGATTAAAAAAAAAAAAAAAGAAATAGATGAGTTTTTTTGTTTTTTATTCATTATGTAGGTTTACTTTTTTTATTTCAATTTATTTTTATTGTTTATTCTTACACGTTTTTTTTTAATTGTGTATTTCTGTAAGTTTCGTTTTTTTTCGTTTTTTTTATTTATTTATTTTTTTTGCGAGTGTCAGGGTCGTTCAGGATTTCGTCACACACACACACACACACACACACACACACACACACACACACATGCACGCGCGCGCCTTCACAAGTGCCTCCGAAGAACCTTCCTTCTTCAACTGCCGCTGTGATCTCTTAGTCTGAAGGTGCTAATCTCGCGGGTCTTGCCTCCTGCTCTTTCTCCTCTTCTTCCTCCTCTTCCTCCTCTTTTTGTTTGTTTCCCCGAGGGTTTCCTTCAGAGAGTGTGCTGCGCTGGTTTGTTCTTTTTCGAGACGCCTCACTTGTCCCTGGTCTCTTTCTCGCCCTGCGCGCCTCGCCTGACTGTGTCCGGTTCCGCGCGCCTCCTGTCCGGCCTCGCTTGCTTCAGAGGTCACCAACACAACAGTGCTTTCCTCCCGGCAGTCACCCAGGGAGGCTCGGTAGTGTCATGGGTCACACGCTCATCGCGGCGGTCATCTTGCATGAAAGCGTCAACTGCCTGGCGTGGTGCATTACTTGTTTCTGGTAATATGTAATGGTTGTGTTGCAGACGCAGGTTTTGTGTCCTGCGAGATTTAATGTTAGATCGGTGTTAAACGTTTGGTGAAGCACGAGGCGAGGCGGCGAGGCGGCAGAGCAGTGGGGATCAGACTATCAAGTTAACTGTTCCCTTTTCTCTCACACGTCGCGGGAAACCATCGCTCCTTGGAGTTTCTGAATAGGTGCCACAATTTTTCTGCCGACGAGGATCTGCAGGGAATGGCTCGTGTGGTGACAGGCTTAATTAAGACGCAAAAACACCGCGGCAGCCAAGCCAAGCCAAGCCAGGCCAGCGGCGTGATCTTATCAAGCATTCTGTCGTCAGTAGTCCTCCGTGCCAGGGACTTAACACTTCACACTTAACACAATTGCCGGATCAACTCGACCCATGATTTCCTGGCCACACTTGGGACGCTTATTGTTAATTAATGAAAGCATCGCGCCTCGCCTTCAGGTCCCCGGTCGCTTGTCACACTCCTCCAGCGCGACGACCTTCCCCCTTCGCTACTCTGGACAGACTCTGGTGGACGCAAGCCTGTTGGGGTTTTCAAGTGCTTTCATGACAGTTTAGCAAGGATTCTGTATCATCGACAACCCGGCTAATGATCTCTGTGGCCTTTGAATCAGTCCCAATGAGAGAATAGTGTTTCTAATAGCCTTTGTCTTGCCGCCGACCTGTTAACTGTGGACGCGGCCAAGAAGAGTCCGGCCCTTGTCATGCTGCAGTCACTTGCCTCCTGTGTTGAGTCATCGCGTGCTTTGAAAGTTTTGAGTCTGTCGTCTTGGCATCTCGCGTTCTCAGTCATCTGCCTTATCGTCGTTATCAAGTCGTGCTCCGCTGGGGCAGTAAGGTGGCTAAGCTGTGTGGCGGGTCAGCCTTACAGGAAACCAGGATGTAAGGTAACCAGACTGTATGGTGGTCAGGCTGTTAGATAAAACTGTAAGGCGGTCAGGTTGTGTCAGACTGTAAGGTGGTCAATCTGTATACTGGTCAGGTTGCAAGGCTAAGAGTGCTTCAGTAGAACAGCCTAGTCTCCGCCATTAGTCACTTCATCATTTCACTCAGTACGTTGTGTCTTATTTCATCAGTATTTAACACTGCTTCTCTCCTTTCCTTCCCTTCTTCCTCTCCCGCCAGCGTATCCAGCCTCACGCCCGCTGTCCACAAGCTTCAGAGGGCCCTGCTAACGTGAACCATAAGAGCCTTAGTGCTTCTTGGTGTGTCTTATCTTGGTGCTTCAAATACATACAATTTAGAAGTATTTTTTTCTTTCTCTTTCTTCTCTTTTCGAACTCCCGTTCCATTTTTCTTCGCTCCACTTTCCCCGTGCTTCTCCCTCTCGCCTCGCCCTCGCCCTCCTTCCCTCGTGTCGCCGCCCCGCTGTCCTTCTAGCCCCGCCGTCCCTCGAGCCCTCGCTGCCCTCCTGCCTCTCACAAATCCGCGCCCCGCTCTGTCTTTCACCTCAGTGTTCCTCAAACTCTGTAAACTTGTATGGACTGTACGAACACTTGACAGTGGCGGACTGAGCTACAACGAAACACACACACACACACACACACACACACAGCGGTGCCAGTACAGATCACACTCGCTCATCTTGAAAGGACAAGCGGTCCCTGAATACTTCCCGCGCCAGGACAAGTCTTCACTGTCCGCGCCGTAATTCTGCTAGTCTTCGCCAAACAATTTTTTTTTTTCTATTTTTTTTCTCGGGAGGGATTGGGGTTGAACATTTTTGTACGTATACGTGTAGTTGGGCGACCTGTTTTGAGGGTTGGTGCTTAATAGACTCAATATATTTTCCTATTTTTAGAGTATCGAGCTTGTTACTTCGGGCGTCTTTGTGTCCCGTCACCAGCACCGCGCACGCCGCCGCTCGCCTCGCCTGCCTCTGCCTGCTGGCGGGGCAGGACAAGGCGCGGCGCTGCGGCACGCCCATGGAAATAACTGAGGGCCTCCACACGCTGAGGGTCTCTGCGTCTCGCTGGCGTGTGGCGTGCACGCGAAAGGCGAGGCTTGGTGCTGCAGGCCCACACATTTACTGGGAGAGGCGAGGTTGGCCTCTCGCCGCGGCCTCGTCTCGGCACAGCGTCAGGGTCACGCGGCAGCTGCACGCCCCGCCACACCTCGGGCTGAGCGTGGCAGCGGCGCAGTTATCTCGACGCGAGATGATGTGCCTCCGGTGTTCCCGAAGATGTCCGACTCCCGCGGCGGTGGTGGCGTGTGTCGCGTGGCAGGGCGCGTGCTGGCGGGCGTGGTGGGGGTGGCGGCGTGGCACACTGGCTACACTCCACAGGCCACCACCAGTGAGTGCCGGGTGCCGCCGCCACGGTCACGGCCGCCGCCTTGAAATCATCCCTTCTCTCCATTGTCTTCCCCACACCTACACACCCACGTCCACACACCGCCACACTCACTGTCACCACGCCGCCACGCCCTCACCGCAGTCACCACGCCGCCACGCCTACCAACGCGGGGGAAAACCTTCCTGGTAAACACAACGCCCCTCTATTTTGTACCTTACTCGATGTCGGTGTCCGGAACCCTCTCGGCGTTGGCAGCGGGCGCCGAGAAGCCACGAGGGGCACGCACGGCAGCCACGTACAAACTGCCACACTGGGGGCGTCCGTGGCGGGGGAGAGGGGTACGGGAGTCGCCGCCGCCAGGACCCTAAGGCACGCAGATATTCAGGATGCCTTCTCTAGATTTTCTTTTATTTAGGGATCTTTCATTTTGTGTTTTTATTGTACTGTATATATTGCAAGTGTATTACAAGTCATGGCTCAGCGTGGACACCTGGCTTACTGCGTGTCTCGATACTTCTTCTTTATGTTTATTATTATTATTATTATTATTATTATTATTATTATTAGAGGTTATGGTGCTGTGTAAGTAGTGTGTGTGTGTGTGTGTGTGTGTGTGTGTGTTAAAAGTTGAAGTTTTAAGTGTTTTCTTTCAAAATTTCTTGTTCTTTTTTCTTCGAGTGTGTGTGTATGTGTGTGTGTGTGTGTGTGTGTGTGTGTGTGTGTGTGTGTGTGTGTGTGTGTGTGTCTTTTGTAAATGTACATATTACAGAATTTTTATCTTTTCCCCTTCCTATTCTTCCTATTAGTTCTGTCTCCGCGCAAGTCAAGCGTTGCAAGGTTGTTGTATAAAGACTGTGTTTACTTGGTGATGTGTGCCCGTGACGCTGGTGGGCGAAGGAATCAAGGAAGCAAGCAAGGAAGGAAGAAGAAGAAAACATTAATAATAACTAAGATAACTAAAATAAATGTTTAATCTTTGGGAGGTGTGCTACAAGAGAGATACTGAAGAGTAATACTAAACATTATATTTTACCAAATCGTGTATACCTAGCTTCATCTGGGGCGACACTCTCAAACAATATTTTCTCGTAATGTTAAGGAAATTCTTGGTGGTTATTTCAGTGACTATGTTACGTGACACTTCCCACGATCACTAATTAGGTGATCAGCGGAAGAGGGTTGTAAGTGTGACCTCGTGTGTGACCTGACCTTGCTACCCCGCTGACCTGACCACCACTCACCCACACTTCTGGCCCCCTGTAACTTTCCCCACCACCACCACCACCACCACCATCATCGCTACTGTAAAACTCATAATTTTCACTGTTTCGTTTATTTATTTATTTTTGTTTCATTAAGTGTGTTGGCAGCTATAACTCTCCTATTGTCTTCTTCTCCTCCTCCTCCTCCTCCTCCTCCTCCTCCTCCTCCTCCTCCTCCTCCTCCTCCTCCTCCTCCTCCTCACAATTATTCACGCCATTAATTGTCTTCTTGTTTATCTGTTCATATTTAATTCGATTTAAGGATTGGATAGACTTATTCTCTCTCTCTCTCTCTCTCTCTCTCTCTCTCTCTCTCTCTCTCTCTCTCTCTCTCTCTCTCTCTCTCTCTCTCTCTCAGAAGTCGATTAACAAGTGATGAAGTAATGCTTTGGTTGTCGCTGACTGGATGATGGGGAGAGAGAGAGAGAGAGAGAGAGAGAGAGAGAGAGAGCGCATAGCTTAATTACGTCGTTCTTCATTTGAGCCTATTCCGAGTCTCTCTCTCTCTCTCTCTCTCTCTCTCTCTCTCTCTCTCTCTCTCTCTCTCTCTCTCTCTCTCTCTCTCTCTCTCTCTCTCAAACCGTATGCTAATAAACTTGTTTACATTTTCACAAAGTTTAATGAAAATGTACACTAAAGTTTCATCATCATCATCATCAGGAATAGTGGTGGTGGTGGTGGTGGTGGTGGTGACAAGTGTGGTTGAATTGTGTGGTTAAGGCATTCTCTCTCTCTCTCTCTCTCTCTCTCTCTCTCTCTCTCTCTCTCTCTCTCTCTCTCTCTCTCTCTCTCTCTCTCTCTCTCTCTCTCTCTCTCTCTCTCTCTCTCTCTCTCTCTCTCTCTAAAGGTCATAGGTTATTTTTTAAGGTTTAAGGTTTGTCCCCTTAATGGTCGTTTCCCCTTCCCCTTCCCCCATCCTTTCCCCTTCCCCCTTCCCTTCCCCTTTCCCCTTTCCCCTTCCCTTCCTTCCCTTTCCCCCTTTCCCATCCCCTTCCCATTCCCTTCCCTTCCCTTCCCTTCCCCTCCCTCCTCCCCCTTCCCCCTTGTTTGAGGCTACCAACCCACACCCCTCTACCTCTGTTATGAGTCTAACCCCCTCATCCCCTCCCCCTCCCCCCTTTATTCCCCCTCCCCTTAATTGAGGCTACAGCTCCCCGTTATTCCGTTTTCTGAGGCTAATTCCCCATATTCCGTTTTCTTTCCCAATTCCCCCCACAATTTGTATTTTGAGGCTAACTGTTTTATTTTTTACCTCCTTTTTTTTTTTGTTTTTCCTACCCCCACTCTCTCTCTCTCTCTCTCTCTCTCTCTCTCTCTCTCTCTCTCTCTCTCTCTCTCTCTCTCTCTCTCTCTCTCTCTCTCTCTCCAATTTTCACGTTAAATTCTCGCCACTCCTTTTCAAAATTAACTCTTTTTCTTTTTTCTCTCTCTCTCTCTCGTCGCGTCCTTCCCATTTCGCGCCACTCCCCTCACTCTCCCTCCCCTTCCCTCCCATGGTCTTTTATATCTCCCATTTTAGCGCCACACCCTCCTCCCCTCATCTCTCCCCCTCACCTCCTCTCCCCACCTTGAGGCAAACACCCCCGTCTCATTATTTTATTCTTCTCATTTTAGTGCTGCACCTCCTCCCCAACTTAGCACCCCTTTCCCCCCACATTTTGAGTGTAATCTCCCTCCTCCCAGCCTTTCTGTATTCCTCGTTGTGGCACTAACTTCCCTATTTTGAGGCTAACTCCTTCCCCATTCTTATCTCCCCCTCTCCCCTTCCTTCCCCACCCACACCTCATCTTCCCCCCAACTGAGGCTACCCCTTCCCTTCCCTTCCTCCCTCCCCATCTTCTTATATGTTCCCAGTTTTGAAACTACAACCACACCCCACCTTTCACTCCCCATATTTTGAGGCTAACTCCCCTTCTCCTCCTCCTCCTCCTCCTCCTTCCCCATTCCTCCCCATCTTATATCTTCCCCATTTTGAAACCACCCACACCTCATCTTCCCCTCTCGACATTTTGAGGTTAACCCCTTTCCCTCCTCCTCTTCCTCCCCTCCCTCTTTCGTTGTTATATCCACCCCACCCTCCCCTCCACCCCCTGAGGCTACCCGTACCCCACCCCCTCCCCTCCCCCCCTGGTAGGCCGCTCCGGAAGGCTTCCTACGTTATGTGTACATTTCGGTGGAGTTCTGCCAAAGGTAAAGATTTTAGGCTATTTACGTATCTTTTAAGGTTTTCAATATTGTCAGAAGCTTTTTTGTACATACTATGTATGGTGAATAAATGTATGTATACCTTGACTCCTCGTGTTTCACTGGCCGGGCGTCTGTGTGTTGTGTTTATCTTATAGTGCATAGTGGGTTTATCTGTTTCTTGTTGCCAGACGTAAGAGGTGAGTGGAAATAGCAGAGCGTAAGATTAAAAGAGCTTGGAGGAAACAAGTTGAGGGAAGAAGATCGAGGGGACTGAGTGACTGATTAGTGTGATGAGTGACGGAAAAGATAAGATAAAAAATAAGATAGTTTGGTCACGTAGCAAGAAGAGAACAGATTATAAGAGATCAGAGAAAACCAGCTGAGGGAAGAAGAACGAAGGGAAGAGAGTGACATGGAACTGTGGTAGAACTGCAAAAGATGGCAGTCATTCATTCCCTGTTCTCGTCATTCCTCCCTTCCTTCCTTCCTTCCTTCCTCTCTTATTCTCCCTTCCCACCTCCACTTCCTCCTCCTCCCCTCACCTGCTTCCCGAGACACCTGTAATTAAATATGTTCTCCTCGGCCATGTTACTGATGGAAGTGAAATGAGCATATATATATTTTCTCCCCTTCCTGCCGCGTGAAGCTCCGAGGCTCATGACGAGACGCTTCATTACCGAGAACAAACCATTCACCCACTCTCACTCACTCGTCTCTGCCACACTCTCTTTTTAGAACGTGAAAATAACGCCAATCAGTCATAACACTCATAATTACTTGAACAATTGATGTGTAACTTTGCTTCAGTCATGAGGTATCAACAACATCAAGTGGCAATTAGTCCTGTATTCAGAAACGCTGGTCTTTCACTTCGTCTATTTTCAAAGGGACGATTAGCCGAGTTCTCAAGAGTGTTTATGCTGTTAATAATATAGAAATCTTGTTAATATGTC
The DNA here is from genome assembly GCF_035594125.1 of Scylla paramamosain. Lineage (NCBI taxonomy): Eukaryota > Metazoa > Arthropoda > Malacostraca > Decapoda > Portunidae > Scylla > Scylla paramamosain. Next base: position 2,611,677 of record NC_087187.1, read on the forward strand.
ACTAGAACCATTAAAGCATCCTCAGAAACTCGTGGAAATTCAACTGGAGCCCTTTGAAAGCAGTGGAGATGTGACGCAAACAAAAGTGGCTCAGAGTATGGACCTCAAAGTCAACACGAACTAGTTTGTTACGCGGGTTCGAAGCAGGCGAGCCACAGTCCATCCAGACATGAACTTCACCTCGCCACTCCGCCACCACGAGCTGAGAAGGAAAGAAGGGTGTGCGGCGCGCGTCCTGCAGGTATTGGCGCTGCATGAGTGTATATACTGCTACAGGGCGGGCCACGGAGGACAGGAGGACCCGCCTGACGAAGGATAAGAGAAGTGAGGATACTAAGACCAGTATTCAAAAGCGCTTTGCTCTCTTACCACCATTATTTTCACCCAAGGCCACATATGATTAGCCTGGTTCGCAAGTGTTTCTCCTGTTACTACGTAGAAATCTTGTTAATCTGTCACTAGAGCCATAAAAACACCCATAAAAATTTGCCAGCTTCAATTAGAGCCTTTTGAAAGTAATGGTAGTGCGGTGCAGAAGTGTTTCAGCGAATGATATTTGGTCCTGTGAGATTTAGGTGGATTGGGGAGTTCTTGAGGGAGTGGGAAGGAGATGAACTGTGTGGGTGGAGAGTGGGGGAGAGAGAGAGAGAAAGAGAGAGGGATAAGGGAGAGAAACAGCTTATATTAACGAGGTAAGATTAGCCAAACGACAAATTATCAAGAGTAGAGAGTATATTTAAGCCTTTTTAATGTTGATACTACGTAAACTAAATATTCAAACCTGAACCAGACTAAATTTGTGAACCATGAAGGCTACGAAGAACTTTTCCCTGAACTTTTGAAATTTCGCAACCAATGGCTCTCGTTTTCCTCACCTGTGGAATATTTGAACTTAATTGATCAAGTAAATTTGAACCCACGGAGATAACTTTTGCTTGGACTTGAGATCTTTTAAATTCCTGAACTTTTTGCTGCCACCAGCTCTCGACTTCGGATTCTAAACTAGCGCTAGACTAATTTGTAAAGCTTGAGGGGCTGTGACGTGAAGGTTGGGCCATTAAGGTGTTCAGGGAGATGGTGTGGAGGCGAGTGTTGAGTGAAAGATTGAACACTTTAATGATATAACGAGTGTATTTTATTGGCTATCATTCATTCTCTCTCTCTCTCTCTCTCTCTCTCTCTCTCTCATTGCATTGTCATTCCTTTCTCCCTCTATCCCTCCCTCTCTTTACACCCCACCGACTTCACCCTCCCTATCTTCCCCTCCACTCCCTCCCCCTGTTCCTCCAACCCTCCATCCTCCACCACCACCCCCACCACCACCACTACCATCACCACCATCACTCAATTACAAATGTCTAGTTTAGCGAATTCTCCCCTTTCTTCCCTTCCCCTCCCATTCCCTACCTTTTCTTATCTTCCCTAACCTTCCTATTCCTCCTTTCTCTTTATTCCCTCCCCCATTCCTTCTCAAATCTTCCCTTCCCTTCCACTCCTTCGAATCCCGTTCCCTTCTCCTTACCCTCTCCATTTTCCCCTCACATCCTATCCTCTAACCTCCCCTCACCTGTCTCAACCCTTCATCTCTCCACACCTCCAACCCTTCACCCCAACCCTTCACCCTAATCCCCATACCCCTTTCACACTCCCCCAAATCTTTGTAGCGTGTCTGGAACTTCCTGTGCCATCCTCTCCCCCCTTCACCCCTCCTTCCCTTTCTTCCCTCCCTCGCCTCGTCTCTCGTCCCTCCCAAAGGTGTGAAAATATTGGCCCCGCCCCTGAAAGCAGTAATCACCTAGGTAATTAGTGGACGGACAGGTAAGGGGTTGTTGTGGCGACCCTAATTACTGCTCCTGGCCCTTGTTTACTAACCAGGTGTCTTCTTTTTATTTTTTGGTATTTTTTTTTAAGAATTTAGATTTTTTTCCGGTTTATTTTTTGTGTGAATTTTTTTTTTTTTACTTAGAATTGCTTTATTTTAACTTCTCATTTTCCTCTTTCTTTTATTTCTATCACTTTCTCATCCCTCTCCCCTCTTCTCTCACTGTCTTTGTCTTCTTTTCACACTCGTCTCCCTCTCTTATTCGTCTTTCCTTTCATTTTATCACTTTTCACTTTCTCATCTCGTTTTCTCTTCTCTCTCGTATCTTCTCACTCTTTTTCGCTGCCTCCTCACTTCTGTCTCCCCTCCCTCCCTCCCCAGCACCTCCTCTCTCTCTTAGTCACCCCAGGATCATTTCCCCGCTCACTCTTCCCCTTCCCACCCTTCTCCCGCCATCTCTCCCCTCCCCGCCCGTCACTCATCCACCCTTGCTTCTTCCTCCCTTTCCTTCCTCGCCTCTCCGCCCACTCTCTCTCTCTCTCTCTCTCTCTCTCTCTCTCTCTCTCTCTCTCTCTCTCTCTCAAATCCTCACAATACTGTAGGCTGTTTTTATAATTGTTATTAATGTATATATATTGTATTACTTTATTTTTTCTTTATTTTCTGTATTTTCATTTTTTATTTTAGTTTATTTACATTTGTATTTTCATCTTCACTTCAGTTAATTTTAATATTCCTTTATTTTTTCTATTGTTTTAGGTTTCATTTTTTGTTTAATATATTTTCTTTATTTATACTTTTTTTTTTTTACATTACAGACTCGGCGCTGCTTGACCCCGTTGCAGCGGCGGAATAAACCCGATCAATTAACGTGTGTGGTGTTCAATGTGTCAGTGTGCTGGTGCCGCCGGAGAGATGATGAACGGGTGTCACGCTGACTGAGGGCGGGATGGGCCGTGATGTCTTTGCGTTTAAGGCGACTGCTGAAATACTGCATTGTCTGTATCTTTGTGTGTACAGCGCCAGAGAGAGAGAGAGAGAGAGAGAGCTGGTGGGGGGTGGAGGGAGGTGTTATAATACGTATGTAACCAGTGGGCGGCGATGGGCGTGGCCGAGGCGGGGCGTGGAGGGCGGGGAGAGGGCGGGGACGGGTAGGGATGGGGCGTGTGGGGGAGGGAGGGAGGGGGCGTGGTGCGCGCAGCTAGTGGGCGGGACTGCATGGAGGTAAGCACACGCCTCTCTCTCTCTCTCTCTCTCTCTCTCTCTCTCTCTCTCTCTCTCTCTCTCTCTGTTTCAGTAACTTTCATTTTTTATTTCCCTTCTATTTTATATATTCTTCTAATTCTCTCTCTCTCTCTCTCTCTCTCTCTCTCTCTCTCTCTCTCTCTCTCTCTCTCTCTCGTTTCGCACAATATTTCAGCGATGCGTCCAAAAAATCATACAAATATCCTGAAGCCTGAAATCTTAACGCACTTATTTGAAACTACGACGCTGAGGTTGCTGCGATTATATTAACGTCGAATTAAGTTAAGTTTGGTTAGGTTAGGTTATTGTATTAGGTGCGTAATTAGTCATGAAGCGTCGAGGTTGTACACTACTGCCGAAAGAGCGCTAGTTATATAAGTTAGCGATTACAAGTGAGCGTGGCTAGCGATACTAGTTAGCGATTACAAGTTAGCGTGGTTAGCGATACTAGTTAATGGAACGATATTATATTAGGTGCATTATTCTATTAGTTATGAAGCGTAAAAGTTGTTCACTACTACCAAAGGAACGCGAGTAGTGAACGTTAGTTGTTAGTAGTCAGCATGGTTAGCAGTGACTTGACGTTCCTGCCGCTTGACTGTTTCCAAAGGCCGCAGAAATGACTAGCCGGATTTTTTAGTGTTTCTCCTGTTAATAGCGTATAAATCTTGTTAATCTGTCACTAGGACCATCAAAACGCCTTTAAAAACCGCTGTAACCACAAGTATAGCGTTCTGCATGTAGTATGGGGGACTATTCTGGCTTTTAAACTTGCAAATAAACTTGGTCTTGGTTTGCAGAGTTGGAATAGAACTTAGGAGCTGGTTTTGTGGACTTACGGGATGAGTTGAAAATGAACTTAAGGACTTGGAACCAGGATTTGGAACCGGGACTTGGAATCGGGACTTGGAATCGAACGTACGGGTTTAGAATCAGAACTTCGAATTGGACGTGCGGGACTGGAATCGGGACCTGAAATGGAACGTGTCTGATTGGCATTGATTTGGAATCGGGACCTGGAATCGGACATATGGGCTTCAAATCGGGGCTTAGGAACTAGGAATCGGACATGTGGAGCTAGAAATTCTCTCTCTCTCTCTCTCTCTCTCTCTCTCTCTCTCTCTCTCTCTCTCTCTCTCTCTCTCTCTCTCTCAACTTTCCATATCTAAGCTATTTTATTTCCTATGTACTCGTTTTTTTTGTTTTTTTTTTCGTAGCTCCGTTCATGGGTATGGTTCTGTTTCGTGTGCGTGTGTGCGCGCGCGTCGCTTGGTTCTCTCGCGACGTGTGTTGTGGTAATTAAAGCGTTAACTAGCAGCTGTGAGGGAGGAAGCTGGGCAGGTCAGTGCTTTGTGTGTGTGTGTGTGTGTGTCACAGCTGCATCGCATGTTTTAATTGAGACATAATTCTACACACACACACACACACACACAGTCTCTCTCTCTCTCTCTCTCTCTCTCTCTCTCTCTCTCTCTCTCTCTCCTCACATTAAATTATATTCTCTTATTCTATCATTAAATTTAATCTCAATCTTCCTCTCTCGAATCTCTCCTTATCCATATTTTTTTTTCCTTTCCCTCTCCTTCCCTCATCGCCATCCTTCTTCACTTCCCATACACTTCATTCCTTTTCCTGTTCCCTCCTTTCTCTCCCTCTTCTTTCTGCTCAGTTATGTCTTTCCCACCTACCTTTCTCTCCTGTGTCTCCCTATGTCTCTCAACCTTCCTTATTCTATTGTTTCCCCTCCCTCTTTACTGATCTTCCTACGCACACCTGTATCCCCAAACACCTGGATAATGTACCCCGTTATCCCCAGTTCCCATTCATTCAGTCCTCTGGGAATGAGTGTCAGTGTGTGGGGCGTCTCTAGAGGTTGCGGCGGCATGTGGAGTTGGTAGCGGCAGTGTTAACGCCAGGTGTTCTCCAGCTCTCTCACGAACCTTGGGGGACTCGCGCGAGACTTGTTAGGCGGCTGCTATTGCTTCGTATATCGCCGCGTGTTCTTAAAATTTCGTTCTCTCATCTGGACTCTTTCAAAGACCGTTTTCTAATGATGATGAGGAATACTTTTTAAACTCTAAAAGCATAAGACAAAACTTTAAAACTGCTTTACTGTGAAAAGAAGCTCGCCATCCCCCTGTCCCTCTGCCCCCCATCCCCTCAACACTGCCGCGCCCTGACACAAGTCTTGCCATTCCCACCACCCATCTCACCACAGCCACCTGCACCATATATGCATACGCCACTAGCGAGACAGGAGCGCAGACTGTCGACGAGTGTATCAATATTTTGTTGGTCAGCGGCCGCAGACCGGTCACATGTTTATACATGTGCAATCAGTTCCCCGCACCGCGCGGCGAATGGAATCACGAGCACCTCTTAACCTTCTCGTTTCGCGTGGCGTCAGGCCCAACGTGGCGTCAGCCCTGCCTGCCTGCCTGCCTGCCGCTCTGTTAACTGTTTGTCGTGGACAGCTTGGTGTAATTGTCCTAATTGACGTAATGTTGTGCAAATACGCGATGGTCTTTGTGACGCATTACACAGGCGGCTCGTGTTGCCTCTGTCTGTGGCAGTTAGGTGTGTTAATGGATGCTTAGTAGTAGTAATAGTAGTAGTAATACGTACATGGTGTAGGTGACCGCGTGTGATTAAATAGTAGAGGTGGTGACATGATCACATTAGAGCGCACAACGTCTTAAAGTTTCTTGATGAACGGAGGTTGAAGCTCATTTACTGACACGTTAGGTAAACTTTGAATCTCATCAGTTTTCCGTCTGGACGGGAAGGTGCTTGTGCTTGTGCCATTCGTTGTTAGAGGTCTTTGAATGAAGCTCTCCCTCCCTTCACGTTTCTCTTAAAACAAGTGGAGTTGAATAGGTTCAGGGCGCGGGATTGGAAACCCCGGGCGGCTGACGACAGGCAGGGCGGGTTTGTTTCCGCTGTAACCCCTGGTGACCTGGTGACCCGCTGACCCAGGGCGGGGCCAGCAGGAAACAGGTGCGGGGCGCAGTCTGGGAACTTTGTTTATCTTGGGGTTCACCACCAGCAGCAGGTCTTCCTACACACACACACACACACACACACACACACACACACTCAGGTCCCTTTCCCTCCCCCCTGCAGGAGACTGGCAATGACCAGGAGATGACACCCCTGCCCCCCCCACATTCCCTGAGAGGGTAAGGCAGGTGATCACCAAGCTGTCCACGTGGTGTGCGTGGCGGTGCCGCGATGGTCGCCAAGGCAGGGCGGCGAGGCGGAGGAGTGTTCCCGCTGCCCTGCTGAGCTGTGCCATTGACCTCCCAGCGTGTGTCCCTCGTCTCACGAGACTCCGGCGCGTGCCGCGGCTCCTCCGCCGCGGCACGCGTTAGTTGTGCCGCACGTGACGGGCGTCACTGACTGCCATCCATCACGCGGGGCAGGTGACTGTGACCTTTGAGCGGCCTGGAACTTGTGCCGCCAATATCGTCCTTCAAGAGTACACACACACGCGCACACACACACACACACACACACACACACACACACACACACACACAGAGAGAGAGGTGGGCCTTGCTGGCCTCGCCCTGCACGTCTCTCACTGCCACACCTTCACTCACCACGCGCTGAACACTGACCGTCGACAGTGTTCAAGACAGACGGACAATAATGCGCAGATGGAGACGTTTAAGTGATGCAGTTTATTGACGAGCACAAATAAGGAAGAGACGTGCGTGGCCTGCACACGGCAAGGAGGACGACAGGGGGGATGTAAGGGATGCCCGGCAGAGTCTGAGGCAACGGCACAGAGTTGCAATGCGGTGAATGCGTAAGGGAGTGACGAGTGAGGGGGGGAGGAGAGCAAGAAGCGTTGACCTGCCGGAATGTGAGCAGCTTTGATCTTAAAGGAAAGGTCGGGGAATCATTAAGTCAAGAATATGGAGGGAGGACGAGAACTGCAAGTGCACACACAAGAAAATGTGCAATAGATGAAAAAAAAAAATAATACATAGTCGTGATTTATTCCGTGCAATAGATAAAAAAAAAAATAATACATAGTCCTGATTTATTCCATATCTCCTTCCTTTACTGCATTCGCGTCTTGCATTTTCCATCCATCAATTCAGCCTTGACCATTCTGAACCCTCGCCTCCCTCATCATGCATTTAAGCCATGTCATTATTCTCCCTCCTTCATGCTTACAGATTTCCTGATTCACATGCATTCTCTCCTTTGATTGGTCTCCTGCATCTGTTCTCTTATTCTTGCTTCTGCTAACTCGTTATTCACTAATCGTGTTTGCAGATCTCTTCACATCCATCTTGGCCCGTATTCTGAAAACTTTGAGCCACAACTATTTACCAAAGGCACAGATGATTAGCCGGGTTCTCAAAAGGGTATTACTCCTGCTAATAATGTAGAAGTCTTGTTAATCTGCACTACAACCATAAAACACCCTTAAAAATCTATCGTTTCAACTAGAACCTTTTGATTGTATTGGAGGTGCAGCGCAGAAGTGTTTCAGAATATGGTCCCTAGTTTCGTAATTCTCTCGTGTCTCGTGCTTACACCTTTCCTCTTTCACACCTATGTTATCTTCGTCCTTTACACTCTCTTCCTCTATTATTTATATCGTCTTTCTCATTCTCATCACACGCGTTAAATTCATCTTCGGTCTTCTGTTTCTTTTCACTTTTTTTTTTTTTTTTTTCTTTGTTCCCCAGTTTTGACACCCATTCGCGTCCCATCCACACTTTCGGTCCATCGTCTATTCGTATCCTTTATCCCTCATCACGCATGTCGTCCTTCTTCTATTCGTACTGAGTCTTGTTCATCATTTTATCCCTTAGAATTATCCTCGCTCACGCGTTTCACCCCACATCTGTTTCATTTACGCAGTGTTTCTGTATTCCCTCAGCTGCGAATCCCGCCCCTCACCCTCCTCGCGTGGCCCCAGAAGTAAATTAAATATTTCAGAAGCCTCGCATCAGTCCCAGGCGCACAAGACAACACAGAGCGTCACTCTCACCTGTTCACACTTGTATTAACCTTTCCAACAGCTGATAGTTATGATTCACAAACCTCTGCAGTATTATGGTGAATTTTACGGTGTCTAGGTTTTATAGTTTCCGAGCCAGGTGACAGTATCGTTAGTTTCGGTGACGCATCTCCGACTGATTGACTAAAGCACGTTATAGTAGAGGTTATGGGTTCCGTGGGTGTTTTCTTCACTTAAAACGTGCTCTTAAGTTTTTTTTTTTTTTTTCGAGGATGTTTTAATGATGATAATAGTTTTACAAGTATTTCTATATTTGAAGCGTGCACTGGAGAAACTTGTTAGGGATTTTCAAGGCTGTTTTCATGATGCTAGTCATTTTACAAGTATTTCTATACTTGAAACGTACTCTGGGAGAAACTTATTAAGGATTTTCAAGGATATTTTCATGATTACAGGAATAGGCTAACAAAGATACCACACACTTAACAGAATCCACTAGAAAACATTTCGGTTTCCAAGGAGTTTCCGTGATTGGGACGATAATTTACAGTGAATTATGCTTCACTAAAGAGAACAAGGATAAAATAAATGAGAAAATCTTCAAACTAAACACCTAATTGACCTTTAAAAACAGTCTGGCGAGAGACCAAAACGTTTAAGAGCACGAATCGAACTGACAAGCCAATAACAAGTCGTAAATAATATTGCTTTAGATCCAAGAGCTGACGCCATCCTTGTCCATACCTTGCCCATTAACTATGCACACCGTACCTGGACAGAATGCCTTTCAATGATTCACAAGGCCCTCAAGCCTCAAAACATATACTCGTGTCTGTAACCTGGAACAAACCAAGTATTTAAAAACATTTCGGCGTGCTATCTCTTCTTGTAATACAGCGGAAGTTTTTTTTTTTTTCTATTTTCATTATTCCAGTAGTAGTTTAACAAGAATTATGTAAGCTTTAAACCAATGATCGTATTCATGAACATTCTAGCGTCTTACAGGGATTCCTTGTTTTTACCCATGTAGCTGAAGTTATTTGAGTTTTCAATTGTTTTCGTGATTCTAGTGAGAGTCTAACAAGGATTTTGTAACCTTGCAACCTGAAATAAACAAAGGCATTCATTTCAACGTCTTACCTGCGGAAATTATTTGGGTTTTCAATTGTTTTCGTGATTCTAGTGATAGTTTAACAAGGATTTTGTAACCTTGCAACCTGAAACAAAGGTATTCATTTCAACGTCTTACCTGCAGAAGTTATTTGGGTTTTCAATTGTTTTCGTGATTTTGGTAATAGTTTGACAGATTCCTCCTGCGTTACTCGTAAAAGGACCCAGGAGAAAACGACTGGTCATCTCTGACCTTTGAAAATAGTTCTTGTGATAAATAAAGGCGTTTCAGAGTAGTGTTCACCTTTTACTGTTTGGTTATATCGTCGCGCCATATATAATCCTCTAGGGTGCTGCAGTGTTAAATGGCGTGGTGTTGGTGGTGGTAGTGGTGTCACAGGTGGTTATAGGAGGGGGGGGGGAGTCTCCGGTAAATACGTAATGGAGTGTGTTGTCAAACTTTTCACCGCTTTAATCTCGCCTGCTTTTTAATGAACTGCAGTAGAAATTGTTCTGGGTTTTAGAGATAGGAACTGTTAAGGCTTTTGGAAGTAATTGTATAGAAATACTGTAGGTTGATGGAAATGGCAGAAATTGTGGGTTGGTGGAGATGACGAAAATTATTGTGGGTTTTGGTGGAAAGACAGATTATTGTGGGGTTATAGAATAGAAATCATTGTTATTGTGGCTTCATGGTGGAAATACGGGATATTGTGGATTTGAGTAAAAATCAAAATCCTTTATTAAGGATTTTAGAGAAGCTGTATCTAATTAATCTTAGACCTTCCGTGATTTAAGATTTAAGGAAGTTTGTGTGACTAATCTAATGTTTTAGATTTGGCAAGGTGTGCGCGTTGGTGCTGCTGCTGCGGCCGCAGTCAACTTCCTGCCGTGGTGTGAACAGCGCCACTGACATCATCTACTCGTCTCTACCCTGATCTGACATGAGCTGAGTTGGTGCGTCAAGGTGAAGGATGTGCAGGTGTGCCGTTAAGTTGGCAGTCTTACTGAAGCCACATTCCAGGTTAACAAGCTTCCTCTGTTAAAAAGGACTCTCAAAGTTTCTGCATCTCATAAAGTAAATTCTAGCAGCAACATATAGCCAATTTTTTGTTTACCAAGGTCTGATTTTGAAATAAGTCAAAATTCTTTTTTTTTTTTTTTACAGGTGCTGCCACTACTAGTATCCCTCGCCTCGCCTGTCTGTCACATTGCTGAGCCATCCATGGACTTCAGCAGCAGTCTAAGGAAGGAAGAGAGAAGACGGCATTCTCATCACCCCTTGCTTCTGTATCTGTTTTGTCTGTGTTCTGACAACAACCCAACAGAAATGACGAACCAAAAGACCACCCCCTCCTATATATTGTTAAAAAGACCCCCTCCTATATATATCTTTAATATATATTTCTAAAATTTCACCCTCTATATATATTAATCATTCAAATAAAACCAACTAATCCCCCATCCCAGTTCTCTCCAATCCCTCCCCACCATATAAACAAACAAATCCCCAACCCCCTTCCCCCTTCCCAGTTCTCATTCTAGTTAATCTCCATCCTCCCCCACCTCCTAGTTCTCACTAACTAATCCTCCCCTACCCCCTTCCCCCTTCCCAGTTCTCATTCTAGTTTATCTCCATCTCCCCCCCCCCCACCCAGTTCTCAAAATAGTATTTCAACTATTTCATCTTCCCTGTTCCCTTTATCTCTGCCTCTTCCATTTTTCTACTTTTCACTTACCTCCCATCTCTCTCCCTCCTCTCAAAACACTTGGTCTTCCTAGTCATGGACTGCTCCCCACACTGGTCGGCCAGCCATGGCGCACCTCGCCAGGATGGAGAAAGACTCAACATGGAAAAAGAGACACAGCATTAGTCCACTGATATTGTTTAGTTCTATTCTTAGTAAGGCGTTAGTATATTATCAGTAATGGAATATGTATCAACTCTGGATAATGTATCAGCTTAGCGCGCACACACACACACACACACACAGAGAGAGAGAGAGAGAATTACAATAACAAATACAATCTTCAACTCACTGTTAGCGTTGATGTCTGCTGCCTCCACTCACCACTTTCCCTTGACAAATAGCCTAAAGCCAGCAGTGTGACATTAAAATTGCCTGGAATGATGCATATACATTTACTTCATTGCTACACAGATTCCTTGTAGCCTCACACACAGATGAACAACTGTCCTCTGTACGTGAACCTTACATCTGCCTCACGGTTCCTGGCACAGCGGCTCCTGACCTCTGTGGACAGTGTGCTGGGGCAGGAAGGCTGTGTTATTTTCAGACAGAGCACAGGCCAATAAAGAAGAGGGGTGAAAAGAAAAATGCTAACAAATACCACTTGAAAAGAATTTTTGATATTCCAGCTATCTAATAATAAATAGGTATATTGTTTCATTACTTTCCTCAGGGAGAGAGAGAGGATGGCTAGTTCAAAGCAATAATGGTAGTCTGTGGTCAGCTACTACTCATGCTAAAAAGTGTGAAAAGCACAGCCAAACTTTTCCAAACTTTTAAGTTACCAATGAAATGATTTTTTTTCATCATCCTAATTTGAGAACACAGAAAATGCATTTACAAATAAATATCTAGAGAAATGCATAAAGTAAAAAAAAAAAAAAAATGAAATTTTGTGTTATTCCAATTTATATTTTTTTCTTAACTTCAGAATAGTGATTGAAGAAAACTACTTCACACCTTATGATTTACCAGTGACTTCAACAAGCCCTTGGTGTGCAGCACAAGTGTGAGGGGTGAGGTGGTGTATGGTGGCTGCCAGTGGTCACCACCACACTGAGGTTTAGAGTGGCAGGGAAGGACGCCTCTACACTGATGTGCAGTGGCTGAGAGAGGTCACATCACAATGAGGTGTACAGTGATGGGAGTGGTTTTCACCACACTGATGAGGTGAACAGTGGTGGGAGGAATCACCACAGGTCAGGACCCTCACCACTGCACTGACACTGCCACAAAGGTCAAGAGCCAGTGAGCTAACAGATTACATCAGTGCTGACAATGACTGGTGGAGTTTGTACTAAGCTGTGGTCAGTCATTTTGGTAACCATTGAGGCTGTGCACACTAATGAACCAGACGGGTAAGCAGCCCAAGCTTGGTCCCCTGCCTACCTGAGAGGAAATGCATGTACTGTGCTCTTGGAAGATTAGATTTGTGTGCATTTACTTCACATAAAAGTTTAAGCAACCAAAAAGTCATCCAGTGCCTGCATTTTGTCTTGCTTCAGCATTTTCTTCAGGAACACTTCCTCCTTCAAGCATCCCTCTGCACAAATGAGTGACTGATGACTGACTAATAAAGAATAAACTTAAAATAGTAGACTTGATTGTAAAGCCTTAAATCACCGAGACAATGTAGTCAAAATAACCTGCATAAACTATTGAGATAGAATAACTGATGTAATCTGCAAAGAATTACTTAGTAGGACAGATCATAATAGAATGTACTTCTTCACACCGACTGGCAAGACATACAGATACTTGTTCACATCTGATTAAGCTTCATTTACAGTATGTACATGATAACACTACAGAGAACAATCCTGGTGGACTGATATCACACGGTAAGAACCATCACGCTCTCACTCTAAAGGTGCCAGCCCAATACTGCACACTTACAACCACGTTTCCTGTTTTTCCTGTTTTCTTCAAGTATTGAGGGAATTCCTTGCATTCTCTCTCCACCAATGTCTCTCTCAAGATGGCAGTGTTCCTTGGCACGTGGTTTCCCCCCCCAGCAGGTGACGGGAGCATCACACTGCCGGGAATATGCCTGGGTGGCAGCACCTTTACTAAGCATGAAAACTACAGTGGTTCCCTGCTGCTTCTCTACTTCTCTCCTTCCTGTGCTGCCGGCAAGCCTAACATGGTTACTTAGAGCCAGAACATGAGCCACTTCAAGCACTTATACATTTTAGGTCAAGCTGGTGCAAAACAAAAAAAAATTAACATTGCCCAACTAACAGTTATTTCCTTAAGTAGATAGCTTGCACAAAGTTGTCTTCTGCAGCGCAGTGCAGTGATAGTAACAGGAGGCAAGTTGTGCCACAGCAGTCTCCAGCTCGGCATCACAGACAACAGGGCTGAAGGAGTCACTAACCCAAACCGGGGTTAGTGTTCGTTGGGGGAGCGGCTCCTCTCATGCTTCGTGAGTGCCTGCTCCAGCACCTCCGAGTCCATGGGAGCATTGGTGAAGATGGCACCTGCCAGCAACACACCGAGGTTATGGCGGCATCTCAGCCAGCATGATTATATTCATCAAACTATTTTAGTTGGCTAACCTAAGAATGTAAGAAAATAAGGAAAACTGCAAGGAATCATCAGGCTGACACACAGCAGCTCCTAACATGACACTAGCATGCCCACACAGGCATGTCAATCAATAAATCTTATTTCCTACATCTGCACTACTCATTTATTTCCATTCAACACTAATGGGACAGGAAGGTGGAGCAATGATGTGGCAGAGCTTAGTACAAAATTTTGGTATAGCACAAATCATCAGCTGACATGAGGCCAATGCATGACAGACAGTTTCCCTCCAATAGTTAGGGGGATGAAGCCATGCACAGCACTGCTATGGCTTAAAGGAATTCTGTTGTGACTGCAGAAATTCAAGACCACAATTCCACATCTTACATTCCACACCATTCTCTGCTAAATGGACAGGAATTATAATGAGAAAGGAAACATCCGTAAACTGTCTCCATCTAGCCAAGAATTCCAAGCCAGGGTTGTGAGCCGAACACACGAACCACTACTCTACCAGGTTCCATTACCTTAAAGTACACCAGACACAGAGGGATTGCAGCAACTCACCCACAAACACGTGTGTGCCCCAGTTACGATGGGAGATGACCTTGCAGCACCCCAGGTCGTCTATTCGGAAGCCCAGGTGGCGGTAACGTTCATCCGTTTCGAAAAGTGTGGAGTTGGTGAACTGGCCGAGGAAGGGGCGGCCGGATGCTGGGTCAATGAAATCTGCCCAGTAACCCTCACGCTGCAGGATGGCACAGATGTCCTCCGCAGCAAGGATGAACTGAGGAAAAGCCAATATTAATATGATGCTTTTTGTATCTTTTGCATTGTAGGCAAAGAGTAAGGTTAGGTAAATTGATGAATATCCTGATCATTTTGTCCTTACTTTGTGTGTAAATCAGCAGCAAAAAGGATGAGATTAAGCTGCATGTGAGGAAACAGGATTCTCAAGTCCAATGTCATTCTTGGAAAAATAAAAGAAAGACAATAACAAACATGACATGAGGGTTCACCGAGCTTCACTCACCTCTAACATTACCATTGTCCTACATTCATTCCTCACAAGACTAATGGTAACAGTGTACAGAAATGTTACTTACATTATTAAAAAGATGGAAAAATATTAATGGTAACATATCTCATCCTAGCTACTCTGCCTCCCACTCCCTGGAACTCCCTCTATGGTGCAGCCAGGACAAAGACATCCATGTGTTCCTGTCCAGTCTTCACACTCCACTCTTGCTACTCACATAAAGCTGCAGCTCCTCCCTCTCATTCTCCATGTCCTCGGACCAGCAGCTCATGTCGTGCTTGGTCCTCTGGCTTAGCGTCACCACAGACAGTGGCCCGTCTCTCAGGTTGCGGCCCGGGAACAGGTCCAGGAAGTCTGCCGCCACGCAGGTGAGAGTTATGAATTAGAGGATGTGATAGAGTTTCTTGCCTTACCTTTCTTGATGAGACCCAGGCACATGTTTCCTTCTTTTCCTGACAAGATCGAAGCACATCAACTCACCTTTCTTGATGAGGTCAGGGCACTTCTGCACCTTACACTCCAGCACATCGGAGGGGTGAGGGGGCATGGTGGCTGGGTTGGGGGAGTCCTCTAAGTCTGGCAGTTTCTCGGGGCTGCACTGACCCAGCGCCTGTGCCAAATAGTACACTGGTTTACATGGGAGCACACAACACTTTGCTGTGCTGCATCACACATCCAGGTTAAAATAAAAAGGTTAGCTGGTGATGGATGAACTTGTAGATACTGTGTGCTTTCCCTCAATCATTCAATTTCATGAGTTTTCTTAAGAACTGGACACATTATATAACAGGGTGGTACATGACTAATAAAATGAAAACTAATTCATAAACAACAGCCTACAGGTGACACTACAAGTAAATTATATTTTTTATGTCTAACACCAAAACAATAACAGACAACCTTACACCAATGATGAAATGAGGCCTGCAGGGGAGGGTGAAGTGAGGCCAGTAAGACGAGGTGGACAATCAACACTGGTGGTCAGATTTTAGACAAGGACAAGGCCCGAGATAAGATAGAAACACAAGGTCACCTGTATGCCTTACTGACATCCCTTTAAGAAATATAATCAAGGCAAGGCAGCTACACACACACACACTCACAAACATTCCCTCACACCTTAGCCTTTTGCTCTATGTGGAAGACACAGCACCCATCCAACCATGTCACAATGTGCAAAGGTCAACACCACAACATATCTGGCAATCTTTATAGCAGCCATACAACTAATCTGCTTCATCAGTGAAACATTCAGTCACCGAGTATCAGCAGGAAGGAAAAGGTTCATTTCAAGCACATCATACCTGCAGTTGGTTTTCATGGTTGGTCTTGTAGGTGAGAATATCGGGTACAGGGGGGCGGGGCAGAACAGAAGTGAGCTGTGGAGGGGGTGGGGCACGAGTAGGTGTGCCAAGGTGGTGACTCAGCCCCACATTGCCGGGCAGGGGCAGTCGCTGGTCACTGGGACCAAAAATCCCCGCACGGATGTCCAACCACGTGTCCAGTTGTTCTGTGGCATGATAACAAATGTTAACTAATAATTTATCTTGATGATCAATACATTGGTCAAGGAATACAAGGAAAAAATGAAGAAATAACCAATTACTTGAATCCTCCACCCTTATTTCAGTCCAGTAAGTTTTAAACATACCAGACAATGAAACTGAAGTAGAGAATGAAGCAACTAACACACATTTTTATGAAGGAACTGGAGACTGCCTGAGGAACACTTTATGCCATCTTCAACTTAAAATTCCACGGCCAAACAAACAACTACTAAACAAACAACTGCTGAACACAAATCTGAAGTGCAAGTACCTGTGGCTACCTCCTTGACATCAGGTGGGGGGGTGGCTTCGTTGGAGTTGTTGCTACCCTGACTGGAGAACAACCTACGGCCGGCACACAGCGAACGCAGACTCCTCGCTGAAACTGTCACTACGCGGTCCCCAGAGTACAGCAGCTGTTGGGAGGAGAGGGGGACTGACTGGCTGGCTGATACTCTGGTGGTGTGACACTGAGGAGGGAACAGAGGAAGAGCTGGGGAGTATGTGAGGGACTGACTGCCTGATATTCTGGTGCTGTGACAGTGAGAGAGGAATAATAGAAGAGCTGAGGAGGGAAAGAGCAATTAGGATTCACGTCAAGTGGGAATATCAAGGGCCATGCCAATCCCCAAGAGTTCCAGGCCAAACTACCACACCAGCAAGGCAGCTCCGAATACTTCACAACTGGACTTATCCATAAATGAGCTTCACCTGTGCCAGTTACCACTCATCCACACAACAGAGGCCCACACTGCTCTACGTGAGTTTTTAGCTCTGGGCTGTTTGGTTTGTTTATATCTTCCCTGATTCTTTTGGTTATCAATATATGAATTGTACTATTAATTTTATCTTATCAAGTTAAGAAGTGCCGTGCAAACAAACATTTTCTCCACCATGTAACAGGGAGTATAAAAGAGTCATGTGCTTCTTTTGGTTCCACATGTGCCCTTTTGGTTCTCAACACATGAGAGGAGTGCCATCATTTATGTTTAATCTCATAATCATCTTGTGAAGCATCTGCGTCCAAACTTCCCTGATGCATCTTATCAATGGTGCCATTGTTATCACCAGAAAATCAAATCCAACACAATTTCCTCAGAATCTGACAACTGACAGACATGCTACAAATATGTTAAAGAAGATTATGAAGATATTAATTTCTATTTAGTGTCCCTCCACTTCTTTATGGGGCTCAACAGCTTAAGTGTTTGAGCAAAAGGGCCACATGTTCTCTGATATGGCTCAGGTGTGGTCTTGGGCTGAGCTTCCCTTGCAGGAATATTCTTTGTGGCATTCTCTGTCATTTATTCTTATTTGTGCTATATGAAAATTCTCCATTCCTCAAACAGAACAAAGTACAGAAACATTTTATTTGTTACTTCAAGAATTCTACTTTCATGAGCTGAAAGTCACATGCAATTGCTATTTATTATTTTACAATCAATATCTCACATAATTTCCTCCTGCAACATGTAAATAACCAAATTTCAGAAAAAAAAAAAATCTCAAACATGCACACACAAATCTCTACAACCAACAAAACCAATAAAATAAATTAAGCGTTGCCACTTACCCGAGCTGCCATCACTAGAGCTGCCCTGCAAGAGTAGTGACAGAAGTGCTCCAATGGATCCACAAGCTGAGCTGAGATGCTTCTTTGCTGGCTGACTCAGCACCTCTCACTTTCTGTAGGAGAGACACATTCAACAGTCAGTGACGAAGTGTGGTTGTAGCAAGGATGTTATCACTACCATTTATCTTTTCTAGGAGAGAGAGAGAGAGAGAGAGAGAGAGAGAGAGAGAGAGAGAGAGAGAGAGAGAGAGAGAGAGAGAGAGAGAGAGAGAGAGAGAGAGAGAGAGAGAGAGAGAGAGAGAGAGAGAGAGAGAGAGAGAGAGAGAGAGAGAGAGAGAGAGAGAGAGAGAGAGAGAGAGAGAGAGAATTTTATGACCAATGTTCTCATTCTCATTTTAGGTCCATTATTCTATTAATACATACACAGATGCAGGGGGACATGCGTAACCACACTTCCAGAGATAACCCATATCTCATTAGGTGATGAGGGCCCATGAATGTCTTTTAAATAGCATGTGCACACAAGATTTACTGCAGTTTCATACAGTATGTAGGACACACAGTAGTTGACAAGAGAATCAGGATCATGGTGAGATCAGATGAGATGATTAAGACATTACAGCAAATGTGTGCAAAGTGAAAAGTTGAAGTTCGTGTAGGACACCACCGCAGCCTCAGAGCTCCTGCCTTTGGCTCACCAGTGCGGGCATCCACCAGAGCTGGCCAATTCCATCCCTGCTGTGTACAGGTGTGTTTGAATTGATGCCCCTATAGCTGGGTTTTGTGTCTTCTATTAGTCAAAACTACTAAGACAAGACAGCTTACCAAACCAAGGAAATAAGCTTGGTTGGCCAGGCAAAGCTGTGTGTGTGTCATCAAAAAAATAGCTCTAGCCATTCCTGGAAGATTTCTGTGAGGGCTGTGTATGTGGGGGAGCTTTCTGTGAAGTCTGTCCAACATGATCACCAACACAAGTGAAGGAAGCTAATCCTGAAGTGTTTGGTGAGATGCCTGTGACAATGGATGGCAAACAACTATCTTCCTTCAAGTGATGCACAGCTACTGTTACACTGTCAATATTGCTAATTAACCAATTCATTTATTTCCTTCGTTTTGTGGTCTGTGTCCTTCACAGCAACTATCTAGGCCATCTTGTCTACATGGCCTCAAGCAGTAAAAGAAACACTGAACCAGCTCTGGCAGACCTTTGTGAGCAACCCACATGACGGCCAACAGTGGGCAGGGTGCCAAGGCTGCCATGGCACAATACCCCCAACACAATTTCCTTCCACATTAATTTTTTCTCTCAAATATGCAAACAAAATTCACTAAAGTGTCTGGATGCTTCCACCAGGACACCAAATCTTTTTGTTGAGCACTGTGGGTGTAACGATCTCCATGTCTTGGATTTCACAATCAGAATAATTTCTAATCCCAACTGTTCCCACCACAAGTCAATTAGATTAGAAAGAAATTTAGAATGTGAACCCCTGGAGCACCTCAGCATCTCCCTGCATGATGTGGACATGCAGGGGTGATGTTCTGTGAGTGAAGCACCGAGGTGAGGGTTTTGTGACCTGGGATAATCTAACCAACACCATCTCTTAACAAAGCAGCAAAATATTCATATAGGTACAGTGATGAGGTAAAACCCTTCACCCACCAAGTACCTAAGTTTGTTGAGGATGGGGAGGGACGACTAAAGAATATACAAGGATATGCTATTGGTAAGATTTACCGTGGCTTGCAACACTTATGATTGCATCTATAATTCTGAGCAATCACGTGATATCACTGCTCAACCCGACCAATAACAACCATTTACTGCAAGTTCATTCATTAATTTCCATGTAATTTTCTTTTCTTCCACATTTTTCCTACTTCACATCATCAATCAGGCAAGTCGTGCATTGATCCTCACTTTTACAATTTCCTTCACCTCAGCTCCACAGCATATCCATCACCTGAACTCACCACCAAACACTTGGGGACCAGGTAACACTCCACCCCGCCCCCCACACACACACACACACTGAACATATTAATGAGCACACACACACACACACACACACACACACACACACACAGGTACACACCTCAACTATCTCCCACATTAATCTACCACACGGAAACAGCAACATGACACAACGGGAGGCATGAAGCTCGCGCAGACAAACAAAAAGTGACTGACCTTAATGAATCGAGATCTAAAACTGAGCTACAACATAACCCATTACAACCCATTATCCCCACGCCTCTCACCTAACAGCCTCCTGCTACCCCCCCCCCTTCACTCACTCATGTACCTACTGGGGACCTCACAGCGTCTTAGCGAGTAGTACAAGGTGGTATTACACACACACTGCCACAGAGAAGGAACCAGCTGGCAGCCTTCAGCCCTCCGCCTTCGGGAACTCCACACTTCGGCTCCTTGTTCATCTCGGTACTTGGTAGTGAAATTTTTATTTGTTTAATTTATTATTTATTTATTTTTTTAAAGGACTGACAGTGTTCTTGCGACGGTGAATTATGCTGGTGTTAAATGTGAGTTATCTGTGTGACCTACGTGTTACCCCAGTGTCTGTGTGAATCTTGTTTACAGTTTTTTTTTTTTTTTTTTTTTTTTATCTTTTTGTTTCATCAGTCATCGGGTATTTTAGACATTGCACATGCTATACATTTGCCTTTTATCGCCATGGTTGTCTGCTGGGAATTAAGGCCAAGAATAATGTGTCAGGGAAATACAACGCAGTGAGTGACATAATTCTAGAAAGAGATTGAGGAGAAAAAAACAAATGTAGCACATGCAATCGCCAAACAACTTCTGTGTGATGGCAACGCACAGTGACGACAACAAATGCAAATATAGATGATAACAGATCTAGGAGTAAGCCAGTTGTCATGCAGTAAATACTTTGGGTTTTGAAGGTCATGTAACATTGCGTCATTCCGCCAGCCACGCACGGCGACCGTGATGACGCGCCGCTCACCTGATTCGCGACCCTCACCTATTAATTAACCTGCTCACCTTTGTCTTGTCTTCCTCCCCTCGGACAGCAGCACTAGGGCATAGCACAAGACAGTTCCGTATTGGGGATAATGCCACCAAAGTATTTTGCTTCCTTCTCTTGTCTATAACGCTGTGGTATCTGACGTTTTGTGTTTGCTTTCTACTATAAAGTGTGTGTGTGTGTGTGTGTGCCCAGCCAATGTCTATACCTTAAAAGTATATACATTCCATGATCTGCATTAAGGAATTCTAACGCTTCCTTGATCAACACACACATACACACACACACAAACAAAAGTTCACCAGTTGTAACTAGTTGTGACAAAACGGACTTTTTTTTTTTATTACAAAAAGAATCGCATATACTTACATGTCTCATAATATGAACTTGAGTTTCTACCGTCTCCATAATCGAAAGGAATGAGTCAAGGCGACTGATTATATACTAAAGAACTCCCATACCACCCTTCTCGCTGCCTCGACAGACACTACTTGGTCATCACACCACAAGTCCCTCCACCCGTGCAAGTGCGTCGCCAGATCCCCTGCAACCCCTCATTTTTTTTTTTTTTTTTCGCAACAGGGGAACGCTCTACCAATAGCCCATCCATCCAATAGTCCATCAGTATACTCCACACATTCATTCCCTCGTACCCGAGCGACGTTCATGCTTATTTACAGCTCCCGACCATTAAGAGGATGTTCATTGCGAATGCCTGCTGATTCTTAGTTAAGTTAACACATCGTCATGCAACTGTCGGGCTCAGCAAAGAAGGCATCACCATCAACCCTTCCAGCATCCTTCAAGTGTCTGGCGAGCACTCAAGATTAAGGGGTTCTGGCTTTCTACGTCTGAAAATCAAAGCCATGCACTCCGCAGAAAAATCGCGATGCCTCTAATACACCACGGGCGCGGACCCTAAAAAAAGCGGCATATGAACCTTTCCCATAAGACTGGTAGGACTACTGGATCGTCTCCCTCAGAAGAAAGGATAGTGCGTTTTGAAGTCAATGACCCTGATAGTTGCACTCATCTGTGGCCGCCTCGGAAATTAGCGCTGGCAGCTTCGGTGTCCTTAGCAGTAGAAAAATCCTAGAGCTAATGTAGATGAACTCGTCTGTATTATGAGACAGATGATGTAACCAAGAGCGCATACGTGTATACACCGACACACGCGCACCAGTTGTTGTGGGCATGCTTGAAGCAAGGCAACATGCAGGAACATAATTATTATTGCCAATCAAGCAGTCATGAGAGTTTACTACTGTCTCCTAAACCTTCCTATAGATGTAATACCCTACTTGGGCACTCAGTAGAAACACTAAGAATTAATCTGAAGGCGGGATTTACCTTGAACCATGAGAGGCGTTCGCCTGGGTGGGGGATCGAATCCTTGACATGCCTGAACAGAAGGGCGGGTCCATGAACATCGGCGGGAACTTTTAACGATCGCCGGTCTTACTTGGACACCTCATCTTTCACTTCCTTAGCTTTTCCACCTCAAAAGACCACAATCAATTTCACTTTTTTTTCCTTTTTTAATACATAGCTTACAACGTGGCATCAACTTTCTCATATTCAAATAGCCACAGCGTGAGTGTCTCTCTTCCCCCTTGACTCGGAAGAGCGTATTGTTCTAAAAGGAAACAGGAGAACCAATTTTCATTCTTTATTCCAAGCTACGAATAGGCTTCACTTTTCCATGGTCAAAAATATACACATACAATGTCGTACCTTAAAATCGTCGACCCACAACTCCGGATACAAAAATCTTACACGTCCTTTTACGTAATTTCAAATCCAGGTGACTGTTAAGTACAAAAAGGCACTGAAGTGTGTAATAAGTAGTACTTGGGAGGAAGGAATTATATATCACAGAGGGAGTTACTTGGTATTAAAAAGGTCTTTGTTACTTGAGGGAAAAGGCAGAAATGGCATTGTGTTGCTGTGTGTGTGTGTGTGTGTGTGTGTGTGTGTGTGTGTGTGTGTGTGTGCGTGTAGTAATGTAAATGTCACATAAGACATACAAAAATTTCATGACATTTGATAATTTAAGTATGTATAGTAAGGCAAGGCTGGAATGGCTTGGTGTGCAACAGCTTACTGCCACACTGCTTCTGTCTGTCTCAAGAAATGTAAAACAATTCAGAAATCAAGATTCACTTGTAATCATAATGTAAAATATATACTCTATACTGTTTTTGGGCGGGTTAAATGTATGTGTTTCTTCCCATCACAGAATACAGGAATGTGTGTGTACTATGTATATGTATACGTGTATGAATGCATCTTCACCTCATTCCATAGTTGAGATTCATTCATGTACATCAACATCAACAAGCTATTAAGTACATACATGGATGGACTGACATAGACAGACAGATTCCTGGAATGTCTACCTTGAGGGTCCTGAGCCTGGCGGGTGTCACCACACTGCCTCCTCATGCCACAACTAACTCAAGGCCAGGGTTCCTTGGTCCCAATCTGACAAGCTAATATGTACATTTATCTTCTTGATGCATATCTTTCAACATGATCTAATTCTTGTCAACATGGTCGTAGTTTTCTTCTCATATGCAAGACCTGCTGTGATGGTCTTCAGCACAATTGCTGGTCACACAAGTTTCACAGATGGCATTTCCAGCAACACTTCTGAGCTGGTCTTGTGAGCTGTGAACATCCCCATACTTTCTCTTCTTGACAGAAAATGCACTACGTAGTCCTAATTTTTCTTTCTGTCCACAGATTTCTTACTGTATTCTTTAACTAATGGTTACATCAAATTTTTTTCACTTGCCCTTCATCCCACCTGTTGCTGCAATACATACAGTGTTGGCGCATCACGTTGCTTGTGACAGATTCGCGGCAACACACAGCTGCCAGCTAATCATGTGTTTCTGATCTGCTTTGTGTGACAACAACAAGTCACAATGTTCATAAATATACATATAAAAGATTAAATAACTGTGAACACATTTTCACAAACAAGAAAGAAACTATTATTAACAATTATGCACTCATTCATACAAATAATGTCCTATTCACATTTGGCTAACTTATGATATTTACAATATTGCTACACACTCTCACACACCTTTCATCCACTAAGTTCAGAATATTACACAGAGAACATAACTGAACAAAGATATATTCTGTTTATATATTTAAAAACCCTCTTGCTTCCCTGATACACTTGCCACCTCCAAGTGTTCCACTCCTCTCCACACATCTCTGCCTCACACTCCACCTCAGGTCTGGATTACTTCTTTGCATAGCTAATTTCATGGTTATGTTAGAGGTGGAACTTGAGATCCATTATCCTCTTCCTTTAAATCTCCATGTTTCTCCTGTATCTACTTAATATATCTAGCTATCTATCTCTCCTATCCATTCCTCCTCTATGCTGACTGTGTTGACAAAACTTTTCTTCTAAGATCACAAACCTGACACATTGCTCATTAAAAATTGGTGTTAGTTATCCATCATTACGACCACACGTCATTGTGCACCATTAACTTTATGCTATAATACTTAAGGAGTTTAAGTAATGCCATCAATTTAGGCATAAGAATATAAAAACACACACAAACGCACTGAACTTGGCACCAGAATTAAATACAGCCAAGAATATTTTAAGGAGTATCACCTGCAGAAGCGTGTAGTGAGTCACCACCAAGCAATGTTAGTACAGGGCAACAAAAGGGTTCAAAGCACAACACAGCATAGATAGAGATCAGTGCTTTCACACTTTGGGAATCATGCAAAAATAAAAACTTGGCATTCTGGTTTTGGAGACTGGTCAAGCAGCAACAACAGCTTTTTATCTCACTAACATCATGTGAGGTGTTGGGCTTATCTGGTTCCTTCTCTACCTCCTTCAACCAGCCCAGCTCAGGACGGTTTGGGAAATGCTTTGTCAAGATGAAGGACACTAAAATACCACAATGGAAGACTCTGGCCTTATTTCTCCTCTTGGTTCCCTCTTTCACCAGTGGAGGGCAGCACAGAAGGCAGTGTTTGCATGTCACCTTAGTTTGATTCCCCACATTAGCCTTTGCCTGAGGTGAAAATAACTACTACATGCTTAAAAGAACCATTTGGTGCAGGAATGCCAGCAAATCACACTCCCCATCTGCAGCAAAGCTCTGAGCCAAGTACAGTTCTTGGAAACAAATTTTCAGATGTATAAAGTGAGTCTTTATTTTTCCTTTGCCTCACTTGTGTCACTTCTCATGTCACTTTAAGTCTCTGTTTCAGTGATCACCTCCACTCAATGACTCAAGACTTGGGTGACACATGGGCAAGTTCTCCCACTCACGCCGTGGCTCACAACGCCACACGTGGACTTACAAGCTAGTGAGCAAGTCCCTATAGCAGTGGACTAAATTTTTTCACTACGTCTCTACAGCTCAGATGAGGCGCTCTTCAGGCGGAGGCTTCATCATGTTGCCCATCTCCACTCGAGGACTGTAAAACTCCTGCATACAAAAATAAACACACACTGCATTACTTTTCTTTCTTGTAAGGTATTCTACAGTGATTAATATACAAGGTTTCAATAAGCAAATTATGCAACAGGTTAAATATATTACACAGTAGCTTTCATACAAATGATGTATGTAGGAAATTAAAATAGATGAATTGTTTAGTTGGTGAGGTGCACTGATGTTAAGGTAATAGTATTCTTTCCTCAGCACATATTACTTATATGATCCAATACTAAGAGTAATTAATTTTATACCAAACAGCATTTTTATCACGAACACACATCAAGTGTCCTTCATATATGTTTGAAGACACCTATCCTCCAATTTTGGATTATCCTTTTTGACCTTCCTTTTGGGACTGACACCTCAATGGGCCTTTTTGTTTTCCTTGGCCAGTGCTCCTCTTACATAAAAAAAAAGAAAAAATACATACTTGTCTGCTGGGTGAATACGTGCCCCTGGTTTGCCTCTTCTTCTTTGCCATCATGAGGAACACAGTGAGCCCCACCACTGCAATGATGAGCATGAGGCCCACCACACAGCCCACAATGATGGCCAGCTCCAGGTCCGTTGGGAACTGTACATACTCCTGTGGGGTTTGAAGTGTTTGGGAGAGTCACAAACCTTTATCCCTCATTCTCAAGTGGCTAGCATTACAGTTTAGTTCATGCTTTTAAATGCTTTGGGATCTCATCAGGATTATTATCAAAGGCCAAAGGGATGATTTGTCAGGTTTCCATGTCTGCTATTTCATATTGCTGTTACAAAATCATCATTAAATTATCATTAGAATCATGAAAATATCCTAGAAAACCTCAAAACTCACACAGCAGCCTCTTGAATGACTGATCAGCTGGCTCATGTATCAGTAAACAAGCTGGATAACTAAAAATGAATGATGTTTTCTTTAATTTTCTACTCAACCTTTATAGAAGAAAGAAATAATCAAAAGCCTCACCACAGAACATTGATCCCCAGTCCAGTTGACATCACATTCACAGCGAGTGTAGGGCACCATGTCCACCTCCTCGTCACACACTCCCTCACACTGCCCGTGGACACAGCTCAGCTGTGGGGAAGGGAGAGACCCATCAAAATGGTACAACTACTTGAATACAAAGTGTTTACAAACATTCCTTCTTCTACTAAAGTGATAAACTGTGAATGATGACAATATGAGGAATAGTTATGGCAATCGAGGCACAACATCTGCAGATAAACACATGAGTCACACGTCACAGAGGGAAAGACTTACATTGGTGCAGGGGTTGTCAAGGCGGCAGTGCTGGCCACAGAACATCTCCGGACAGTCACATTCGTATGACCCCAGCAGGTTGATACACTCGCCCTCATTTTGACATGGGTTCTTTTCATTACATTCGTCGATGTCCTGCTCACAGGTGTTGCCCACCCATCCATTAAGGCAGGAGCAGCTGAACTTGTCCAGCTCATTGTTGCAGGTGCCACCATTCTTGCAAGGCTGAGAGAGGCACTCATCGATGTCTTCCTGGCATAGTGGTCCTTCCCAGCCTGCATTGCATGTGCACTCCCATCCCTGCCAAACACAACACATTCAAGTCAATGCAGGAAAAGCTAGTAAGTGTGTGAAATAGTATGAAGGAAAGGAAAAGGTGAACAGCAATTTGGAGGTGTGACTGGAATGGTGTCAGGTGTGCAGAGAAAGAGTGAGGGAGGGAGTAGCCATATTGCTAAGTCAGAGAGTGCAGAGGTGTGTGATGGAAGGAAGTCAAGCAACGTGAACACAAGCAAATAAAGGAAGGAATAATGTAATAAAGTGAATGAAAAAAGAGAGAGAGAGAGAGAGAGAGAGAGAGAGAGAGAGAGAGAGAGAGAGAGAGAGAGAGAGAGAGAGAGAGAGAGAGAGAGAGAGAGAGAGAGAGAGAGAGAGAGAGAGAGAGAGAGAGAGAGAGAGAGAGAGAGAGAGAGAGAGAGAGAGAGAGAAAGAGAGAGAGAGAGAGAGAGAGAGAAAATACTGTCCACATCTATCTGTCAGTGGACACTCTGCCTCACCTGGTCCTGGAAGGTGAGGCTGCAGGTGCCGTGTACACAGGCAATCCTGTCTTGAGTGCAAAAGTCAACCACCTCCTCACAGTTCATCCCAGAGTAGCCAAAAGCACAAGTGCAGGTGTAATTGTCGGCCACACCTGTTGCTGGGTCTGGAAGGCAAGCAAAGGGTGAGGTAAGTGTGTGTGTGTGTGTGTGTGTGTGTGTGTGTGTTGAGAATAGCTTGAGATTTATACACTGAATTCCTTCATTTGCCAAGAATGAGTAAACTTAGAACATACTCAGAGGAAATACTTGTATTGTAAAGTCTTAAGTGCAAGATTAGACAGATACATATATACATATACCAAGGCTGTCTCCCCCAAAAAGGCAGGCAGCCGAGACAAGGCACACAACTTTCACACCACTCTCTCATCCCAACCCCCAATGGAGAAGAGAAAGTACAGTACTCCTGCCCACACTTTGCAGGGATCAGCTGCACAGCTTGCATGGTTTGTTTGAGGGGAAAGGTAATAAGTTAACAGCATTCCTACAGATAATAGTGGAGGAGGGTGAGTGCATACATGACTCTTTAGTTTGTTGTGTGCGTGCGTCTGTTTGTGTGCCTCTTTGTGACAGTTCAGAGGCAACAACACTTTACTGGTGCCACTCACTCATGACGTCATTGCAAGTCGCCCCGTTGAGACACATGGAGCTGGAGCAGTTCTTGATTCGGAGCTCACTGCAGTCCTGCCCAATGTAGTCTGGTGGACACTGGCACACGTATCGGGCAATCTGGGAAGGAAAATACAAGGAAAAAACTCATATAGATTAATTAGTAATTTTTTATTAGCAATAAACAAGATCTGACTTAAATATTTTCTATGGTTCAACAGTCTAGGAAAAAATGATATGGGGAAATTTAATATAGATCTGTGAGGAAGTTACTGCAAGGATATTTTTTGTGGTTCACTATAACAACAAGACATGTGCAGCACTCACCTCATTAGTACAGATGCCTCCATTCTGGCAGGGGCTTGAGGCACACTCGTCAATGTCCTCCTCACACCTGCAGCACAAGGGAAATGTGGTGTTGTCAAGGTGTGGCTCCAGCCATTCAGAAGAAAGCATGGCCACTTAGATGTTACTCTGGCTCCAGTTATTTATTTCTGCTTGTGTTTTCAGTAATTAGACAAAACTAACACACTTCCAGCCATGTGATCTAGGATCATTATAAATGTACATTTTCTTCTCTATCTTTAGAAAAGTGAATGATCACAATAACACACTCTCCAAACCAGTGCCATTAAAATTAGAGAGTTGGTAAAAGCACAATGAAAAATATAAAAAATTTGATGAAGTAATGTAACCATAACAGAATTATGAAACAAAAGGAATCCTGCATTATATAACAAGCAATCCTTTCACACTGATCACTGTCCCTGGAGTCAGTGGTGAGCAGCAACATGGCATGCCAGCCCTGTGGCACTCACCACTGGCCTGTGTATCCTGGCTGGCAGCTGCAGGTGTACTGGTTGATGCCATCCACACAGGTGGCACCATTGAGGCACTGGTGGGCCACACACTCATCAATGTTGATCTGGCACAAGTCTCCCTCAAAGCCATCAAGACAGGAGCAGCTGTACACCTGGGCCGGATCAGAGCAGTGGCCCCCATTCAGGCACTCATCGTTGTAGCAGACAGTGCAGCCAATGGCAGTGTGTTGCTCCTCCTGAGGGTGGAAACATGCAATTTTCACTTATTATATTGTGCTCTTATGGCTGAATGTGTAGCTTCTTCCCTAGAAAAGTACCCAGCTACACATACACACACTCTCTCTTTCACTTTCTCTCTCATAGCTCATCAAAACTTCAATATTAATTAATGTCATGCATTTCTTAACAACTAATGAAATATATCAATATCTCTCTCTCTCTCTCTCTCTCTCTCTCTCTCTCTCTCTCTCTCTCTCTCTCATAGATAAAAATAATAAAAAAGTATTTACATGAAAAGAGAAAAGTATGAAAACAAACTGCCCTGAAAAGAATATTACAGAAATATGATAAAAAAAAAAATGATCTTGAAATAACTAATGAGTATAAAAGAAACTGATTTGAAAAAAATATGGAGTATAAAGTGACAAGAAAAGAAAGAAGAGCATAACAAAAAAGTGACAAAAAGAACGACTGCCACCCTCACCATCCGGAAGAACTGGTTTTCAGCACTGTTGTTGCTGAGGTCCTGGGGGGAGAAGAAGGGGAGTAGGACCCCCTGGAGCCTGGATGGTCCCAAGCACCCCCTGAACATGTGGGTCCCAGCACTATTGCCAGGCAAGGAGGTACTGACAGTGGCAGGGGAACTCAGGAAGGATGGATCAAGCAGGTTGTGTGCCACAGAGTTGACAGGGGAGCCTCCGATCATCACTTCTCCTGAGCAAACAAAGAAATATGAGGGTGTGATGCATACAGTGGAGATGAAGAGACAGGGGAGGTCAGGAATGATGGATCAAGAAGATTTTGTGTCTCAGAGTTGACAAGGAAGCCTCCAATCATTACTTCAGCATAAAAAGGAAAACACTGAGGGCATGACACAAGACATTTGAACATTTATTTATAGCCTAATTACAATATGCTATACTGGTAAACAAGATAAATAGTACAAGCCATCCTTTCTGATTAGCAAAAGCTTTTCAGGCAGTGAAAATACTACAAATGTAAGAAGTGTGCATCAACTATAGGAAAGATTGGATAAATATAGATACAGACACATGACCACACCAGTGTACCTCAGACATAGAAGACATGTTTATAAAGGACTCAGATAAAAGAGTTCATGAGACAACATTTATACTGCTTCAGAACATCACTGTCTCAAGTTCCAAGTGTTTACATACCTCCATCCAGCACCAGGGACTTGAAATCCACAATGACTGATATGTCTGAGCCCAGCAGACTTGTGTTGTCTAGCACCACCTGAACAAACCAAAGCATTTTTAGTTTTGATGACTTATGCATAAAGATTGTAATGAAAAAGGGAAGTTAAGTTAGAATATTTATCAAAGTGAGTTAAAGGCAGCTTTTGCAACCTATATCCTTTCTCTCTTTCTCACCTGCAGGCCAGAAGGATCCAAGGACACCAGAAGGGAGTGCCAGTCTCCGTCCAGCGTGGTATTGGAGACAAAGGTAGCACTGGTGGTGGTGCCATTCATCTGCTGCACCACCACGGCGCCAGGAGCAAGGGATACCTGCACACTGGCGTCACTTCCCTGGGCATACAGCACCACACCGCCCACCTGCCAGCACACCACACAGCAGTCAGTATTATGAGAGTCAGGTCTGTAGAGTTAAGTCTGCTTATTGGTAAATTACATGCATTTTAATACCATTTGTCTTGTTATAAGATACTGCAATATTCCACAGCCTGCAAAAAATAAGATTAAACCATTCGTAATTTGAGCAAGTGGCACCTCTGAGGTTGTGAGCATGCAACCATCTGGCCATCACCTCATAGCTACACACATAATCCACCCGTGAGTCCCATACATTTTCAACTCCTTTGACGGATAAACAAAGCCTTAAAATGCATGTGTATAGAAAATTTTCTTCTTAGAATTACACGTTCTTTCACAAACTCATGTTACACCCTGTAAAAACACCAGAATATCAGACAACACACCTGACTCCTATAGACAAGCAGGATGTCAGTAAGTTGGAAGGGAGGCCTTGTGAACCTTGGAGTGTAGGAGGCAGAGGAATTGGTGCCACTTAAGGTCAGGTTAGCCAGACACTCATACCCATCCTCCAGGTTGGCACACTGAGAGCCTTCTGGACACTGGTATATGGCACAGTACTCCCGGTCCTCACAGGTCTTGCCCTTGTAGCCAATGGGACATGCACACCTGTGGGATGATGAGATGTGTGAATGCTTATGACTCTTAAGCTGTGATGTGCTTCATTCACATACCCATACATGTCATATCAGCTGGCTTGTGGGGATTCCTTATTGTCATGAAGGTCTAAAGATTTGCTGGAGTGTTTGGGAGAGAGAGATGGATGGAAGGCAGAGGAGCATCACCAAATTTCTTTATAAAATACACAAGAATATAAGAAAATAAGGGAAGCTGCAAGAACCCATCAGGCCTACACTTGGCAGGCCCTTCATGAAATATATTTACTTATTTCTACCTATCATCCCCATCCATAAATTTGTCTAATCTTTTTTCAACATTCCCTAATGACTTGGTACTAACAATCTGATTACTGAGTCCATTCCATTCATCTACTACACTCTATTTGAGAACCAGACACAAGCAGATATGATGGGAAATGTTCCAAAAAATTAGTAATACTAATACTGCAAGTCTGCAAGAACACAACACTTTATAACACTATAGTAATACAAGTTAAAGACAACATGACGCACACAACCTCTATGACAAACTCACTCAAAGTCATTCCAGGTGATAGAGCAGGTGCCTCCATTGATACAAGGTGCTGAGGAGCAGGTGTCATCGCTGACGGTCCCCTCCAAGACGTTGTGGGTCTCCACATTGCCCAGCTCATCACCTGGCATCACCACAGCCGTCACATTCTCCAGGGGGAATGGCTGCACCAGTCTTGTCTCAGACCCGTTGCTCAGCTGCAGGAAGGTGAGGAGCAGGTAACATGAGGTGTCCTCTCTTGGTATAAATTTGACAGGGATACTAATGATCTTATCTCACGTTTGTGTTCTGTTTAGTGCTAAGTTCCACAATTGATTTGTTTCTCACTCACTTCAGCTTCTGTAATCTTCCATATCTATCTATTTATCTATTCTGATGCCTAATCTTTGCATCACCTTCATGGGAATGTAAAAGAATTTTCACTTGTCCCCATCCACACCATCCTTCCTGCCACATTCCAGTCCTCCAGCTCTTTCTCTCCTGCTGCTCCAGTACCCTCACATTCTGTCCCCACATTCTGCATTAACACACACACACACACACACACACACACACAACTTTCCTCACTCTGATGTCCTGACACACACACACACACACACACACACACACACACACACACACACAGCCCTCCTCACCCTGATGTCCTGACACACACACACACACACACACACACACAGCCCTTCTCACCCTGATGTCCTGAAGTGTTCCCTTGAAGTGTGGTCGGGTGACAGAAGTGGTGAAGTTTGACACTCCCAGCTGACGCTTGACCCTGGTTGGTGCATCCTCAGGAACACCCCCAAGGAACAAAACATGAGCAGTCAGGTCACCATTGTTCTGCAGAGTTGTGTTCAGCACCAGTGACTGATCCACACTGACCTCCAGCTCCTGGTTGATTCGCTTCACCTGGAGGGACAAAGAGCAGTTAATAATTTTTGGCACTGTGACTACAAAAGGTTCATATCAACCTATAGTGAGAGTATTGTTCCTATACCTACTCTACTAATGGATGTTTCTCACACACACACACATACACACACACACACACACACACACACACACATTAAACTAAAAGAAAAAAAATATTAAAACTTGATAGAGAGAAGGGAGACTACATATTTATGAAGTGAGAAGCTGAATATTTGAGAGGATACAAGATAAGTAAGAGAGATGCTTGAATTGCATAAAACATACATATTTGCTATAGAAATACAGACTCAAGCTCTTTCTACTATAATGAGATAAATACAACAAGGTAAACACAAGCTAATGCACTATGTAGCAACAAACATTTATCCAGACAGACACACACACACACACACACACACACACACCCAAGATATCCACACAACCAAACGAGGCAGTGACTCACGTGAAGGAGGTGTGATTCCCCATCCACCAGCGACACATCCATGATGGAGAACACCTCTTCCTCAGGCCCACTCAGCAGCACTCGCACCATCAGCATGCCCTCCACCAGCTCGGCCAGGATGTACGTCTCCCGCACACCTGCAGGAGTAAGGTGTCCTTGATACAACTTATTCTTTAGGGGTGTTGATGTAGACATAACCAAAACAACATTGACTCATATTTTTGGTGTTAACTATAAACATGACTAAAATGCAGGGCAGAGAAAAAAGTATGTATTAAAACAGTACAAATCAAAATCATACGATCATCCTAACCATCCTAACTACACCTCAACCATCCAACACTCAGAGCACACAAGGTCACACAAGGTCACCCCAGTACCCACCAGTGAAGCTTGGACCGCTGTGAGTGCCAAGGTAGAAGATGAGTCCATTGGGTTGGCGGGTGCGCACCAGCATGGAGACATCAGCGTGGGTGCGGTAGGTGTTGTAGTCCACCTCGGGGATCATGACCGTCACCAGGCTGTCCTTGGTGTCTTCATTCCCAAAGGTGACGGGAGTGAAGCCTGGTGGTGGCAGTGGTGGTGGTGGTATTAGGACACAGGGAAATAAGGGAAGAAACAAGAGGTCAATGTGCCAATATACATGTACCTATATTCACCTATTATTCCTGTTCACATCTCATCTTTTATAGTTATAGCTTCCCTCACCACTAACAGTTGAGGTATTGATACAGAAACATAGGAGAAGCTACAAGAAGTTAGTGTGCCTATATACACATGCCTATATTCACCTATCATTCCTGTCATCAGTGGTAGTATTAGAAGACAAGGAACAGGAGGTACAAGAAGTCACCAAACCTATACATACCTGCCTATTTTCACGTATTATTCCTGTCATCAGTGGTGGAATTAGAAGGCAAGCAAGAGGAGGTACATAAAGTCAGCACACCTCTACATACATATCTATATTTGCCTATCACTCCTGTCCATAAATCTATCCCACTGGTGTTGGTATTATGTGATGGGTTCTATAGCAATAACACCTGTATTTTGACTTGCTAATTTTGAAGAACAGTAAAATTCTATAAGTGTAATAAAGAGTCAAAATCACTATCTTACTTTACTTCCTTCAATACCTGACTCTTCAATCATTAACACATATTCTACTTTCTTCAGGAACACCATTAAGTATAACAAAACATTAATACAATATATACAACTACACATAACCAAGCCCAGAAGTGATGTCAGATTTCAAAACAATTCAATACGTAGAGAGTCAGAGAAAACAAGAAAACAATGCAGTGTCTTCTGTATCAAAGTTATATACTGAAAGCTGTGACACCACTTCTGGCTGGAGCTTCACACACATATATAAAAAATAGCATATAAGATAGCAGGATGGCCACAGTACTTGACTGAACACAAACTAAATACATTCCACAAAAGATTAACATGGCCATCCCTAAACTGCACAACTGGTATCATATGTACAGTGAAGGTCAGAAGTCAAGCAATCTCCCACACTTATTTTCCATGTGCTAAGTGTTTTCCCTCAATCTTCCCCTTTTCACTATTATTTGACATATCTTTCCTTCATAACTAGCTACTCTTAGACATCTTTTCTTGTTTTACAGCCATCTGCAAACACTATACAGGGTAGAAATTGTAAAATCTATTCTTTTTTATGCCATTCTTTCTTGTAGGTGCTTATAAAGATTTCGTATGTTGCTTTTAGTGTTGTGAATTATTGCATATAAGGCTTAAGTTCTTTGATATGTTATGAATCTATCAGTTATCAGGCTGTGTAAGGAGACTCAGTAGATCCAAGGACTCTCTCTCTCTCTCTCTCTCTCTCTCTCTCTCTCTCTCTCTCTCTCTCTCTCTCTCTCTCTCTCACTCTGAGGTCTCTAAACCACATTATATTAGGCACAACTCCCCCTTTCCTTTTAAACAATATACTGCTGCAATACACATTTAAATATTAGCTCTTCTCATATAAGCAAAGTTCTCAATTCCAAATGCATACTTCCTATCAGAAAGCAAGTTACTTTTCCTCTCTATACTTCTCTCTTATAAAGCAATACTCTTCTCTCCTACAGTGCAAGGTAGTACAGGGAACTTCTACATCTGAACTACATGTCAAGACCCACAAAGTGATGCCTCCCACGTGGCTCCTCCTAGGAAAGGAAGAAGGAAGGCGTGAGTGGTGGAGGCAGGTGTGCATCTCAGTCTAGTTTACAAGTGTCAGATGTGCACACAGAGTCAGTGCATAGTGCTTCAAAGTGTCTCACATTATAGTACAGGATGAGAATTTCCTTATCTGAATGCTTGGTACAGACAGAGTTCCTATTCCAGATTTTGTATTTTACAGGATTTCACACACACTTACTTTTCTTCTTACTTTGGGATTACGCTTCAAAAATTGTTAATAGATAAGAAACATCATTAGTACCATAAGCCAAAAGTGCTTTAAGGAGCATTCCCATAATACTCTGAAAATTTACGGTGAACAAATTATATGTAATGTCAGCACTTGAAAGCTTGCGGATTTTGGGAGTTTTTGGAGTTTAGAATTTGGGATAAAGTATTCTCAAGGTGCAGAGAAAAGCCGTGTTGTGCTGAGTGTGTCAGGGAGTGTGCATCAGTCCTCTACCAAGTGTGCAGCAGTGCATTTGAGAAATGGCTAAGGAATGAACATGTGTGGGGCAGAATAAAATGAGTGTCTTGCTGTGATAAGACGACAAACTGGTGGTTCACTTTACCAGCTACTGTGCTGCTGTGCATTGTGAGGGAGTCTCAAGTAATGAAGTGCCACCACGCTGCAGCTACTCAGTGCCACTAGATTAAGAGTGTTCAAACAAAGAGTATCATCAACTGTACCAGCTGTGTTGCATTTTTTGCCACATCCATGCATATGGGTGGAGTAAATTACAAAAAATACATTAATACCTGATAGACCATGCACAAAATATGTAGTGTCAGTACATACCATGAACTGAAATACATGAAACATTGTCATGCAGAGTCAACATGCACATTCTTGGATAGATTAATTTCTAGTAAAGTAAACATGCACAAGTGACATGACAATAATCTAACCATCAAATATTTACCTTCTCTCTCAATTCAATTCCCAAATAAATTAACTCTTAGTAAAATAAACATGTAGAAGTGATGCAGCAAAAATCTAACAATTCAATATCTCCCCTTCTTTCAATTGATCATCAACTCCAAGTCATTACTCAAGTCCCTCAGTAACCAGTCAGTACAGCCTCCCAGCCCATTTCCCCCCAGGCAGCCCAGGAAGGACCCACTGCCTCACAGTCCCCAAGGGCTCAGCACATGACTCACTCATCTGGCAGGTCTCTCCCAGGTACGGCCGCTCACAGTTGCACTTGTAGCTGCTCCAGAGGTCCACACACTGCCCATCATTGTGGCAAGGATTGGGCACGCACTGCTCCTCCCTTGGGCACCCCTCCTCCACCATTATCTGTAGGAAGGGTATTCATTTATAACCTTTACCCTTAACATCACCCACACACCCACACACATGCACACACACACAGACACACAGATGAACACACACACACACACACACACACACACACACACACACACACACACACCGAACTACATCACATTTTCACTCACCTTCCGCTGTGACAACACCCTGCTGGGCACCAGCTCCACGCCATCCACCACCACATTCTCCATGCAACCGGTGAAGAATGGAGCCTCAGTTGACAGGATCCTGAGGGTGGGTGTTGTTCCTCCTGCAGGAACAAGGCATGTTACTTCAACTCACACCAAGGTTTGCTAAGACTTCAACATTTATATTGAGTGTGATGGTGAGAGAAAATAAAGGGTGAAGTGTATGTAATTTATTTCTCAAATGTCTCTAATGTTTTGGGTGTTGCCTTATTCTCTCTGAAGATTTGAACAAGTAAGGGTATAAAGTACTGCTTTGTTTTCTTTCAGTACCATGTCCCAACCACTTGTCTTTTATCTACACAGCATGAACGATTCCTTTGATGTACTGCCTGCCTGATCTCTCCACTCATCTCATAACAAAACCACAAGTATCAAAAAAAGGAGAATCTGAAGTAATCTGCAACAGACACAGAAATTAAACCACCAAGAAATGCATGACTGCTTTAAAGTATTGCTTGGTTTTGACATCTATGCCTGCCAGATCCCTATACTCATCTCTCAACAAGGCAATGCAGAGGGACAGAACCACAAGAAGACAAGAGACAACAAAACAAGCAGGATTGCTGAGCCACACGTTGCCTCACCCAGGATAGTGGAGGAGAAGGAAGTGTCGGAGCTGTTGATGGTCTGGACGGGGTTGATGGGATGAAGTGTGGTCTCGTTGTTGGCAGCCAAGAACACGTGGCTGTCGTTCACTGTCATGCGCACCATCTGCCACTCCCCGTCGTTGAGGTCTGACCCAACAAAGATTCCGTCCCACCTGAGAATAAGACAGCACACAGGTAATGTCATGAGTGAACCACAGGTGAACATGGTAAATATGCACACAAATAAGGAAAAGAACTATCATTGACAGGTAAGGTTATCAATGAACACGCCAAATCAATTAACAGGCAAAATCAATCCTTTAGGAACACAAACAGGTATATACAAAAAGGTAAAACATGTAGAAGACTTCATATAATATCATGCTGGAGCATACACAAGTTTACCATAAATACCGATCACTAATCATGAATATTCTCAGCATCCACTCACTTGTTGAGCAGCGATGAGTGGACATTGAGTTCCCCGTTGAGCAGCTCCAGCTTGAAGTAGGTCTTGCCCTGACCCACAGCCAGGATCCCACTGGGCAGAGTGGTGCGGAAGCGGAAGGCGAGGTTGTAGCCGGCTGTGTGGTAGTCATGGGTTAGCACTGCACAGGGAAGCACTGGCAAGCAGACTCAGTAAAATGCACAGAAGGAAACTGTCAGGGAATGTGAGGTGTGAAGACATAAGGACTGAAGCATTTACAAACAGTCTCAGTTAAATGCACAGAAGAAAGACAGTCAGGAGATGTGAGGTACAATGATACAAAGGCTGAAGTAAGATTCAAGTTAGATTCAAGGTAAAAATACACAGAAGGAAACTGTCAGCAAATGTGAGGTGCAGTGACAAACAAAGACTGAAGTAAGACTCGCAATGAATTAAAAATAAAATACACAGAAAGATACAGTCAGAAGGTGTAAGGCGTCACAATATAAAGGCTGAGGCAAGAATCACAACAGCTCACCTTCCATCTGCTCAGAGTTGACAATCACAAAGGAGTTGCCATTGAGGGAGAGAGTGGTGGGGTCCTCGCAGTACATCCCTGTGAAGCCGTACGGACACTGACACTCAAAGCTGTGCTCTGTCTCATGGGAGATGAGTGGCTTGCACACCCCACCGTTGAGGCACTCAACATTGCGACAGCCAATCAGCTCCACCGAACAGTTCTTGCCGCCATAGTCCTCCTCACACACACACTCGTAATCAGCAACCTGGGCAGAAACAACTTGTTACACACTTGTCTTTAGAAAAACTTGTACCTGTGCATTCCAGTTCTGTCACAATATAACAACAGAAAATAACAGACCACAAAATACCAGTCAGGGATCCAATTATGTGGTTTATTTCAAAGTTTAACCAGCCTTTATTTCTAGCACTTGTATTTTCTTAATTAAAAAAGGAAAGGAATAAAAAAAAAAATCAAAGTGGCTTACTTCACACAGATTAGTTATGCTTCTTAATAAAAACAAGAAAAGAGAAGACAAAGATGAAATAATACAATAATACTTCAAGTTAAGGACCCTCACCCGGTCAATGCAGGAGCCCCTGACGCAGGGGGAATACAGCTCACACTCATTGATCTCTGTCTCACAGTTAACGCCCTCGTAACCCGGCCAGCACTCACACAGGTACGCATTGATGCCGTCCACACACTCCCCCTTCTGGCACGGGTCACTCTGGCACTCGTCAATGTTCACCTCACACATCTCCCCTGGAATGAAAAGGTGATACTTGTGTTGAGGGGCTATCTTTTGTGTATCAGAATGTATCCAGCACTTGAGTCACTTAAGAACACTTGTAAAAATTTAGACTTGTATTGTTGGGGTTATAAGCTACAGGCTGTACTGATCATAATTTGTACTTTAGGCATTCATGACTGCTATGAGTGAAAGAAAAGTACCAACACACACCTTCACAAGTACAGAGCCTCACTACACACCTGTAAATCCGGCCACACACTCGCACACAAAGCCACCCGCCTCCTCGTACGTGAAGTTGGTAAAGATGCCAAGCTCATAGAGGGTGAGGTTGCTGCGTTCCAGACAGGTGGCCCCATTAAGGCAAGGGGACAGGTCACACTCGGGGATGTCCTCCTCACAGTTCTTGCCTGAGAGAGGTGACAGTGGTGAGTGGTGAGGGAGGAGGAGGAAAAACACTGGATCTAGAATGTTATGTTAATGTTTTCTTTATTTATTTATTGATCTATTTAATTTTTATCTGTTTTATTTCTACATACCTGGAGACACATTAGAAGCTAAGAGTAATGAAAGAGTAATGAGTAATGATAAGTAAAGAACAAAATTATGGTACTGAAAAGTATTATAAAGATACATTACAGTTCCTAATCTGAAGGAATGAATGCAACTTTCTATAAGTGAAAATTATTTACGTATTGAAAGACGATCATAAATACCTCAACAATATATCAAGCTCTCATAAAGTCAGCTGCAATTCTTAATTACTTCATATATTATTTCAATGAAATTTACTTTACTCAAATAACCTTCAAAGATCTGTATAATGTAAGTACACCAACAACCAGTTCTTAATTACTTGATATCTTTGTTAAATAAAATATAATTTACTGCAACTTTGAAGATTTGTATACAGGTAAGTACACCACCAATTTACCATCTCCCTTGGTCCCAAAAAGCTGCCAGACTATTCATTTAGAAGCAGGAACCACAGGGAAAACATCACCCACTAAAGCAGGTTACAGCCCACCAACCTCAGCCAATCTCTGGAGCTAAGACACCAACAGAAATACAGCACCAAAAAATGCTCCTATAGATTTGCCTTACAGAAATACATTACTAAAAAGATCCCTGTAGCTTCACTTGACAGAAACACAGTACCAGAAAGATCCCTGTAGCTTGGTCCGATAAACACAGTACCAAAAAACATCCCTGTAGCTTGGCCTGACATCTCACAAACCTTCATAGCCCGGATGACAGAGACACTCATAATCCTTAATGAGGTCTGAGCAGGTGGATCCGTGCTGGCAAGGGGACGACTCACAGTCATCTATGTTTATCTCACACTGAGGACCCTTGAAGCCGGTGTCGCTACAGTTACACGTGAATTCGTTGATGCCATCCGTGCACACTCCCTCATTCATACAAGGGTCCGACTAGAATGCAACAGGCAAGCATACACAGTGTTACTTTGGTGGCTGAGGGGTGAGTGGTTATACTGGGGCTCAGGGGAGGAGGGTGAGGCAGTGGGAGTGTGAAGTGTGTGAGGCTAAGGAACAGAACAGAGAGGGGGAGTGTGGTTGTGGTGGAGGGCAAGACTACGTGAAATAGTGAGACAGTAAGGATAGTGAATGTGAAAAGAGGACAAAAATAGATGAAACAATAAAAGAGAATAAAGATAGTGAATGTGGTGGTTGAAACAATGAAAGATTAAGAAGGCAATGTTATTAGAGGGCAAAATTAAAAGTTATGAAAGAGAACAACATTGGTGAGTGAATGAAGGGCAAAGATAGTGAAATTGCTGAGCATACAGAGAAGAAAATTGATGAAATTAATGGTCCGACAGAGGGACAGTAGAAGTGGAAAAGAAATATGGTAGAAATCATGAGATATAAGGATCAGAATGGAGTAGAAATAAGCAAAACATTATTAGAGTTAAACAAAAACAGCATAATAAATTGAAAAGTAAGGCCTATATTATTAATTGATTAAACCTGGATTAAGTGACTGAAAACTCATGGAAAAGTTAATAATGATAAATAAAAACAAGGTTACAACAATGACAAATTAGAATGGGAAATAAATGCAGACAAAACAAAATTTACAAATAGTTCAGATAGTAATTTGCAAACATAACTTGACAAATTTTGACCATTCCTCATGCTTGTCAAGGAAGCTGCCTGAGGACACACCAAAAAAATACAGACACAAAACAAACACTACCATTACAACATTAAGAATACACACTTATTGTGATTCTCTCGGTTTTAAAACATGTAAATAA
The DNA here is from genome assembly GCF_035594125.1 of Scylla paramamosain. Classification (NCBI taxonomy): domain Eukaryota; kingdom Metazoa; phylum Arthropoda; class Malacostraca; order Decapoda; family Portunidae; genus Scylla; species Scylla paramamosain. Next base: position 2,652,866 of record NC_087187.1, read on the forward strand.
AATAGACATGTCTCTCAAGTGGAGTGCTTTTTCAACACTGACTTTAAATAATGACAAAAAAACATAGACATTTATATCTTATGTAACACAAAATGAATTAAGTTCTAGAATTGCATGGAAACTTACTTTAAAAAAATGTTGTATATTATTCGTCTAATTTTCCAATCAATAAAGGCAGAGTGCAAAAATTAGCTTCATTACAAGATAAATTAGATGCACAACTCTAAAGAATCCCAAAAAAGTAATCAACAGTATAATCATAAATCCACAAAATGGCAACACATCAAATCTGATCCTGCACACTGTGACAACTCCACTTGAGAGAGGAAACTGACAAGGAAACAAGCAACAGGGAAGGGCGGGCAGCATACCTCACACTCGTCAATATTGGTGGAGCAAAGCTGGTCAGTGAACCCAGGCAGACACTCACAGGTGAAGTTGGCAATGTGGTCATGGCAGGTGGCATTGTTCTGGCACGGCCCACTCTCACACTCGTCAATGTCAACATCACAGTCGGTCCCGGTGAAGCCAGGCTGACAGATGCACTCATAACCATTGATGTGGTTGAGGCAAGTACCGTTGTTGCTGCAGGGGTGGGAGAGGCACTCGTCAACCTCAAGATTACAGTGGCTGCCGGAGAAGCCAGGGCGGCAGAAGCACTGGTAGGAGCCATTGGTGTTTTCACAGATCCCATTGATGCAGGGCTGCTCCAGCACACACTCGTCCACGTCCTCCTCACAGTTGTGGCCTGGGGAGGGAGTGAGCAGGTCAGATGAAAGGTTATGTCCATCACCACTTGCAGTACAGGGAAGTGGGTGAGGCTGAGCAGATCCACAACCCAGCACCACTCATCAGCAGAATGTATAATGATATACAATACAAACTTCAAGACCTCCTCACAGACATCTCTTTGGAAAGCATCAAATATAAACAGATAGATAATTAGAGAGATAGATAAAGAGTTACAATAAAGTAATACTTTCTCAACAGTACATTAATTCCCAATTCTTTATAGTGAAGTAAATAAATAAGGGAAAGAAAAAAATTAAAAACTCTTGAAGCAGGAGAATATCAGTTTTCTGTTTTAATTAGTCATCTGTCCCATCTCTGTAGAAAATTAGTAAAACATACAAGAAAAGCAAAAAAAACACAAAACAACAAGAAAAGAAAGATGAGAGTTGTATCAGTCATCCACTTCAGTTAGCCAGCGGCCTCACCTGTGTAACCTGATGGGCAGACGCAGGTGTAGTTAGCCCTGCCGTCGTAACACTCCCCCCCATTGAGGCATGGGCTGCTCTCACACTCATCAATGTTGACGGAGCAGTTCTCGCCGGTGAATCCCTCGGGACACCGGCACTCGTAGCTGTTCACCAGGTCGTAGCAAACCTTGCCATCCGAGCAGGTCACATCAAAGCAATCGTTGATGTTGTTACTGCAGAGCAACCCCTCAAACCCTGGCAAAAAGTATTAGCAGGGTTAAAACTGATAACTAAAACTGAAGCATCAACAAATTTACTTCTGTTACTCCACTTCACTGCAGGAATAAAAAAACATCACAAAGAAATAAAATTGGACTAAAAAAGAGAATGAAAGCCCTCATAATCAATAAAAAATGAAAAAAATCTTAAAAAAAAACAAAATACATAAAAAAAAACTCAAAATAAATAAGAAATCCCCTCAAAATAAATAAAGGAATCAAAAACACTGAAAATCAATCAAGTTACCAAGACATCCCACACAACCATCCTGCCTCGGCCTCACCTGGGATACACTCGCAGTAGAAGTTTGGGTCGCTATGTGTGGGGATGCAGGAGCCTGAGTTGTGGCAGGGCATGGAGGCACAGGCATCATACTGCTCCTCACAGTTGGTGCCCACGAATGCCTTGCTACATTCACACGTGTACTCATTCACACCGTCCTGACACACACCCCCGTTGAGGCACGGCGATGAGGCGCACTCATCAATGTTTGTCTCACACGTCTCCCCTGCACACAGAAAGGAAGAAGCAAAATATTATTCTATCACATTCCAATATTCAATTCTGATCAGAGAGTCACTATTCATCCTGGTCATGGTGAGGGGTGACAAAAAACTACATGCATGGTCCACAATATGTATGCAAATTTAACTCCACCATGTTATTCATTCTATCACATTCCATTATTCTTTCCAGGGGCCTAAAAAACGTGAGCAGGGCCTCCAGCATCTCTCCTGCACTGTCCAGCCAAGTCATGCCACTGATGAGTATACACAAGCACTGTACCTGTAAATCCCAGGAGACAGGTGCAGTCGAAGCCATTCACTCTGTCCTTGCATGATGCTCCATTGAGGCACGGGGAGGAGTCACACTCGTCCACCTCCACTTCACAGTTCTTGCCAGTCCAGCCATCCTCACAGTGGCAAGTGTAGTCCCCAACCTGCAGGGCCAAGGCAGGGGAAATGTTACACACACACACACACACACACACACACATTAGAAAGGCTTGACAAACTGAAGCCCTCCAGCACTAGAGGAAAGACTAAAACTAGGTGACATGATCATGATGTACAAATATGTAGAAGGAAAAGAATAATAACATTAATAACTGAAAACTGGAGTAAGAGATGATATCCATCTATGAGTTACTGGGGAAATACTACCAAGTTTGGAAGAGTAATCACTGAAGAGATTAAAATAAAGTTAATTTCTATAATGGAAAGAAACAAAGAAGCTAACAGTACTTACTCTATGGAAACAGAAATAGAGGATTCACACATCAGATTCTTGGCTACACTTCACCTAAGTACATACATTCCAAGACAAAATCTACACAGCTAACCAGTTATACATATTTTTGAGGTAAGCACCACTGCACACGCCAGCACAGTACGGGCTACACCACCACTCACCGTGTAGAGATGCTGCTCACACAACACCACATCAGCAGCAGGCAGGCAAGAAATAAAATGTACAGCATATACTGAGTGCATCATTTCATCACAATTATATGATTATAGGGAGCTTTGCATCAGACAAATTTATGGATGGGGATAATAGGTGGAAATAAAAAGTTATGCTTTCAATAGGGACTGCCACGTGTAAGCCTGATGGTTTCTTGTAGCTTCCCTTATTTTTTTATGTTCTTATGATGTAAATGTTGTTAATTCCCAATCATGTCACCACATCCATGCAGGTGTTGGTATTGAATGATACATGAAGAGTCTTGAGAATACTTGAATAACTGGTTCATTGGATTCTGGCACTATAATGTTATATGACACTGTGTGAAATAAATACATAAATAAAATAAATAAATGAAATCTGTTAATAAAATAAAAAGACAAAATATCAAATAAGATAAAACAACTAAAGATTACAATCACAACAACCTTAAAAATACAGTTAATGGAGCCACAGTCACACAAGAGAGGCAAGCAAAGAAGAGACAATATCTATACCTTTCTCCTCTCAGTCACTCACCAAGTCCTCACAGCTGGTGGCGTGCACACACACATTGAGGGCACACTCGTCCCGGTTCACCTCGCAGTTGACGCCTTCAAAACCAGCTGGGCACTCACAGGTGAAGGCCTGCACCTCATCATGGCAGGTTCCCCCATTCTGGCATGGGTCCTCGGCACAGTCATCGATGTTCACTTCACAGTTCCTCCCTAAAACAGTAACATGCATCAGCTGAGGAGGAAAGCCACCATGTTATTAAGGGTAAGGAGGAACAATGGCTGTCAAAAGGCTCATAACTAAGTAGGAAGCCCAAGGAATTAGTGAAAAAGCTATTAAGACAGGAGATACGTCATTCGTAGGTTTATAATGATGCAGGATGGCCAAGGAATCAGTGTACCTAAGAATCCCGCTGCACAGATACAGGTGTAGGCGTTGCTGTCGTCGTAACAGGTCGCTCCATTGAGGCACGGGGAGGAGGCACACTCGTCAATCTGAACACAATTAGGGGCTGAACCTGTAGGAATGAAATCATTATCATCATCACTCTCAGTGACCCAAGTTATAGTCATCACAATCATTTGAGAACCAAATTAGTCATCATCATCATCATCAGAAAGTCTAAATTTCATCCTTTGCAGGATTTCAAAAACACTGAGAAATTTATCAGAAGGAATGCTACATCACATACAATGGTACACAGAGGAGCCACATTCACACCAGCCAGAGAAAATCCTAGCACACACTTGAGCACATCATGCATGGTGTTACATACAGACGATGGGCAACACTTCACCTGAGAATCCTGGGCTGCAGCGACACACATACTCATTGACTCCATCCTCACAGAACGAATTTTCCGGACAGGTAACGTTGTAGCAGTCGTTAATGTTGCGTTCGCAGTTGTCCCCCTCAAAGCCGAGCAGACAGGTGCAAAGGTAGGCATTCTTGAGGTCTGTGCAGGTCCCCCCATTTTGACAGGGGTCTGAGGAACACTCCAGCACCTCCTGCAACACCATTTGTCAATCAGTACACCATTAATTCTTAGCTTCTTTTACTCCTATAGTTATCCTTTGCTAGCATTTATAGCATTGAAAGAAATGTTTACCAGAACACAGACACACACACACACACACACACACACACACACACACACACACACAGAAACACTCACCACATCGCAGTGCTTTCCGCCATACCCAGGCACACAGGCACACTCATAGTTGCCATACAGGTCATAGCAGGTGGCCCCATTGAAGCACGGAGACAAGAGCTGGCACTCATCAATGTTGTCCTGGCACAAGTGTCCCTCATACCTGCCGTAAAGAATCATATGAACAGTTTGCATTAACAACCAGATGCCATTAAACGTACATACATACATTAAACATAAGTGAGAGACATCATTCTTTTATATTTGAAGTCTTGACACAACTCAAGAGGTCAGACTGCAAAAGAACAGAAATTTACAATAAAAAAAAAAGAAAGAAAAATTAGGATCAGGAAGTTATGATAGTTTTCAAGGATGTTTTTATGATCCTATTGATAGGTTAATAAGAATGCCACGCTGTCAATGGAAAAATCAGCCTTGCAAATATGCCTAATTATCTTTATGGCCTTTGAAAACCCTACTGATGAGAAAAGAAGGTATTGACTAACATAAGCTATATAGAGATTGGTAAATCACTTCAGAAATCATCAATCTCCCTCCTCCTCCTCCTCCTTTACAATTCCTACTTCTCTTCTTCCTCTTCCTCCTCTTATAGAAAACTGTACAGCTTATAAAAAGATACACAACCATTCATTCTTCTGTGTTGTTCATGGCAGATGTGACTCACCCGGTGCCGTCACAGTTGCAGGTGAAGGAGTTGATCCCGTCCAGGCACTGTCCCTCGTGACGGCACGGCTCTGCGGCACAGTCGTCATTGTTCACCTCACAGTGCTCTCCGCTGAATCCCGGCTGGCACAAACACTCGTACGTGTCAGAGAAGGCCGTGATGGTGCAGGTGGCGTTGTTCTGTGGCGTACGAGGTCAAGGTTACTGGTGAAGCTTTCTAGTGATTTTGTTTTTTTTGATTTACTGTTTATTTTGTCTTCATACTTTGGCTGCTTATCATCTTTAGTAATGTGGTATGGACAGTATTTGATTTCCTGTAGCAAGGGTCCTCATACACACACACACACACACATACCTGGCAGGGATTGTTGGTTGCCTCACAGAAGTTTTCAGTGATGCGCGTCTGACAGGTGGCGCCAATGTAGCCAATGGGACAAGCACAGCTGGTAGAGTTGTCTAGGCGGTCTGGCTGACACATCCCTCCATTCTCACACTGGAACTCTGGCCGGGCACACAGTGGTCCTGCGGAGAGCATGAGCTGGTGAGGAGCTGAGGGACTAAGGTGATGAGGGGCTGTGGGGTGCAGTTGCATCTCATAACTATTTACTAACAATCACAGGTAGAAACTAATGAAATGAAATCCTCGTTCTTCAAGCATCACACAGTTGACCACAGCACACAACTAACAGTGAGCAGGGTAGCGTTACCAGTGTCGTTTTCGCAGTGCAGTCCATTGTAGCGTGTGTAGCAGTGGCACACATAGCTGTCCTGGGAGGCAACACACTCCCCGCGCTGGCCACAAGGCTGGGAGAAGCAGGGGTCCTCTTGGTAGCCACCTGCAGGCACACAACTTGGGGTCACTCTTTGCCACACACACACACACACACACACACACACACACACACACACACACACACACACACACAAATAAATTAAGACTGGAAGAAGAGAAAAAAAGGAAAGAGGAAAGCATGCAAGAAAGAAAAAAAAAGGAAGAAGAAAAACAAGAGAGAAAGAAAAAGACAGAAAGAAGGAATGAAAAAAAATAAGAATAATACAAAGGGATACCAAATAAAACACACACACACACTACCACCTCTCAGCACACACAAACAGGTGGCTACAGCTTCATGCAAACACTCCACTGATTTCTACATAGGTTTCAACTAAGTGCAATTATACTAGAAATGTAAACAAGCTGAGACAAAACAACTCTCAATACCCTCTGTCAAATTACAATATATCAACAATGAAAGTATGCATTTATATCACTGTAGGCTGTAGAGGATTGAATATGCTTTTTTCCCCTTGCTATATTGAAACTTGGGAAATAAAGTTGAGTTGCTTCTGTCTCCTTGAATAGTAGAGAACAGACGTACAAGCTTGCTATTACACTTCCACACTCTTAGCTAGTGTGCCAGTGAGCCAGACCCTTCAATGTGATACAAGATCACAAGATTCAAACAGATACAAGTGTAGATAGATAGATAGGTAGACAGATAGATAGATAGATAGATAGACAGGTAGATAGATAGAAAGGTAGACAGATAGACAGATAGATAGACAAATAAATAGACAGATAAGTAGATAGATAGACAGATAGATAGATACAGACAGACAGATATAAACATGTGTATAAGTTGAAAATGCTGCTAAAAAGTCTTGCATTCATAATTCTACTGCAATTTCTCTTTGCCATGCACATTAATTGTATTGTAACAGAGCAAGAAGTGTATCAGACAAATGTGCATAATATGGAAGCAAACTTACAAAACTGAGGTGAACAACACCCTCTTACAAATCAAGTGAAATACTACTGTTAGTTAATACATGTGAGTATAACTACAACCTTCCAAGGGATGTGCCGCAGAGATAACACACTCCACATATTAGTATCACATGTATCAGTAATATCTATGCACACTAGTCTATGAGTGGGTGGCAGGCCTATCAGGGACACACATGGAGAGCAAGTCAGTAACATGAATGTATATAAACTTAATTTGCTTTTATAGAAATCAATAGTTTCCTTCCCATCTTTTACTTGACTTTATTTGTCATGTGAGTGACAGGGGAACTCTTGCATGTGACAACACACCTGATGATTTATAATTACCTTACTGAATTTTTACAGAACTGAGTAAGCCTCATCAAATCCCATTACTATTACCAAATTGTCACATTTCTCAATACATAGTGCATCTGCTCATCTTACAAGTCATTTAATTTTGATAATGTGAGTCACTAAGTTACTGCTCAATCTGGGAAACTATTTCTACACATCCTTCTCTTGTCACGTTGCTATGTATTTTTCCTTGGTGTGTGCAGCTCTGACAGTCCTGCCGCCCATTACACACTACAGCTATACATAAGACTAGGATTAGTACAGTGAGTCTCCATGCCTACCTCCACCTTGAGGGAGAGCAGTGGAGGAGGAGAGGAGGAGAGCAGGCGGCCAAGATAAAAAAATTGCATCAGTTATGGCCACAGTATGCAGGAACCAGTCCACCACCACCACCACCACCACCACCACTGCCACCACCACCAAGCAAGTGCAAGGAAGCCAACACACACACACATACACACACACCCACACTGCCACCATCAGAAGGCAGCATGAGAGGGAGGGTGAAGAAACATGATTGGTGTGGTGTCTCTCACAAATACACATAGAAACTTGAACTTTTCTTCTGAACTACTCACATCAAAAGCCTTCTGATATTTTTTTTCAGACTAACACATTGACAAATTCTAATCAAAATGCAAAGAAAAATGTATTACTTTAACATAGCCATCAATATGAGCATTATACATCAAATGAAACAAAAATTATGTGAGCTTATTCAACAGAATTATGGTGACATATGTACAATGTACAATTTTACAATAACTTACACCATAGCAAATAAATCAAACTGGAAAAGTAAATAAGATACTGACAAACTGTAGGCAACATTCATAAATAAGTTCAGAAAATACCAAAAAAGCAATCAAGAGTGGAATGTACATTTTGCATAACAGTTACTAATTCAGGACTTTACACAAGATATCACTACTACTATTATCACTACTACTATTACTACTACTACTACTGCTGCTGCTACTAGTAATCTACTGAAAACTTTATCATTATTACTACATCCCTAGGAATCACAGAATAACCCACAGATAGGAATACAGGGCAAGAACAGATCAAAAGTCATAAGAGTGAATAAGAACATTATAATAATCTCTAAAGTCAACAGAAATAAGAGAACAAGACTACAAGGAAGATGGTGTGCCCTACAGGCAGAGAAGAGACAGAACCTTGAGCAGACCAGAACTCACTAAGCACTACATGACAGAAAGCAGGTCCTGGGAAGGCAAGGATAAGAAGGGGACTCACTACAATCTCTGTCATCGGGGAGTGGGCAGGAGTCCCACTCGACGCCTGTGTGGAGGGCAAAGGAGCTGCCAAACTCAGTGCCAGCACCCTGCAGAAGGCAACCCGTGAAATTCCTGCCAATAGTGAGCTGAGGGGAGGCTGACCACAGCTCCAGGTCGAACAGGAAGGCGCTGGCATCTGTTGTGTTGGCCACCACCACCGTTGCCTGGTCCACACCAAGCTTCAGCACCCCCAGCACAAACCTGCCGCACCACACCACCAATGAGACTCAAATCCTGTATGTGTGAGATCGGTGTTCAACTTTTTTCATCATGACCCAGTTTGATTTTATGTGCTACCCTTACAACCCTGTGTGTCCAGTCTGTTGTATCTCTCACCCTCACACACACACACACACACACACACACACACACTATTACACTTCACTTGCTGGTTATATATCTGTCTACAGTGTGGCAACTCCAATGGACAAGAACAATGAAGTGAGTAAAGCTCTACGTAATTCCATTCATTACTTGAGGTAGACTCTGTGCCAGGCGTTGTTGTTGAGGCGCCGGGCGAGGGTGGTGACGTGTGGTTGGCTGTGCTGCGTCAGGGTCAGCACCAGCGACCCCTCCTCGTTCAGCTGCAGCACCAGACTGTCCCCGCCTGAGCCCGTCTGAAACGAAACACCGATACGTTATTTGAGTAAATGGCATGTAATAAGTTCTGGTTGTGTTTAGTCTCTCTCTCTCTCTTTCTCTCTCTCTCTCTCTCTCTCTCTCTGAAATCATCTGTATTGCTACTTATACTCACTATTTTCCTTTTACTTTGAATTGTTTTCTCTTTTATGTGATATCTAACTAACTATATGCATACTAGTTTACAGTGAAGGAGGTCAAGATAAAAGAGGTCAGGGGCAAGACTACAAGAGTGGAATTATTAAAGGAAATATAAGAGGAAAAGAGGTGATGTACAGAGGTCATGGGCAAAGGAAGAAGAGTGGGATTATCAAAGAAAGTACGAGAGGAAAGGATGAACTGGTGTGAGACAAGTAGCAGGGAGTGGTGAGGGTGAGCTCAAGGCCAAGGGTACCAAAGTGGGATCATTAAAGAAAGCAGAGTATAAAAGAACAAAGTGGTGTGAGGGACATGAAGACAACAACTGGGAAGGTTGTGGTCAGTCACTGAATGGTCCTGCAGGGTGCCTGGTGGTGTGTGACAGCCCCTGCGGACATACCATCTGCACATTATTATATTGAGGATGTGCACATGGTATGTCCGCCAGGCAGAGCACACTGCTGCCTTGCTGTGCAAACACTGTGCTCAATGAGGCATTGCACACAACAGATATGCTGCTGATAACACAACCAGACATGTACAAATCTATCATCAGACAAATGCATGGTGTGTTGTAGGCATCTTGCTCAATTTATATGTAATTATTTGCTAAGACAACACTGCATATCACCAGTACATAGTTGATTTGAACTTTAACTTTCAAACAAGTATTAACAGCTAAAGAGAAAAACACACATGGTCTCTCTCTATTGAAATAAAGACTGTGAATCTGTGCTGTATAGGTTAAATTTTGGATACTTTATCTTATACTGAGTGAAATTATATTTAGTAAGTATCTTAATAACTTTGGGAGGAGATGCAGTTTGAATATGTAGCAAAGATCATTTTTCACCCAGACTCTGAAATTCTAGCCTCCTTAAGTTAGGCTAGGGTCTGGTTAAGTTAGACTGGGGACTGAGGGAAGCCACCAGTGCCTCACCTGTTCCAGCAGATTGCCATGGCTGCAGGTCCTAAAGCTGAGGGAGGTGTAGCCACGCAGACTGAGGGTGACAGGCAGCACCACCCTTGCCTCGCCGCCAGAGAAGTGACCTTCGCGTGACCCACCGCCGGGGGTCAGGTCGCCCCAGCTGTCCTGACCCGCCACACCCACGTCCCCCTCCCCACCATCCACCAACTGAAAAATAAAAGCAAATGAATAGAACACACAGACATATAAAGGATAGATAGTGGCGGACAGTAGAAAATACAGACAGGTGGAGAATAGAAAGAGAGATAAGCAAGTGAACAAAGCCAGATAGACAGTGGAAACACAGATGAACAAGTGAACACAAGCAAGATAGACAGTAGCAAAACAGATGAACAAGTGAACAGACAAGATAGACAGTGGAAACACAAACAAAAGAGAGAAAGATAGAGAGAAAAGAAACAGGTACAGACTCACATGAACACACAAGTTAAAGGATGAAGGAGCAATATTACTGAGAGGGGAGGGAGAGGAGATAATGGTGAGGTAAGAAGAGGAGAGAAGAGGAGAGGAGAGGAGAGGAGAGGAGAGGAGAGAAGAGGAGAGGAGAGGGGTGGTGCATAGCAGGTCATGGCTTAGTACTTAGCATACCACTAGGGTGATACTGAAGCCTTAGAGACACACAGACACACACACCACAGTACCTAGATATGCACACACACACACACTCACACACTTAGGAGGAAAAATTAGGAAAAACAGAACTGCCTACACATGAAAAAAGAGAAAAAAAAAGAAAGAAAAGTAGAGATGAGGATGGATAGAAATTAATAAAAAAAAAAAAAAAATGCTTTTGTTGAAGATAAAACAGCACCTTACTGGAGGAGGAGGAGGAGGAGGAGGAGGAGGAGCAGTGAAGATTACTAATAAGTGAAGTTGGTGCCTTAATGAAGTGCCTCTAAATGATTGCCTAAGCACATAAATAAATCATTGGTGTCAGGTATGATTCAAGAGAACACCTTGCATTATATTCCTAACTGGCGGGAAGGCTGAGGTAGAATATTAATAAGTAGTAGTAGTAGTAGTAGTAGTAGTAGTAGTAGTAGTTGTAGTAGTGGTGGTGGTGGTGGTAAAGATAGTGTATTTGAGGTTTTAATATTGGTACTAGTGTTATTTAAAGGATTGGAATAATTAAAGGTAACGCTACTACTACTATTACTACTACTACTACTACTACTCCTACAACTACTACTACTACTACTACTACTACTACTACTACTACTACTACTACTAACAACAACAACAACAACAACCAACGCTCACCTGTGTTCCCGTGACCATGAGGTGAGTCTCCAGCATCGTGGACTCCTCCAAGGTGGGGCTGGAGACCACTAGCGTGCCCTCTTGTGCCCCCACCAGCGGCCCGCACACCACCAGCGCCGCCACCACACACCACCCTGCAACACACGCCCGGCATTAGTAGATGTACACGCAACACACACCCTGCATTGGTTTACACACATAACTGTTCAGAGAGAGAGAGAGAGAGAGAGAGAGAGAGAGAGAGAGAGAGGTATTCACGCTTTGCTCTCTCGCCACGACCATTTTCAAAGGCCGGGTTCTCAAGTGTTTTTTTTTTTTCCTGTTCGCAATGTAGAAATCTTATTGATCTGCCTCTAGAACTTTTAAAAAAATCGTATAACTTCAACAAGAGTCTTTTGAATGCAGGAGAGAGAGAGAGAGAGAGAGAGAGAGAGAGAGAGAGAGAGAGAGAGAGAGAGAGAGAGAGAGAGAGAGAGAGAGAAACATAGCTTCCTAGAAATAAAGACATTAACAGCAAGGAGTGAGCATATCTGAGAGAAATACGGGTTAAATATACTTGTAGATATGGAGTGTATGGCTCAGACCATGTAGAATGCAACTGAACGTAGCTACACACACACACATACACACACACACACACACAGGAGGAGGGCTGGGAAAATCAAATAAAGGTGGCCGGAGCATCACAGTTACCCTTGCCTGCCAGCATCACTCAGGCCGCACTCTCAACGCAGCGAACGGTCTCCCACCTCCCTTGCTCTCCCACCACGACTCTTTCAAAGGCCACAGAGATAATTAGCCACGTTCTCAAGAGTGTTTCTCCTGTTAATAATGAAGAAATATTGTTAACTTGTCACTATAACTGTAAAAACACAATTGAAAACCCTGTAGCTTCAATTGTAAAGAACTTTTGAATGTAGTGGGGATGCGGCGCAGAAGTGTTTCGGAGTAAGCCGGTGAGTGTTCTGTGGTGCGCTGCGGCGGTATACTATGCAGCTACTGAGTACACTGTTACCTTGACGTGCCAGCGAATAGCCTATGATGACATGAACGTACCCCATCGCTTGCTGTCGAGTCGTGGCTTGAATGAATTAACGTTATGAAACAGTACCACGCTTTTACCTCCGCGCGTGGGTGTCTGCCCGTCGCTGAGTCCGTGTGTAGCTACCCTCCTGTTTCTTTACCTTATCTCAATTTATTAACATGATGCAGAGGAAGCAACTAGGAGTTTCAAGATTAATAAGATACTGATGGTATTAAACAGGTGTAACATGCTTGGGAACGTGGCTAACCATCGCTGTGGCCTTTGAAAATCGTGTTGAGAAAGCATAGCGTTTGTGAATACAGGAATAGAGAATCGTAACAACTTCTCACTCTCTCTCTCTCCCTCTCCCTATCGTTTCCACCATCTCCATACCTTCCCATGCCCTCTCCCTCCTCACCACCCACCTCTCCCATCACTCCCACCTCCATACAGGTCTCAAGGAGTGTCCCCCGGAATGCTAACACGTCCAACCCCTTACATAGTTGCCCAAAAATTATCATGGTGTGTTTTTAAAGAGAAGGGTGAACGTTAGTGTGTGTGTGTGTTGTTGTTGTTGTTGTTGAAGAGGATAATGCAGTAACAGCAATAAGTAATAAAAGCAATAAAGAAGCAACAACTACTACTATTATTACTAAGGAAGGAACGGAATGAGATGAGTGAAAAAAAATAATGAATAGAAAAAATTAAGAACACACACACACACAGAGAGAGAGAGAGAGAGAGAGAGAGAGAGAGAGAGAGAGAGAGAGAGAGAGAGAGAGAGAGAGTTGATTTCTTTTAATAACGTATACAGTGGAAAGTCACCAGACAACCAAGTAACTCAATCAATTTCACCTCGACACACATCAGGCTTTCAAACCTTCCTAACCGCCCCCCCCCCTCTCTCTCTCTCTCTCTCTCTTACCGTTCCTTTTCCCCTTTGCCCTTCCTTTCCCATGGCTCCCTCTCCCCTCCCTCCCCCACCACACCCCTACTCACTTTCTCTTCCCATCTACGCCCACTCCCGTCTTGGGTTACCCTCCAGGGGCCACTAGGGGCGAAGGGGGTGTGGGGCGTGGGGTGAGGGTTAACGCCCAGCCTCATAACGTGGGTGAGACTGAGGTGACAAGTGTAGTAGTGATGGTGGTGGTGGTGGTGGTGGTGGTCTTTCATACCGTTTTTGTCTTTTATGAAAGTTTAAGTTTATATTGGTGCAGGAAATGAATGGATGAATGAATAAATAAAGATGAAATGAAGTAAATGAATGCATAAATAAGTAAATCGGTTTCTTTTTCTCTTTCGTTTCTTCTACTCTAGTTTCCTTTTTCTTTTCTTTTTTTTTTTAAGGCATTATGAACGAGCTTATTTTATTTATTATTTTTCTAGTCCCGTATCCCCTATGTATAAAAAGTTCTTATATAAAACATTTAATATCCATGTTCATCTTTTACGATCTCTATCCATAAATTTATCCAATCTTCTCTTTTATAATTGCATACTGAATCTGCAATACAAGGTTACCAAGTTTGTCTATTTATCATTGTCTTTTTTTTTCAGATTTTCTCCAGTTTCTCACTTTTTTCACCATCGTGTTCTTCCAGTTTTCAATTTCATCACTATTTTTGCTTCACACACATTTTTGTCAATTCTCATTCTGTCTTTCTTTTTTTTATGCATTTTTTTTTCCATTTCTCACTTTTTTTCACTATCGCTTTCTTTTAGTTCTCAATTTCATATCCAGTTTTCCCCATACCTGCTTTTTCATTAGTTTTCTCCGCAATGTTACCTTTTCCCCAGTGTTTTTTCTCCCCATTCACCATTTCACTGTTTTTTTTTCCCATTCTTGGCTCTTTCACTGCCCTTTGCCCACTTTCACTCTTTCCGCT
>NC_087187.1:2680000-2682500 GCF_035594125.1 Scylla paramamosain
CCTTTTTCTTTTCCTTTTTTTCCCCCTCTTCGCATCCTTACCTCCTCTCTCTCTCTCTCTCTCTCTCTCTCTCTCTCTCTCTCTCTCTCTCTCTCTCTCTCTCTCTCTGTCTGTCTGTTCATCTTCATTCCTTTCCTACTTCCTCTCTCCTTCTTTTATTCCCTCATCCTCCTCCTCCTCCTCCTCCTCCTCCTTCATCATTATTTCTTCCCTTCTACTTTTCTTTTCCTATTTGCTATCTCTCCTTCTTATCCTCCTCTCCCTCCTCCTCCTTCTCTTACCTCCATGTTTGTCTGCCTACCTGTCTGCTTGCTAACCCCTCTCTCTCTCTCTCTCTCTCTCTCTCTCTCTCTCTCTCTCTCTCTCTCTCTCTCTCTCTCTCTCTCTCTCTCTCTCTCTCTCTCTGTCACCCTTCTTTTTCTCCTCACAGGTTCAGTACACGAGTGAAGATGAGCTGCTGTTGTCTCTAGAAGAAGAGAAAGCGGGGAACACACACACACACACACACACACACACACACACACACACACACACACACACACACACACACACACACACGTAACCATTCACCCTGGATCCTAACCGGTCAGACAGCCAGACGGTGAGCCAGACAGTCACACAGGCAGACAGACAGACTGGCAGACAGTTACACGGACAGACAGACAGTTAGACAGTCACACAGGCAGACAGACAGACAGACAGAAAGACGGACAAACAGACAGACAGACAAACAGATAGACATTCAAACATTCAGACAGACAGACAGACATTCAGACAGATACACATGACCTCTCCCTCTCACTCCTCTCCTCTACTCGACAAAAGCAAACAGGCAGTAAATGCAGACTCTCTCTCTCTCTCTCTCTCTCTCTCTCTCTCTCTCTCTCTCTCTCTCTCTCTCTCTCTCTCTAAAAATGCTACTAGGACATAAAAAGAATGAATAATACACACACACACACACACACACACACACGACAATAATGGAGGGGATCCCGTGTCTCTGATCTTACCCTTCTCCCGTTTTCTTTAATTTGTAAAAGATGATGAAATGGCAAATAAAGAGACTGCTGATGGAGGAGGAGGAGGAGGAGGAGGAGGAGTAATCTATACATAAATGCGGAAGAGAATGGTTACTATGAATATCAATGAAAAAGAGAAGAAAATGAGAAAAAAATAGAAAAAAGAAGAAAAAATAGAGAAAAAAAAATTAAAAGATGCCATAAGAAAGCTGTCGTAGAGAGAGAGAGAGAGAGAGAGAGAGAGAGAGAGAGAGAGAGAGAGAGAGAGAGAGAGAGAGACAATAAGGTACACACGCCCACTAAAGGATGTAAACTACCTCCCTTTTGAGAGCGAGAGAGAGTGAGAGGGGCAGCCATTGAGAGGCGAAGGAGAGGGGCGGGAGATACAAAGGGACGGTTGCTGCACTCTCATTGGTTCAAAGGGAGGCATGGGAGAGCCGCGCTGATTGGCTGACGCTAGAGGTTCTGTTTCTCTGATTGGTTAGATTTATTTTGAGGTATATTTTATTCCTGGTACGTCTCCTGCTATTGAAATAAATAAATAAAATAAAATAAACAAGAAATAAAAATAAATAGATAAATAAAATAATAAAAAAGAAAATTAAACTATTTTTACTAGGAAATTAAAGAAAACTGGTGTTATTTCAGAGAGAGAGAGAGAGAGAGAGAGAGAGAGAGAGAGAGAGAGAGAGAGAGAGAGAGAGAGAGAGAGAGAGAGAGAGACCTCCAGCCCACACCCCCATACGCCCCCTCCCCTGCACAGACGACGAGATAAGGAGATAGAGAGGATTAAGGGCAGCAAGTGTCTCAAGGAATTAAAGACTGGCTTCGGGGCGTGGCGGGGAGAAGCCAGAGAGAGAGAGAGAGAGAGAGAGAGAGAGAGAGAGAGAGAGAGAGAGAGAGAGAGAGAGAGAGAGAGAGAGAGAGAGAGAGAGTTTTTCGTATTCGCTTCCAATGTAATATGAAAACTCGAAGGAAAAAAAGAAAGAAAGAAAGAGAGAGAGAGAGAGAGAGAGAGAGAGAGAGAGAGAGAGAGAGAGAGAGAGAGAGAGAGAGAGAGAGAGAGAGAGAGAGAATAAGAATACGATATCGTTCTTGTTGGGAAAATGTGATAAACAATGTGAAGAAAAAGAGAGAGAGAAAAAGAGAAAAAAAAAAGATAAAAGATGGCGGCCTTTCCTGACCTTTCAGTTTTCTTCTTCCTTGCTTTATGAGAAGAAAACTGAGAGACAAAGGGGAACTTTCTCACGAGCCTTTAACACTTCCGCCGTCTGTGTGTGTGTGTGTGTGTGTGTGTGTGTGTGTGTGTGTGTGTGTGTGTGTGTGTGTGTGTGTGTGTGTGTGTCATGGCTGGCTTCTGTACTTCTTGGCAAATGAAACTCCTGCCTGTATATTAAAACACTCCTCTCTCAACTAATTTCAAAGGCCACGAAGAAGAATAGCCAGGTTCTCAAGAGTGTTTCCCCTTCTTGCTAAAAAAA
>NC_087187.1:2687500-2700000 GCF_035594125.1 Scylla paramamosain
GAGAGAGAGAGAGAGAGAGAGAGAGAGAGAGGCAAAGATAGCTTGATGAGTCCAGAAAGGTAAGCACAAGTAAGTGTGTTTAATTAAGCTTGACTGAGGTATCCTTTGTTAGGTTAGGTTAGGTTAGTTAGGGAGGAAGTGAAGTGTGAAGAGGAGGAGGAGGAGGAGGAGGAGGAGGAGGAGGAGGAGGAAGAGGAGGAGGTTGAGGAGGAGGAGGAGATATTAACATTTCTAATTTAACAAGAAAATGTCTATGCGAAAACCAGTCTCTCTCTCTCTCTCTCTCTCTCTCTCTCTCTCTCTCTCTCTCTCTCTCTCTCTCTCTCTCTCTCTCTCTCTCTCTCCCTCTCTCTCGCTTGTTTTCCTATTCTGCGTTCCCTTATCCCTCTTTTTTATCTACTTATTTATCATCATCTTTATTATTTTTTTCCCTTTTCTTATTCATGTTATCTTTCTTCCTCTTCTTATTCTTCTATCTATTCACCTCATCTTCGCTATCCTTCCTGTTCTTTATCTCCTCCTCCTCCTCCTCCTCCTCCTCCTCCTTCTCCTAGTATCTTTCACCACCACCACCACAACCACCATCACCTCCTTCACCATCACCATAGTCAGCATCAACACCACGTCTGCCATCACCACCACTACCATCACACAGTCTCACAGTCGTAAACACTATCTGAAAACACGTCATAGAAAACGGAATTACAAATGCGGATGATGATGAGAGAGAGAGAGAGAGAGAGAGAGAGAGAGAGAGAGAGAGAGAGAGAGAGAGAGAGAGAGAGAGAGTTCGATCTAATCCCAAGGTTCGTGAGGGACCACCTGGCGAGGACCTCAGGCAAGTGTGGTCCCATTTTCCAAGTAATTATATGTAATGTGTCCCCCCTCCTCTCTCTCTCTCTCTCTCTCTCTCTCTCTCTCTCTCTCTCTCTCTCTCTCTCTCTACGTGTCCATCTAAAAAAATAA
Source organism: Scylla paramamosain (assembly GCF_035594125.1). NCBI lineage: Eukaryota > Metazoa > Arthropoda > Malacostraca > Decapoda > Portunidae > Scylla > Scylla paramamosain. The sequence continues at coordinate 2,688,467 of NC_087187.1, forward strand.
AGAAAAAAACAATGATATACTTTTGTTTGTTTTTTTATTTCTTGAGTAATTCTTTCTTTTTTTTTCGAATAATTAACCCTTTGAATACTAGCGTTGTTTTTAGCACTAAAGGCCATTGTGAGAATTGTTTGGATCGACATGAAGAAAGAGTACGAGGTTAATTTCATCTTGACGAAGCTACGCACTTGATTAAATGTGGATCTGGAGAGAGTAGCAAGAGAAATTAGTCCTTTAAAAAAAAATGCTGATGATTATGGGGGAAAAAAAGGGTTAGTGTGAAAAGAAATATATGGAGTTAGAAATGAACAAACCATATGAAAAAAAATTACATCAAACAAACTAACAAACTAACACAATAAGAAAGTAGATGCATAGATATTTACAAAGACATTAATTAATCACTAAATATTATCACCATTAAACCTTCGTCAAAATCCCATGCCACTCTCTCTCCCTCCCTCTCTCTCTCTCTCTCTCGCTTAGGCCTTGACCAAATAATTTCCCTTAAACGACACACAGGAAAAAAATAATAATAAATAAAAAGACAATCGAACATGGGAAAAAAACACCAAATAAGGAGAGGAAAAAAAGAGGGAGGGGAGCAACAGACGGGCATTTAAAAGTTCATTAACACACGCACAAAAACCCACAATTTCACTGTCTACTAGTCTTTAGGTTTAAGGTCACTTCAACTTTTCCTCTTGTACTTCAGGAGGAGGAGGAGAAGGAGGAGGAGAAGGAGTAGTAGTAGTAGTAGTAGTAGTAGTAGTAGTAGTAGTAGTAGTAGTAGTAGTAGTAGTAGTAGTAGAAGACAGATGAAAATGAGAAAGATATGGGGAAGGAATACAGAAGATGAAAGGAGAGAAAGAAGAGAACAAAAGAAGATGAAGGAAAGAATGAAGGAAGAGAGGGAAGGAGGGAGAGAAGGAGGTAATGTGAGGAATTTAATTGAGGGAGAGAAGAATGGAATAGCGTGGGAATGAGAGAGAGAGAGAGAGAGAGAGAGAGAGAGAGAGAGAGAGAGAGAGAGAGAGAGAGAGAGAGAGAGAGAGAGAGAGACCATGATTGCCTTTTGTTATTCGTAAATGCTTGATGTTAAGTGACAAAATATTAACCATCATTTCTCTCTCTCTCTCTCTCTCTCTCTCTCTCTCTCTCTCTCTCTCTCTCTCTCTCTCTCTCTCTCTCTCTCTCTCTGACCTTAGTGTGGAAGGAGAGTTGACATAGAGAGAGAGTGTGGTTAACGGAGGATGACGTCTCTCTCTCTCTCTCTCTCTCTCTCTCTCTCTCTCTCTCTCTCTCTCTCTCTCTCTCTCTCTCTCTCTCTCTCTCTCTCTCTCTCTGTTAATCAAGTACAGTTATCAGCCTTTCTTTCTTTAATACCAAACCTTGACCCCAACACACACACACACACACACACACACACACACACACACACACACACACACACACACACACACATGATGTTCCCCTTTTACGAGAAATTTCCCTTCCCTGTGTGTGTGTGTGTGTGTGTGTGTGTGTGTGTGTGTGTGTGTGTGTGTGTGTGTGTGTGTATGTTTGTGTGTTTAACCTTTAATTCAACGCCGTAATCCTTCCTTCACTTGGGTATTTAAGAAAAAGAAAGAAAAAAAAAATGTCTACCGATAACTGGCTTTGGAAAGGTGACTGTGTGTGTGTGTGTGTGTGTGTGTGTGTGTGTGTGTGTGTGTGTGTGTGTGTGTGTGTGTCGCGCACGCGGGAGATTTTAATGCATACACAAATAGTAAGAAGAAAATGACCTGGAAGAATATGGCAACTCCTCCTCTTCCTCCTCCTCCTCCTCCTCCTCCTCCTCCTCCTCCTCCTCCCTACGAGACGCAGACAGCCAGCCCCTATCACCCCCATATCCTCCTCCTCCTCCTCCTCCTTCTAATTCATACATTCCTCTCTCTACCTCACTATTCTCCTCCTGTTCTTGCCCTCATCACTCTCTCTCTCTCTCTCTCTCTACATCTTCGTATACGCAATTAAATCTTTCAATCTAATTACGAACGCTTTGAATTTACATAACGAATAGCGCCGAGTTACGTAACTTCACATATTTCTTCGCGTCTTGCTCCAACAATCCACTGTAACTGTACCACTGTAACTACCAAGGCCAGACTCACACGGTCTTGTTAATGTGTTTGGTCTGTTTGCCTACTCTGGTCTAACTCCGGATGGTCGATTTGGGTTCGCAGTTCTTGTCCTTTTCATTAATTTTGTTGTTATGTAAAAACTCGCTTACTCTGTCTCTGTCTCTGTCTCTGTCTCTCTCTCTCTCTCTCTCTCTCTCTCTCTCTCTCTCTCTCTCTCTCTCTCTCTCTCTCTCTCTCTCTCTCATCATCCCTTTTCTTCATCTACACTTGCGATAATATTGTGTCCCAGTACTGTTTATTTACGCAAGGTCAGGTTAGATTAGGTCATGTCAGGTTAGGTTTGGTTAAGTTAGGCTAAGTTAGGTTAGGTTAGGTTACGTTAGGTTAGGTTAGGTTACGTTAGGTTATTTTAGGTTAAGTTAGGTTAGGTTAGATTAGGTTAGGTTAGGTTAGGTTAGGTTATGTTAGGTTAAGTTAGGTTAAGTTAGGTTACGTTAGGTTAGGTTACGTTAGGTTAGGTTAGGTTAGGTTAAGTTAGGTTAGGTTAGGTTAGGTTAGGTTAGGTTAGGTTAGGTTAAGTTAGGTTAGGTTAGGTTAGGTTAGGTTAGGTTAGGTTAGGTTAGGTTACGTTAGGTTAGGTTAGGTTAGGTTAGGTTAGGTTAGGTTACGTTAGGTTAGGTTAGGTTAGGTTAGGTTAGGTTAGGTTAGGTTAGGTTACATTAGAATCAATTACAATCATACAATCTACATTTAGTTGCTATAGAGACGTAATCCTGATTCCTCCCCCTTACGTTCATCCTCCTCCTCTTCCTCTTCTTCCTCCTTTACCCCTTCCTTCCTTCCTTCCTAACCTCAGAAATAAAAAAAAAGTAAAAGAAAAAAAAATACGAGTAAATTTCTCTCCAGACATTTTTTAACACCGAATTTCATATATGGTTTACATAATACAACCCACTACATCCTCCCTTCCCCCCTCCTCCACCTCTTCCTCCTCCTTTCACAACAGTCTTACCAAAAAAAAAAAATTCTGCGCAGTTTCCAGTTTCCCTCCAATTACCAAAGCAGCATTTGCGCATCTGACTGCCTCGTGATGGGAGTAGGTTGAGTTTTTCCCTGCAATTACTAACCTCCAGTCTCTCTCTCTCTCTCTCTCTCTCTCTCTCTCTCTCTCTCTCTCTCTCTCTCTCTGATGATAATTAAGCTCACATTTTCCTTTTTTTCTGTTTCTTTTTGTCATACGCCATTAATCTTTGTAAATAAACCTCTCTCTCTCTCTCTCTCTCTCTCTCTCTCTCTCTCTCTCTCTCTCTCTCTCTCTCTCTCTCTCTCTCTCTCTCTCTCTCTCTCTCTCTCCTCTATTCGCTCCAGCAAACTCCCCTTCTGCTGTAATGTTTTTCCTCCTCCTCCTCCTCCTCCTCCTCCTCCTCCCTCTTCCACCAAGTTATTATCCACAAAATCACTCGCTGTTTAGCCACGGAAGCCACGCGGGGAGGGAAGGTCTAAAAACAGGAGGGTCTGTGTATGTGTGTGTGTGTGTGTGTTCCCAACGGTACACTAATTTCCCTCTCTGACATTCCAACGGTACACGTAACCTTTGCTTTCTCTCATTTCAACGGTGCACATGTTTTGCTCTTTAATATTTGAACGGTACAGTTCTTAAGTAGATTTTATTGTGTGTCTTTCCAACGGTACATCTAACCCTTAATTTCTTTTATTTTTTGACTTTCCAACGGGACAGATAGATCGTCTTATTAACCATAACATAATACACAGTGTCATTTCAGTGCAATTGTCTCTCATACTAAACATAATAGGCATAACGAAAACATTAGGCATCCAAAGCACACAAACACACAAACACACACACATTTTCTTTCTGCCTTCCCAACGGTACATAAATTTGAACCTCGTCTTCGCAATGGTACACATTTTTTTTCTTTCTTTTAAACGAAATGGATTTTTTTTCCCTTTTATCTGCTGCTTCCTCTTCACTTTTCCTGTCTCATTTCTTTCACGTTTATTTTCTATATACATTTCCTTTTTTTTTTTAATCTGGCATCGATAAAAGAAAAAAATATGAATGTAATTATCACTTAACATCATCCAAAACAGAACCATCAACTAATTTTTCCGTCATTTATTTTATTCCTTGCTTTTTGAATCATCCGTTTATATTTCCCCTGTCACGGTTGAATAAGGCCTTGGAATCCTTTTATATATGTGGAATTCGACACTCTTGTATGACACCTGATCGCTTTCCCTTCCCCTCTTGCCTCTCCTTTATTCTTCTCCTGTCTCGAGTGACCCGTTTATATTTTCAAACGTCGTCGGATAAGAATTGGTATCTTTAGTAGCATTGGATCCCCTTGTGTGGTATCTGTTCTCTTTCTCTCTTTCCTTCCTCCTTTGTGACGTTTTTTTTTCTTTATTCTTCTTGTTCTTTTCCTTCTTTTCATTTTGTTTTATTTTTTCTCATTCCTGTTATTGTACGTGTCTATTTTTTCTTCTTTCTTTTTTTATATTTTCTCTCCCTTTTTTCTATTTTCTGTCTGGTTATTTGACTTTCTTTTCTTCTTCTTTGTTCTGTCTTTCATCTCGTCATCTGTTTCTTCTCTTCCTTATATTATTTCTTTCTTCTTTTTCTCTTTGATCTTCTGTATCCCTTCTTTTATCTTTTATTATATCCTCGCCTTTCCTGTTTCCTCTATTCTTTTCTTTCCTTCCTACTTTCATGTCCTACTTCCTCATTCTTCTCTCTTTCTCTCGCTTTATTCCTTTTTTTCTTGATTTCCCTTCCTTTTCTGTGGCCTTTTGTGGTATTGGTAACAAATTTCACTTCCTCCTCTTCCTCCTCCTCCTCCTTCTCCTCCTCCTCCTCCTCCTCCTCCTCAAAGTTGACACGACACATAAGAATTCAATCACGTACGTTTTTTTCTTCTTTTTTTTCCTTCTCTTTTATTTTTTCTTTTGTTTTCCTTTGTTTTTTTTTTTTTTTTTTTTTTTTTTAATCGTCCTTGGCGTGTTGTGGTCAAGATACGTACGTTCGTTCGTTCGTCCGTTCCTTCAGTCCTTCCCTTTCGTTGCCATTACGTTAAGTTACGCTCACCTCTAAATCGACAAACGAACGAACGGAATAAAAAAAAAGAAAATGAAGAAAGAAAGAAAAATTATCAATAGAACTAGTTATCATCTTCTTTATTATTGTTTTCCTTTCATTATCCTCTTTACTTTGTTCTTTTAAGTCCTATTTTGTTTTCGTTTTGTTTATTTCTCCCTTGTTTTGGTAAATAAGATGGATCTGGGAGAGGGAAGAGGAGAGAAGGAGAGGAGAGAATATAGAGGAGAGAAGAAGAGGAAGATAAACGCTGGAGGGATGTAGGAAGAAAAGGATAAGAGAGAGAGAGAGGGAGATAAGAGAATGGTAAAGGGAGGAAGGGGAGGAAAGAACGAGAGAAGGAAGAAAAGAAGGGAGAGAACGAGGAGAGGGCTGGAGGGAGGAAGAGGGAGAGACGAAGAGAAGACAGGAGAAGAGGGATGGAGAGGAGAGAAGAGAAGGGGAGAGGGATGCAGAGAAGGAGAGGAGAGGAGAGAAGAGGGGTGGAGATAAGAGAAAACGGGAAGAGGAGGAAAGGATTGGTGGACAGAAGAGAAGACAGGAGAAGGTGGAGGAGACGAGAGGAAGGGTGGAGAGAAGGGGAGAGGTGGAGGGTGGAATGAATGTCCTACGGGTGAATTCTTTAACCTCCCCAGGCTATGTAGACACGCCGCCCTCCTCCTCCTCCTCCTCCTCCTCCTCTTCTTCTTCCTCCTCCTCCATTACCACCCCTCCCCCATCAATCACCACCCACGGCTGCCTATTCTGCACCACCACCACCACCACCACCACCACCACCACCACCACCACCACCTCCTCCCCACCTTCAGTAGTAAAAACACCACGCCCCCAAAAAGCATTTCCCACCACCACCATCACCACAACCACCACCACCACCACTACTACTATCACAACCATCACCAACACCTGCTCCCTACCTTCATACCTCCACCCCAACCCTCATCACCTCCTCCCCCACCACCCTCATCACCTCTCCTCCCCCCTCTCATCACCGTCTCAAGGCCACCTCGTCCCTGTCTGGGAGGTAAGGCGACACTAGTTTCCTCCCCAACGCGAGGAGGAAGGGGGAGGAAAAATAGAATAAATAAAAAGGGGGAGAATAAAATTGAAGAGTAAAAGGGGAGAAGGAAAAATGCTAGAAAATAAAAGGAATAGAAGCTCAATGCAAGAAAGGAGGAAGAGAAATAAAAATAAGCAGAAAAGAGGAGGAGAAAAATGAAAATAAATAAAGAAAAGAAAATGGAAGAGAGAAAAGCAAAAAATATGAAAAGCGGGAAAATGGAAACGAGAAAAAAGGGAGAGAAAGAAAAGAAAAAGAAAAAGAAAGAAAATAAGAAGGAAAACAAAAGAAAGTTGAACAGGAAATACGTGAATTACAAAAGGAGGAAATTTTGATGTGAAGTGAATGAAGAAATGGGAATACTCTCTCTCTCTCTCTCTCTCTCTCTCTCTCTCTCTCTCTCTCTCTCTCTCTCTCTCTCTCTCTCTCTCTCTCTCTCTCTCTCTCTCTCTCCATAATTCCTCCCTACGTTACCTTTCCTCCCTCCCCTCCTCCACTTCCCTCCCTCCCCTCCCTTTCCTCCAAATCTTCCTCCCACTCCTCTTCCTCCTCCCTTCTTTCCTTTACCTATTTCTTCCCTCCCTCCTTGCTCTCTCTCTCTCTCTCTCTCTCTCTCTCTCTCTCTCTCTCTCTCTCTCTCTCTCTCTCTCTCTCTCTCTCTCTCTCTCTCTCTCTCACAAACATTCCACCTCGCTTCTTTTGCTCCTACGCGTTTAGTGGGTTATTTCCGGAGAGAGAGAGAGAGAGAGAGAGAGAGAGAGAGAGAGAGAGAGAGAGAGAGAGAGAGAGAGAGAGAGAGAGAGAGAGAGAGAGAAGCGTGTCATGTCACTCAGTCACTAATCTCTCCACGACACTTAGAGAAGGAAGAAGAAAAGGAGGAGGAGGAGGAGGAGGAGGAGGAGGAGGAGGAGGAGGAGGAGGAGGAGGAGGAGGAGGAGGAGAAGAAGAAGAAGAAGAATTATTTTTATATGGGAAATGAGAACAAGGCTGATGAGGAGGATGAGGAGGATGAGGAGGAGGAGGAGGAGGAGGAGGAGGAGAAGGAATCATCTCATTGTTACAGCAGTTCAAGGTCTTGTGAGAGAGAGAGAGAGAGAGAGAGAGAGAGAGAGAGAGAGAGAGAGAGAGAGAGAGAGAGAGAGAGAGAGAGAGAGAGAGAGAGAGAGGGGGGGATGACAAACAGAATACAACACTAAACCTTACAAAAATAAAAAATAAAAAATCAGTAATAAAAAGATGAATTGATTGAAAGCTCCCCAGTGTGTGTGTGTGTGTGTGTGTGTGTGTGTGTGTGTGTGTGTGTGTTAGGTTAGGTTAGGTTAGGTTAAGTTAGGTCAGGCTAGGTTAGGTTAGGTTAGGTTAGGTTAGGTGAAGTTGGGCTAGGTTAGGTTAGGTTAGGTTAGGTGAAGTTGGGTTAGGTTAGGTTAGTTGAAGTTGGGCTAGGTTAGGTTAGGTTAGGTTAGGTTAGGTGAAGTTGGGCTGGGTTAGGTTAGGTTAGGTTAGGTTAAGTTAGGTTAGGTTAGGTTAGGTTAGGTTAGGTTATGTTAGGTCAGGCTAGGTTAGGTTAGGTTAGGTTAGGTTAGGTTAGATTAGGTTAGGTTAGGTTAGGTTAAGTTAGGTCAGGCTAGGTTAGGTTAGGTTAGGTTAGGTTAGGTTAGGTGAAGTTGGGTTAGGTTAGGTTAGGTTAGGTTAGTTGAAGTTGGGCTAGGTTAGGTTAGGTTAGATTAAGTTTAGGTTAGGTTAGGTTAGGTTAGGTTAGGTTAGGTTAGGTTAGGTGAAGTTGGGCTGGATTAAGTTGTACGCAGTATATAACATTTGCCACGGAGAGTATTATCACTTACATACTTGCAGCTCTCACCGCCGTGACGGATGTTCGTGTCACGCCCCCAGAAAATTATTGAGGCGGCAAAAGAAAATAAATGATAATAAAAGAGGAGGAGGAGGAGGAGGAGGAGGAGGAGGAAGAGTCATAATATTCAAGTGTAACTGAACTGAAAGACTGAAAATAGAGAGAGAGAGAGAGAGAGAGAGAGAGAGAGAGAGAGAGAGAGAGAGAGAGAGAGAGAGAGAGAGAGAGAGAGAGAGAGAGAGATACGTCACACCAACAAACACACGAAAGAACACAAGAACAAAGGAAGCACGAGGATAAAGAAAGAAAACAATAACTAAATAAACAAAATAACAATAAAAATAGCAAACAACAACAACAACAACAACAAAATCTGAGAAACCAGTAAAGATATGGATAAAAGAGATACCGCAGATTAGAAACTTAAAAAAAAAGAGAGAAAATTAATAATAGAGAAAGGAAAAGAAAAGTTATTTAAAAACGTTATCTAAATCTCACAATTTCCGCCAAAAAACGAAATTTAGGTCATGAGAAATTAGAAACACAAAGAAGAGAGAAAGAAAGAGAGAGAGGGAGAGATAAATAATAAAAAAAAGATAGCGCAAAAAAATGTGAGAAAAAGAGAGAAAGAGAGAGAGGAAGAAAGAAAGAAAAGTCACCTGTCCGCTCGATCAGTCGTGGAGAGAGAGAGAGAGAGAGAGAGAGAGAGAGAGAGAGAGAGAGAGAGAGAGAGAGAGAGAGAGAGAGAGAGAATATGGAGACTGGCCCCTACCTCTACCAGCCACGACACCGTTATCTCTCTCTCTCTCTCTCTCTCTCTCTCTCTCTCTCTCTCTCTCTCTCTCTCTCTCTCTCTCTCTCTCTCTCTCTCTCTCTCTCTGTACCCAACACTAATCTCATTTATAACTTCGTACTACCAAACACAATGACTCTGTAAACAAACAAACGAACGAACAAACAAACAATATTACGAGGATTTTCAAACTTGGCTTCTGGTAAATAAAGAAACAAAGAGAATAAAGAAAATGACAATATCAAGGGAAGGTTTTCATTCTGTTCCCCTGCTCCGTGGTTCGCTCCTTGTCTGGTCTTCTCTGATTCACGGTTCGATACTGCATGAGTGTGACAGACAGGGAGTTTACCAGTGGATGAGGGAGTGAGGGTGCTGGTTAACTCTTGCACTGGTGAGGGGGATAGAATAGTGGGAGATGGAAGGGAGGGAGGGAAGGAGAGAGGGAAAAGAGGAAATGAAAGGAAACAGAAAGGAAAATTAAAGAAGGAAAAACAGAGAAAGAAAAGAAGGAAAAAAGGGAGGGAAGGAAGGAAGAAGGGACGGAAGAAAGGAAGGAAGGAAGGGGGAAAGAAATAAATAAAAAAGAATGAAAAAATGAAAATAAAGGAAGAGATAGAAAAGAAAACAAAGAAAGATACACAGAAGGACACACACACACACACACACACACACACACACAGCAACATGGAAACCAAAAGGTAAAAGAAAAAAAAGAAAAAGAAAGAAAGAAAAGGAGGTGAAGAGTTTCTGAAATAGAAGGAAGACCCACGATTCTGCTGTTACTGGGTCGTGCTTGTGTCTGTCTGTCTGTCTGTCTGCCTGCCTGCCTGCCTGCCTGTCTGTCTGTCTGTCTCTCTGTTAGCTGGTTATTCCCGTCACAAGCACACACACACAAACACACAACACAACAATAACAATAAGCTTACTTTTATATATTTATCTAGTGCAGCAACACAAAATATTCGCAACACAAACTTTTTTATATATATAATCTGACGCAACACAGTTTTTCTTTGATAATCTAACGTAGGAACACAATTTTTTTCAGCCATCACAAAAACACAGACGCAATACAAATTTTTTACATAATCTGACGTAACAACAGTCCTTTTTTTATATAACAGTACGAGAAACAACAACAACAACAACACACATACACACACACATACATACACACACACACACACACACACACAAGGGGAGAGGAAGGAAAGAAGGAAGGAAGGAAGGAAGGAAGGAAGGATGGGGGAGAAGGGGTGGGGTTACATCCTCCAGTGGAAACCATACAACACACTTTATCTCTCCCTCCCTCCATCCCTCCTTCCTCCCTCATTCTGTTTCCCTCCTTCCTTCTCTCCCTCCCCCCAAGCGTGCGTCATCAAGCAATCCGCAAGCAAGCTCTCCTCTCTTGTCTTCCTCTTCCTCTTCCTCCTCCTTCTTCTCGAACAAGCAAACTTCTTATTTGATTTCTTTCATGATTATTTTTCAGTTGATATGTGCTTCCTCCTCCTCCTCCTCCTCTTCCTTCTTTCTTCTTCTCCCCCTTCTCCTCCTCCATGTTGATCTAGATACATATAATTCCAAGTGCTTTATATTCATTAGAAAATACAAATCAATGTCTTCTTTACTCAGTGGATATTAGTTTCTTTCTCTTCCTAACTCTTTTTTTTTTTTTTTTGTTCAGGTTCAATTTCAACTTCTCGTTTTTTCTTTTTTTTTCAAGCTTTTCGTATCTCTTGTCACATCTCAACTCTTGAACTCTGTCTGTCTGTCTGGTTCTGTTGTATTCTCTCTCTCTCTCTCTCTCTCTCTCTCTCTCTCTCTCTCTCTCTCTCTCTCTCTCTCTCTCTCTCTCTCTCTCTCTCTACGTAACCTCAGAAGTAGAGAATACATAAGTAACATGTAACAACAAAACAAGGAGAAAGAGAAGCAAAATAAAAGAAGAAAGAAGAGAATAAACAAAAAAAGCAAAAGATACGAGGATAGGAACAAGTGGACGAGAGACAGAGGGTGAAAATAAAAGTAGAAAAAGCAAATATCAGGATTACTAAGAGAGGGAACGGGCCAGTAAGCAAATTAAGAGATCAAATGAAGGTAAAGAATTATATATATATGTTTCACCTTTGTCTCCCTCTGTTGTTCCCGCGCTAAGTCAATTAAGAGATGGATAAAAAAAAAAAGAAAGTACATCTAATAGTTTTTGTGTCTCGGTCTTCATAAAAGTTTCCAGCTTTGATTTATTTAGGGCTTCTACCACTGCACCCCTCCCCTCCACTTCCCTCTAGTACTACGGCTTCCACTTCTCTCCCCTCTCTCTCTCTCTCTCTCTCTCTCTCTCTCTCTCTCTCTCTCTCTCTCTCTCTCTCTCTCTCGAAACACAATCACATTTTCTCTTCATTCTCTTTTTGTTCATAGTGTGTTGGTTGCTCTCTCTCTCTCTCTCTCTCTCTCTCTCTCTCTCTCTCTCTCTCTCTCTCTCTCTCTCTCTCTCTCTCTTCCATTTCCTTTCTTTTGGCGTTCTTCCTCCTCCCTTCTCTCATTTCCTTCTTCTCCTGTCACACACACATACACACACACACACACAAACAGTTACATGA
>NC_087187.1:2715000-2737500 GCF_035594125.1 Scylla paramamosain
ACACTGTCTGTCTGTCTGTGTGTGTGTGTGTGTGTGTGTGTGTGTGTGTGTGTGTGTGTGTGTGTGTGTGTCCGCTTTCCATAAAAAAAAAAAAAAAAACTGAACTGATTGTGATGAAATCCGGTAGAGGTTCCCCTTGATCCGGAGAGTGACTTAGGCTGTCTTAACTACTTACAAATTTTACTCGAATAACGCCAGCTAATTCTGATGATAGTAACATAAAATACAACAATAATAACAACAACAACAACAACAACAACAACAACAACAACTACTACTACTACTACTACTACTACTACTACTACTACTACTACACCACTACAGCCGCCCTTAAACCCACATCGCCCACTCACAGATGCGGGTGCCGTGGGCGTGCTGGTAGGCCTAGTGAGTACGGGCAGCGGCGACGTGAGGGAGCAGGCGGTGTGGGCGCTGGGGAACATCGTGGGTGACGGGGCGCGCTGCAGGGACGTGGTACTGAAGCAAGGCGTTATTCCCCCGCTTGTTGATCTTCTGCATGTGAACGTGTCGGTAAGTGGTGGTGGTGGTGGTGGTGGTGAGTGATGAGTGGGAGATGACAGACAATGAATAATAATGAATGACTGTACACATATAGCACATCACCACACACACACACACACACACACACACACACCCTTGCTCACCTGTGCGTTGGGTCATCTGGCGCAGACGTCGCTGAGGAGGCAGGTGTGCTGGGTGCTGACCAACCTGCTACGGGTGAGGGGCGCCCGCTTGACTGACCAGCAGCGGGCCCAGTGTGCCGAGGCCTTCCTGGTGCTGGTGGCCTCCCTTCACCCCGAGGTGCAAGGTATGATGGGCGGGATGAAGAGGATAACCTTCATATGTACAGTCGCGGTCATAAGTTATGTCCAGGGTCGTCTCCAGCTCAAGTTCGAAGGTTTGAACAGCAGTGCGTCGTGAGAAGAGCTGGTTACGACTCATCATGGCGACGAAGCAGGACACGAGTTATGACCGCCACTGTACCTGTAACTTAGAAGATAAAGATAATAATATCTGTACCTTTAATATGACAAACGGTAACTTTCAACCTTCATAAACACACATATCACCACAAGCACCACCATTGCCGCAGCCGACGCTTTGTGGGGGGCGGCGTACCTGGCTGATCTGGGGCCCGAGGGCGTGGACACGGTGCTGGAGGCGGGGCTGGTGCGCGAGGTGGTGCAGCGCCTCTACTCAGACGAGGAGCGCGTGGTGGCCGCCGCGCTGAGAGCCACTGGGAGCATCGCGGCTGGTACCAACGAGCAGGTGATGCTGATGGGGGGCAGGGAGAACAGGTGATGGCTGGACAGGTGAATATGGACAGGGAAAGTAAGACTAGCGGACAGTTAGAGTGTTAGACAGTTGGGTAGAGACAGGCGCGAAAGAGGTGAAGCTTCTGGGACAGGTGACAAAAAGACAGGTAAATGACAGGCTGGAAGTGTACAAGGAAGAATAAGAAACGAGTGTATGTTAGTGGAGAGGAAGGAAGTCTTACACGGGTGGGGGTGGACAGGTAATAAACAGGTGAAGCTGGAAGGGCAGGTGACTAATGAACAGGTAAATAATGAGCTGGAAATGGAAAGAGGAAGAGTAAAACATACCTTACCCACCCTATCACACCACACAGACGGAGGCGCTGCTGCAGGCGGGCGCGGTACCCATCTACCGGGACCTCCTGCAGCACCCTAGCCCAGGCGTGGCGAGGGAGGCGGCCTGGATTTTGTCCAACGTGACGGCGGGGACTCCTGCGCAGATCCAGATTGCGATGGACGTACAAGTGGTGCCTGCCCTGATTGCTGCCGTGGAGGAGGTGAGGCGGGGCAAGGGGAGAGGGTTAGGTTAGGTTGGGGTGGTGGGAGGGTGATCGAGGAAGAGATTTGGATTAGAAGGATTGAAAGAGTGAAAATACGTGGAAGAGATTAGAGTTAGAGAAGGGATGAGGGCGAGACGAAGTGGGACAAGGGTTAGAGGGCAGGATGGGTAAGAGGTCGAGAGAGTGTGGGATAAGAGATCAAAAGGGTGTAGTTGAAGTGACGTGGGTTTGTTTTCAAGGCTGTTTCTACGGTTCTAGTGACAGATTGACCAGATTTCTAACTAAGAGGAAAAACACTCTTGAGAATCCGGCTAGTCATCTCTGTACCCTTTGCAAATAGTCGTGGTGAGAGGGCAAAGCGTTTATAATGATGTTTTTATGGTTCTAACAACAGATTAACATGATTTCTACATTATGAACAGGAGAAACACTCTTACGAACCAGGCTAGTCATCTCTGTCATCTTTGAAAACTGTAGTGAGAGAGCAAACCATTTATTGACCTCTCTCTCTCTCTCTCTCTCTCTCTCTCTCTCTCTCTCTCCAGGAAGACGCGGAGTTACGGAAGGAGGCAACGTGGGGTCTGGCTAACCTGGCCTCGGGGTGCACGGCGGAGCAGGCCACGTGGCTGGCGGGGAGCGGCCTGGTGCCCTGTCTGGCGCGCCTCCTGCAAGGCGAGGACGCCGGCATGCTGCTGGTGGCCCTCGACGCCCTCAACAACTTGTTCAAGGTGAGAGAGAGAGAGAGAGAGAGAGAGAGAGAACCCTTCATTACCTCCACCCACCCACCCACACACATACACACACACACACACACTAACCTTCAATTTCAAGACCAATATGACCCGAACAAGCCTACAGGCCCTCCTCCTCCTCCTCCTCCTCCTCCTCCTCCTCCTCCTCCTCCTCATAAACATCATCATCATCATCAACCTCACCTCTTACTCAACTCGCTCACTCCTCTTTAACCCTTTGCCCTTCACTTTCTTATTCCTCCATTTTTAACTTTTATCACCATTCACCTTCGTGCTGTCCTTCTTTATCCTATTTATTCTTCCCTCACCTCTCTCGCAGAAGTCCCCGGAGAGGCGCAGGCTGACCCAGGGAGTGGAGTCCTCGGGGGGCCTGGAGCGCCTGCGTGCCCTCAAACAGCACAAGGTGGCGCAGGTGGCGAGAATGTCCAACTATCTCCTCACTACCTATTTGTGGGAGGGCAGCCAGGGGGAGTAGAGGCGGTGGTGGTGGTGGAGGAGGGAGGAGAGAAATAGAGGTTATCTGGAGGAGGAAAAGGAGGAGGAAGAGGAAGAAATGAAATAGCGGTTATCTTCACTCTGATATCTACTGCTACTACTACTACTACTACTACTACTACTACTGCAACTCTAGTCAATATTAAGACAAGTTTCGTTAAGTGGTGTTTTGAGTAAAAATCTGTCACGCAGCTCACTCAGTTGACAGGAATTGACTTGAACTGATGGACGATAGAGACAGACAGTTAGACAGACGAATAAATAGATAGATAGATAGATAGGTACAATGATAGATACAGATAGATACAGTTAGACCTATGGATAGATATAGACAGAGTGACAGATAGATGGATAGGTACATAGATAGATAGAACAAGAAATAGATGAATAAATAGATAAAAAAAAAATACTGAACGACTACAGAAAACGGGTCTCGCGTCACAAATAAGACACTTACAGAGCTAAATAAGTTGGGGAGTTGCTTCTTCCTAGTCTTTCTTAATGGGACACACGCTGGTTCCTCTTCCTGGTGTAGTGGCTCGCGAGGCCCCCGTGTATATGTAGTAACGCTGTGAAGAGTGAAGTGAATAATAAATGATAAGGATTTCATTGCGTGCTGTCAATCATGTATGAAAAAAAAAAAGAGTGATTATATTGAAGGTACTATTGATGTATTGAAATGTATTATGTGTTTGGTATTGCAAGGTGAATTTCTTATCTTTATTGTTATTGTTTATTTGTTATTTATTTGTTTATTTGTTTTCTTTTTTACTCCCTGAAATGTTAGGCTAGGTTAGTGTAATGCTGTGTGGTATTGTGTAAAAAAAATAAATAAATAGATGTGTTCCAATTTTTTTTTTTAGTGCCTTTTTGTCTTGCCCTGTGCTAGACCTCCTCTTACACACACACACAAAAAAAAAATAAGTAAAAGTTAAGAGAGAAATATCCCTATTGTCAAAAAAATAAAATAAAAAATGAGATTGATAATTTTCCCCTAATATTACAAATGATTAAATCTCTCAAAGTAGAAGAATATTGATATGAAAAGTCCATATCTATCGATAAAGTGTGTCTTTTATTGTCTGCTTCTTTTAAAAAAGTGAAATATGGCTATTATTTATGCACCGCTACTAAGAACACTGAAGAACGTGTTATACAGGTACAGTCGTTCTTCAAGTAAGAAACACATCCCTATAATTAGATAAAAAATTTTGGCAATGATAATTTCTACACTTTTTTTTAATTAAAGTCCGAACCTGTTAAAAAAAATAAAAAGATTGGCGAAAAAAAAAAATTTCCTTCAAGGTCACAGAATGCTTATCAAGAAACGCCAAATAATGTCAGACAATTACATGCTACAGCTGGTCTGAAGAAAAACTAACACACAGGTAATGTCACGTTTAATTAGAGAAAATAAAAAAGGCAGTTACAACAAAACATTTAACGAGACAACACCGACACACAACACTGTCACCACCAGCAGCACAACTGTCAAGGCAACACAGCACAGTGGTGGCAACTCAAGTCTTCCACACCTGTAGCCTACCTTGGCTTAGGGTAAAAGTAACACAGGAGGAGGAGGACAGGTGAGAAAGGTGTGAGGCTGGGTAGCAATGGTGGTGGTGGTGGTAGTAGTAGTAGTAGAAATAAAAAAAAATAAAAAAAACACACGAGTAAGAAACTTAACAAAACTTAATAACAAAACATAACACACTAGAAATCTCTAATATGCTTTCATACTTTCTCTATTACACTTCAGAGAGAGAGAGAGAGAGAGAGAGAGAGAGAGAGAGAGAGAGAGAGAGAGAGAGAGAGAGAGAGAGAGAGAGAGTTCCAACACCTTTTACAACAATGGCACTTAAATATTATCTCAGAGTTGATGAACAGGTGAGTCAATCAAAAGAATCACCCTTATGTCTATCTGGGGACTCACTGGGCTGGGTGGTGAAGGGAGGTGGAGGGAAGATGAGGAGGAATTTGAAGCGAAGTGGAAGGGAGAAAGGGAAGTGGATTTGAAAGAATGATGGGAAGGGAAGAGGAAAAGGAAAGGATGGAGAAGAGATGGGGAAGTGGAGGGAAGTAAATTTGAAGGAAGGAAGGGAAGGAAGTGATGGACAGGTGAAGAGATGTGGAGAGAAGGGAGGAGGGAAGAAGAGATAAGAGGTGAAGAGAAGTGGATTTGGAGGAAGGAAGGGAGGAGGAAAGAAGACAGGCTGGTTGGAGGGAAGACGTGGAGGAGGAGGAGAAAGAAAGGTGGAGGGAAGAGGTGGAATATGAACGAAAGGAACGGGAAGAAAATATAATGAATACAATATAGGGAAAAACAGCAAAACAAGAGATCAATTTATTTCTACCTTCAATGAAATCTTTCCTCTCTACTTTTTTCCTCCCAAGAGTCATTTTTCCCCTCCAAACTTTCCTCCATTTTTTTTTTTTTTGAGCAAGTCTTTTGGCATTTGTCTGTGACTTACACACACACACACACACACACACACACACACACACACACACACACACACACACACACACACACACACACACACACACACACACAGTTACATTATTAATTACACATGACATAAGGAAGGGGACAAAAATACAAAGACACACTTCACCTCAGTAATTGTGATGCTGTAAAATTATTTAATTCTACTTCATAAAAAAAAAGCACAATAAATAACTGAAAAAAAAATTCTTATCTAGATTAAGTAATTCTAAAACAAAAAAAAAAAGATAATGCCAGTAATTCTTATATCAAACAAGCAAACACGCACACACACACACACAGTCCATACAACAGCTCAAAAAATCTTCAACAAAACCAACAACAGCAACAACAACAACAACAACAAGAACACAGTAACACACGCAACACATGGTCTAATCCTTTCATCTTCCAACTCTTAACCCAAACTCAAAACACCAAACATTGCATCATTTTACACACACATCAACAGAACACAACAATACTATCTAAACACCAGGCTGGCAACCCCACACAGGGCAGCCCAGACAAGGCACCACACACACACACACACGTGCATACACTCTCATCACTGACCCCTGGTGGAAAACAAGGCTCGTGGACCACCGTAGCATACTCCACGCCCTTGTCCACTTGTATTCTAAGTGGTAGAGATTCGAAGATGCAGTGATGATTTACTTAAGAAGGTTTGTATGAGAGATATTCAGTTGTGGTAGTCTTGTCTTGAATTCTTGGGCACAATTTTCCTACTTGATGTGAAGCCTTAGTGTCTGGGTATCTCAGGTTCGGTTGTTGTGGGTGCTAGAGGGACCTTGGTGACATTAATGCTTCTCCTTATTCCTCCACTGTTTATCTGATCTATTTTTGTTACTCTATAAAGCTCAATGGATCTGGTTGTGCTTACTTTTATTCTTCTGTCGTTTGTTATCCATCTGAAGCTTGTTGTTGTTAGTGGTGAAGGATTCTTTACTGTGCTTCTTATTTTTCTAATATTTATCTTATCTATTTCTGTTACTCTGTCTTGTCAATGCCACTTTGGCCATTTTTCTTTCCCATGTCTCTGTTCATGCCTTTGCCTGCCTTCTTTCATTTTCCTATATTACATAATTACCTTCCATTACACTCCTATCTCATGCAAAGCCATTTTCTTAACACTAGCAAAGGATGATGGGAGGAGACAGGGTAGCACACTAACACACCCAAATATCTGTCATCTCCTACTTAAACTCTCCTCTTTCCTCATGCAAATTCATTTCCTTGCACTCTGAATGTAAACCGATTTTTCTTACAGCACTCTTAAAGTTAGCAAAGGGTGACACAGGCAGAGAAGAACAGGCAGCACACTAAGACACTCCATCACCTGCCAAACCTCTATTCAACTCTTCTTCCTTATGTAAACCTATTTTTCATGCTCTCCGAAGGTTAGCAAAGGGTGACGCAGGAAGGCAGAGAACAGTTGGGACACTAACACACTCCCTTCATCATCTGCCAACCCAGTACTCCTTGATGAGGTCGGCAGCCTTCTCCCCAATCATGATAACCGGTGCATTGGTGTTTCCCGAGACCAGCGTGGGCATGATGGAAGCATCCGCGACTCGTAAGCCAGAGACGCCGTACACTCTGCAAACAGGAGGTGGTGTATAATCTTGCTGTGTTTGTCTAGCTGCATTTGTTTGTTTGTAGTTTACTGTGCAGGGCCTGGGGTGTTTCTGTGGTTCTTGTTCTGTCTGTATCTTTGGTTTGTTTGTTTGTTTATTTTTTCTCTCGTTTGGCGTTTGTTTGGTCTTGCTGTCTTTCTTTTGGTCTTTATTTGTATTTTTTTTAATCTCTTGTTTCTGTCTGTTTCACGTATATATATATATTTACAATGGGATGGTCAAGTGTGTGTGCGTGTGTGTTCTACTACTACCACCACTACTGCTACTCCACTGCTAAACAATTCTATTATCACTTCTATACTTTACTATCATCCCTGTCACCACTACATACTTTTTTTACCATTATTTTTTCTTCTAGGTACCTAAATAACTCTATTACCACACTTATATTTATCATCCCTATCACCTACTACTTACTTCAGCTCGGGATCTACTACAGCTCCAGAATCCCAGTAGGGCCCCATTTTGCAGGTGCCGACGGGGTGGTAGATGGTGGAGGTGTAGTGACGCGCCAGACACTCCCAATAGGCGTCGGTCCACAGGGCAGCGTGCTCACAGCCGGGCATGGGACGTGTGTAGAAACGGGACCCAAAATTCTTGAAGGCGCGTGTCTCCGTCAGCGCCAGGCCAATCTTGATGCCTGTTGGGTGGTGGTGGTGGTGGTGGATTGTTTGTTGATTGGATGGCTGGCTGGTTAAATGACTGACTGATTGGTTGGTTGACTCATTTATTGACTGATTGATTAGATGGATGATTGGTTGACTGATTGACTCATTGGTTGGCTGATTAACTGACTGACTGACTGACTTACAGACTGGTTGACTGACTGATTAAAAAGTGACATACTGACTGGCTAGCTGGTTGACTAAGTAATAATACATTAACTAATAAAACCAACTTACTAAATCACAGATAAAATGACTGACAAACAGATTGACACCCTAACCTAACCCAACCTAACGTAACCCAACCAAACCCAACCTAACCTAACTCAACGTAACTAAACCTAACTTAACATCTTACCATCCACCATAACATCCTGAGGGTCCATGAGAGAAGCTTGACATCCTAACCTATCCTAACCTTACCTTCCACCATGACCTTGATGTCTTGTGGGTGGGTGAGGTAGTTGTGGGTGATGTAGGGCTTGTCGAAGGGGCTGGATGACCTCAGGGTGATGTAGCCGCGTGACTTGGGCCTCAGCAGCATGGGGTACACGGACCAGCTGTCTCGGAAGGCGATCGGCTTAAACATCTGGTCCCACGTCTGGAAATAATAGGTACAGTAAAATATCAATAAGTGACTTGACTGATTAATTGAATGACTGACTGAATGACTGACTGATTATTTATTTACTTATCTGTTATGCTTGGTTCTTCTACCCCAATGCCACATGAGTCTCAGAACACCCTAAATACACCCTTTCAAATCCCAAAATCTCTATATATGGTTTGAATACCCCTGCAAAACTCCAAAACACCCTCAGCAGACACTCTCAACACCATAAGTACCCCAATTTCATATAAAACACTCCAAAACCCCAATTTCATAATTCATAATTCCATAAGTACCCCAATTTCACCCATCAAACAGCCCTTCAAAACCTAACGTCCCTGAATATGCACTTTTAATACTCCAAAATACCCCAATTCTATATTTAAGACATACCAAACACCCCGAAACGCCCAAAAACACATGAAAAGACTCTTATTCCACACTCCAAACACAGCCAAATACCCCAAGCACACTCCACACACTAAAACACCCCAATGCACTCAAAACATTGCAATCCCACATTTAAACATCCCTAACATTCCAAATTCACTCAAAACATCCCAAACACAGACCAAACATCACCAAAAAAGAGAAACTTTATTCCACTCCACACACCAAAACATTCCAATTCCACACTCCACACACCAAAACACCTGCAAAAAAGCCTTATTCCACACACCAAACATCCCAAAGCACTCTTATTCCACACTTCACACACAAAACACCCCAAATATCCCACTTAACCACCCTAAACACCCAGAATATCCCACATAACCATTCCAAACACACCCCAAAACACACACACACGCACACACACCCTGTCAGAGAGGCCGTGCACTTTCCGTATCTGCCTGCCGCCGTCTGACGCGGGAGAGCCAGAGATGAAATGGAACTCAATATCTGGCCAGTCATCACTGTAGTTGGCGAACTTGGTCTTGACAAACGCCAGGCCCTCAACTCCCCCCAGGACTGTGAGAGGACCTGTGGAGAAGATAATGGGTGAGGAATGGGGACCAGGAGATAAGGAATAGGGTGAGGAGGTGAGAATGGTGTTAGGGGAGGAATGGTAAGGCAGTGAGGAATGGGGTTAGGTGAGAAATGGGGTGAGGAGGTGAGGAATGGGGTTACAAGATGAGGAATGGGGTAAGGTCAGGAAAGGGGGAAGAAAGTGAGAAATGTGATAAAAAAAAGTGAGGAATGGGATGAAGGAAGAAATGAATGGGGCAAAACAGATGAGGAATGGGATATAAAATGAGGAGTGGGACAAAATAAATGAGAAATGAACCAAAAGAAATGGAATAGATGACTAAAGGATAAATATATGAATAAAAAACAGACAGATGGGAAGAGAGAGAGAGAGAGAGAGAGAGAGAGAGAGAGAGAGAGAGAGAGAGAGAGAGAGAGAGAGAGAGAGAGAGAGAGAGAGAGAGAGAGAGAGAGAGAGAGAGAGAGAGAGAGAGAGAGAGAGAGAGAGACAGGAAGGAAGGCAAATAAATAAGCAAAGAAACAAATAAACACAGAAAAAACACCCCTGAACACACACACACACACACACACACACACACACACACACACACACACACACACACACACACACTCACCTGACCCAAACATAGCATATTTCAGCACTGAAGGGAGATTCTCATATCGCGTCTGTACCAGAGAGACCTTCTTGTCAATGAGAAACACAAGACCTCCTGTCCCTATGTGGTCCTGCAGGTTGTGTCCTACGGGAAGATCCTGCAGCACTGGGATCTGAAGGAGAAGGCGTTAGGAAGGACTGAAGAAGTGGGTGGGGTAGGGAAGAGAGTGTCAGGAGGAAGGATTGAAGGAGTGTGAGGGGGAAGTGAATGTTGTATGAGGGGGCAGGGAAGGCTGTGTGAGGGGGCCAGGGAAGGTTATGTGAGTTATGTTACACCAGCCTTATTACCCTACAGCATATCTCTTAAGAACACCTAATGCCTATGTCACATCTTTTAATCTCTGCCTCTACACTACACCCCAATCAGCTGCACTCACTCCCAAAGGTGCCAGCTGCTCCTTGGGTCCCAGGCCACTCAGCATCAGCAGTTGTGGGGAGTTGATGGCACCAGCACTCAGCACCACCTCCTTGCGTGCATACACCACCTGGTTGTGCCCCGCCCTCAGGAACTTCACCCCTTGGGCCCGCCGTGAATAAGGGTCCACCACCACCTGGGGAGTCAGAGGTGATTTGAGGGAGTTTAGGGAGGTGAGGGGGGAACATAGGTGGTTAGGGGGAGTCTAGGATGGTCAGAAGTAAAGGGGGGTCAGGTAGTGTCAAAGGGAGTCAGGGGGTTAGAGGGAGTTATTAAGGTTCTTGTGTATGTAATTAATTAATGAATGAGTTGTGTTTTGTTATAAAGTTTGATTATATTGTTGTTCTAGTAGATCTATTGGATAATGCACACACAGGCAGTCAGTTTATTGCCACAAGTGAACCAAAGTGTCATACAATAACAAAATACATAACAAAACAATACACATCACAAAATGGATAATACATAGCACATAATAAAATAACAAAGCACAGTGCAATACCACACACACACACACACACACACACACACACACACACACACACACACACACACACACACACACACACACACACACACACACACACACACACCTGAGTGACAAAGGCATGCATGGCCACGTGGAGGTTGGGCCTGAGCCTGACTGGTCTGATGAAGGCCTTACTGGTGGAGCAGCGGGAGCCTCGACGCAGTGTGCCTTGTGGGATCATGAAGCCTGTGGAGTGGTAGCATGCCATTAACCCTTTCACAGTTATTTGATACACTTTTCCTTATTCACTAACCACTCTGAGACATCCTTCCTTGTTCCACAGCCACCTGCAAACACTGTGCTGGCTAGAAGTTGTAAAATCTATTCTTGTTTTATCCCCCTTTTTTTTGTAGATGCTTATAAAGACTCCATACATCAATTTTCATGGAGTGAGTACTTGTATATTGCAATGAAAAGGTTATGCTACAGGTCCTCTGCTACACCACACCCCTGGCTAACCCTGAGGTACTGCAAGAATATTTTTGAGCCTGAAAATTTTGTCTGATTACCACGTTTTTTTGCTTACTCAGAGGCATCATTCATTATTCAAACTCTCAGCTGCACCTGGTGGAGAGGGACAGTCTCTTGGTCCACTGTGCTACATCTTAAGTTTTTAAAGGCCATAATCTTTGTCTGTATTTCCAAGGAGTTCTATGTGGGACCTCAGAACACGGGAGTCAGTCTCAGAACTCTAGAACCAGCCTCACAACACAAGAGCCACTCCCAGAACCAGCCTCAGAACATCAGAGCCAGATGAATGGGCCAAAATAGATGAGAAATGGGATGAGAGGAGAGAAGCAATGGGACAAGAAGTGAGAAATGGGACGAAAAAAAAAATAGGACAAAAGAAGAAAGAAATGGGAGAAAGAAGCAGGGAATGGGGACAAGAGAAGACCAAGAGCTGCCCCCACCTGTCTGGAATTCAGCATTATAGTCCCGGTTCTCATATCCCATCTCCACACCAGCCTCGATGAAGGCAGTGGCGAGGGGCGTCCTCCATGGGGCCTCCTGCAACCGTCAGATAGCCCCCTGTGCTGTGGTAGTGGACTGCAGGGGGTGGAGGTGTGGGGGGGGCATGGGAGAGGTGAGGGTATGTAAAGGAGTAGAAGTTTGAACATTACAGGAAAACAATGACGTATTCTATAGACATTACAGGAATACAATCAGTTCTATAAGTATTACGAAAGCCTTAAACATTACAAAAAAGTCAAGTATTCTATAAAACGCATACCAAATACCCTTTTAAAAAACATCCCATTAAACCCCTTCAGAAAACCCTCAAACACACTCAAAACCCATAAAAAACCCACAAGACAATCAAAACCCCATTTGGAATCCCACAACTAACCATTATTAGCAATGTAGGGGTTCCTGTTGTCCTCAGATTTCTTGAAGTAGTGCAGCACATGATTGTACCCCCAGCCAGGGTTGCCCAATGCCTCCCACTGGTCGTAGTCCCGCTTGTTGCCTCGCACGTAGAGCATGTAGTTGAGGACAGAGGACCCCCCATCACCCTCCCTCGCGGCCAGTTGCACCTCTGGAAGATATGGGAGTTAGAACATAAGATTAAAGGAACCATTTACTTAACTGCTTTTTCTGCTATGGTCTCTCTCTCTCTCTCTCTCTCTCTCTCTCTCTCTCTCTCTCTCTCTCTCTCTCTCTCTCTCTCTCTCTCTCTCTCCCAGTGCCAGGTGAGTGTTGGAACTGTGGGATGCCTCATTAGAAAGTGGACAGGTGATGGATGCTCGGCAGGTGAAGAGGCTAATGAGAGAGAGAGAGAGAGAGAGAGAGAGAGAGAGAGAGAGAGAGAGAGAGAGAGAGAGAGAGAGAGAGAGAGAGAGAGAGAGATTAACATACACACTTCTAATTTGTTTCTTATCATGGCGGAACAAAAACCACCAAATTAACGCATCCAGGGAGGAAGAAAGGGAGTTTAAGTGGCGGTGGCTTGATTAATTACAGGTAACGGCCGTGAAATAGACAGGTAAGCTTTTCCTCCTTAATTGTCGCGGTACTAATGAGCTAATTGGCCCCGTGATTGCAGGTTAGCACTCACGAGTTCGCTGGAGAAAGTTGAGGCTGAAGTGTATCATGCCCACTATATGAACAATGATAAAAATTGCTGTCTCTCATCCCCACTTCTGCGTGACCGTGCTCTGAAATGTTCTGGCGTCTTATCTCATATTCAACCACGCGCTGAAGTCTTCTGTTGTGTATATTGGTTTAGTCTTGGTACGAAACTTCCCTCTTGTGGATTGTAAGGTTTGCTGTGCTGTCCAGTCACTGTACCAACCTTTGTTCATGTTCAGGTGTTCGGAATCTTTATTAAACTACCACTAACATTATGAAACCACTGAAACTTCCAGGCTGATAAGGTGTAGAATCTAAAACCATGATAACTTCCTGAAGACTCTAATAGCTTCCACCAAAGCCTGCTAAAAAAAAAAATAAATAAATAATTGTCAAAACCGTCACTACTATCATCGAAACACCATTGCAAACCCTGAGAACTCGTATTATAGCCTAAGCATTCAAAACCCTTATGAAGAAACTATTTGAACCTATTAGAAACCCAGAATCCGTTAAACCATTATCATTGAGAACTTTGCCTAAAACCCACAGAGCATTCAAAACCCTTATGAAACAATTAGTAAAGTCATCAAAACACTGAAGACATCGAGAACATTCACTAGCACACTACCACACAAGCAGTCACGTATTCCGAAACGCTTAGCACTCTCACCACTATTTTCAACGGCCACAAAGATGATTAACCGGGTTCTCAAGAGTGTTTCTCCCGTTATTACTGAAGAAATCTTGTTAATCTGTCACTACAACCGTAAAAAAAAACTTAAAAAACCCGCGTCACTTCACTTAGAGCCTTTTGAACGCAATGGAAACGTGGGATGGGAAGAGTTCCACAGAAAACGCTATTAGTTACCCACCCTGCCGGCCATGGCAAGACAAGCGGAGTCCTGTGGCTCTGTTTTGTATCTCCAGTCCATCTTGGAGAGCTGGAGGTATCCGGCCAGCGCGGGGACATCACTGATCTCCGTTTCGTCCCCGCCAGCCTCCAGCAGCAGCACACGCCATGATGGGTTCTCAGACAGACGGTTGGCTATCACAGCACCTGCAGATCCAGCGCCCACTGTGGCAAGAGAGAGCTGGGTTAGATAAGCGGGTTGACTTACTGATAGGTTGATAAAAAGGGGAAGGAATGCCAGAGGAGGGTTGTTCAAGAGAGAGAGAGAGGAGCAGACACAGGAACACACAAGTTAAAGGTTGAAAGAAGAATATCAGTGAGAGATGAGAGATGAGGAGATGGAAAAAAAGGAATATATATATAAGAAAATAAAAGAAGGAATGGACATAGAAAAAGAAAGACAATGACATAGAAAGAAACAGGAAACAAGAGCTAAGGAATGAATGAATGAAGGGAAGAAATTTAACAAAGGCACTTAAAAGAAAATGGGGAAAAATAGAAAGGAGTAATAGTTAATATAGAAAACGACTTATCTAAGGGAAGACTATGGCAGTTGATGAGTTGGGAATAAATAAATAAACAAAATAAATAAGTATGAACACTGATAACTACTGAAGAAAGAGAGAAAGAAGTGACATGGAAAGAAAAAAGAAAGGAGGAGGAAAACAATATAAGAAAGAAAAAAACAACAATATTTTCCCCATCGTTTGACTCAAAATAAAAGAACACAGTAACTTCTTTGAACCATTAAAAAAAAAAAAAATGAAGATACAACTTTTAGAAAACTCCCTTAGGCACAGTAGACCTTTATGGGGGAAAACAACAGAGAGAAGAATGGTAATTAGTTAGTTAAACGGCTGAGAGCTGGAGGCGTAAAAAAAAAAGGGGGTTAGTTTTGCATACCGGATTGCCTCACAGGAAAGTCCCGTATGGAATAAACACCACTAATTGTGTCATCTCTCTCTCTCTCTCTCTCTCTCTCTCTCTCTCTCTCTCTCTCTCTCTGAACTAATTTTCTTTCGTTTATAGATAGATTGTGAGAAATTGAGACTGTGAGAAATTGAGATTGAGAGAGAAGAGAGAGAGAGAGAGAGAGAGAGAGAGAGAGAGAGAGAGAGAGAGAGAGAGAGAGAGAGAGAGAGAGAGAGAGAGACTGCTTGAATGAATGAATGAATGAACAAAAAAAAATAACAAAAAGAAAACAGTGAACGATACATGAATGAACTACTCTCTATCTCTCTCTCTCTCTCTCTCTCTCTCTCTCTCTCTCTCTCTCTCTCTCTGGCTTTCACCCTGCCACAGAAATGTTTAAAGGGCCACGAAATCTTTTCCCTCCCGGATATTTTCTGGAGGGACAAAAGGAGGGAGGGAGGGAGGGAAAGCGGAGGAAAGAGGGAAAATGGGAGGAAAGGAAAGCGGGAGAGGAGGAAATAAGAGAGAAGAATAATTAGAGATGAATATGAGAGGAGGGATGAAGGCTGAGAGGACACGGCGATGTGATGAGTGGCAATGTTTATTTGTTTATTTATTTGTTAGATTAAGAACGAACGGACACACACACACACACACACACACACACACACACACACACACACACACACACTCACTCACTCACTCACACACACACGTTCGTGGAGCAATGTGAAAAGTTAAGGTACTTATCTGTGTGTGTGTGTGTGTGTGTGTGTGTGTGTGTGTGTGTGTGACAGTTTGTGATTTCTGCCGCAAAAACGTTACTCGTCTTTCTTTTTTTCCTCCCCCTCCTCCTCTTTCATTCCGGGTCAATGCTGCCACACACACACACACACACACACACACACACACACACACACACACACACACACACACACACACACACACACACACACACTTTTGGACAGAGAAATCGATTCCCTAAAAAAAAAAGCTTCGGTTGTCAAAAATTTCACACGTCCAAACAGATTTTACACACACACACACACACACACACACACACACACACACACACACACACACACACACACACACACACACACACACTAGTAAACAATAAGGAAGATAAGGAAAGCTGAGAAGGAAAAGAGGAGGAAAGGTTTGCAGAGAAGAGATGAAAGAGAAGGAAAGAGAATAACAATATCAAGATTAATGACGTAAGAAAACAAGTGAGCAAAGAAACAATGACTGCTCCCCTTCCATCGGCTGTTCGATAGTTAACTAATATGTGCTGTGTTGTCAAACCTCCCGTTGCAATACACCACTGCATTGCCACATCTCTCTCTCTCTCTCTCTCTCTCTCTCTCTCTCTCTCTCTCTCTCTCTCTCTCTCTCTCTTTCACACACACATTACGTGATCTTACCACAGTGACCTCCGCTAATTACTTCCACACACACACACACACACACACACACACACACACACACACACACACATGGCCTCAATACAAACAACCATGAATTAACTTTACCGCTGAGGAAAATTGAATGGAGGAGGAGGAGGAGGAGGAGGAGGAGGAGGAGGAGGAAGAAAAGATAACAGCTCTATTTTTTTTTAACTAATGACTTCTAATAAAGAAAATAGTGAAAAGAATAAAACTAACACTATGTGATAAATAACAACAACAACAACAACAACAACAACAACAACAACAACAACAAACAAACAGAGACAAACGAAGAAAAAAATTAAAACACTTAATAACCAGAAAGAGAAAAAAAAAATCACATACCTTAAAAACACAGAAAAGAAACCAGCAAGCACAACAAACAACAAAAACAAGTAAAACAACAAGAAACAAGATGCGAGGCTAGGAGTGAAGAGGCTCCTGTAAAAAAGCGGAGAGTGACAGCGCGGTGGCGTGGTGGCGTGGTGGCGGCGGGTCCTGAGAGTCTGCTAGTCACCGCCACCCAGAGTAACGGCGAGTCCCACGCACACAGTCACGCTACTCATGACGCGGCGAGGACGAGGCACTGAGAATGAACGGAAGAAGAGATGCCGGGTCTATTCATTGATGGGGGAGATGGAGTTCTAGGATTTAATATAGCAGAGAAATTAGAATGGCCTAGATTACGGTATTCTGAGGGTGGAGTTCTAGAATGAGGCTGTGTAGCGGAGAAATAGGACTAGCCTAATTGAGTTTACAGGGGTTTCTGAGGGTCGAAATATGCATTGCAAGGTTTGTTATTTGACGATCAGAAACGCCGGGAATAGTGTAGATGAGCTTACGGTGGACTTTGAGGACTGAAATGTGTACTGTAAGGAAACACTGGTCAAGTATTACAGAATGAATGCCAAAGAAGACGCCCGGACGAAGATACAGGGGCTGACAGCTGACTTCTGCAGAGGTGTATAGAACCGTACTCTGAAACAGCTCTCCCCTGCATCTCCACTACTGTCAAAAGGCACAGAGTTGAAGTGACACGGGTTTTAAAGGTGTTTTTATAGTTCTAGTGGCAGATTAAAGACATTATTTTCTTTTCTATTTACTTATTTATCCATTTATCTTTATTTTGAGGTTATGACAGGCCGCAGATGAAATGAAGCATTGACAGGTGATCGAGAAGGAGGAAAAGAAGAACAAAAACATCACTAGCATTAACCATTAGATAAAACGTTGCGAGCATGAACATTTTTATAAACGTTTTCAAAATAGAGAGCGACAAAGACGGTGATGCGTGACGGTGATTGCACAGAATTACGTCAGCCGAGGCCAGACACGTGACGTTATTACTGCCATCAGACAGAACAGATGACAGGGAACATGAGGAATTATGTCATTACAATCCACTGAAAGAAAGTAATGATATGATATTACGAAATTGAGATTGAGAGAGAGAGAGAGAGAGAGAGAGAGAGAGAGAGAGAGAGAGAGAGAGAGAGAGAGAGAGAGAGAGAGAGAGAGAGAGAGAGAACAAATAAACATACGGAAACAGATAGACAAACAGACAGACAAATAGAAAGAATGAAAAGAGAAAGCCAGACAGACAGACAGATAGGTAAACAGACAGATAGATAGAAAAAACAAATAGACAGACAGATGGATAGACAGCTAAGAAGAAGAGAGAAAGAGACAGTGTAGATAGAAATACGAAACACACACACACACACACACACACACACACACACACACACACACACACACACACACACACACACACACACCATTAACCCTTTGACAAGCACAGAGGTAAAGTTCCAGGTATTCTCCGCACAGGTGTACTTAATTACCATACTGTGCACTGTTTAACTGTATCTTACCAAGCCCGGCCGTGCATTCTCACCTGCGTGTTTTCATCCAGGTGTGTGTGTGTGTGTGTGTGTGTGTGTGTGTGTGTGTGTGTGTGTGTGTGTGTCTCCGTTACGTCAAGTTTTTATATATATATATATATATGCCATGTGGTGTGACAAACATATGGTGTGTGTGTGTGTGTGTGTGTGTGTGTGTGTGTGTGTGTGTGTGTGTGTGTGTGTGTGTGTGATCTTAAGGTAGACAGTTACATATGCAGCGTAGACAGACAGATAAATAAACACAAAATTGAGATAGACAGAAACATACAGACAGAGAGAGAGGAGCGAGTTTACACACACACACACTCACACACACACACACACACACACACACACACACACACACACACACACACACACACACACACACACACACACACACAAAGCAAGTAAAAAGAAAAAAAGAAAGGGAAAAAAACAAAAAAAGAAAAAAATAGATAGATAAATAGATATGTAGATAGAGAGAAATAAAGAAAAGAAAGAAAGAGAGAAAGAAAGAAAGAAAGAAAGAAAGTAAGCACACACACCTGACCTTGGAAGTGACTTGTAACACCTGTACCTTGTGTTACCTGTACCTAATTAGTCACACCACCTCCCTTAATCCTTTCACCGGTTCCCACTTTCCCTTCCTCCCCCTCCATTCCCTTCCTTTAATCTCTTCCTTCCTTAATCTCCTTTATTCCCTTTTTCCTTTCCTACTCTTAATTTATTTACCCTTTTTTTCTGGTCCCTAATCGTCTTTATCTATTTTTTCGTCCTTATCTCCCTTTCTTATTCTCTCATTCACTCATTTATTCAATTATTTGTTTATTTATTCACGCAGTTACTTACTTACGAACGAACGAACTAACGAACAAACTAACACGACCTTAACAAGTCAACAGTAGAAATTAATGTAGTACCATCTGCAGCATAACTATGATAACTACCACAAAAACACCAGTCACGTTATGCATTCTGTTCGCATCCCGTTTTCTAGCCTTCAAGGGCAGTGTTTATGGTGGGTCTATGATAATTTGGGTAACTCTACTAGGAAGATGCTCGTTAAGGTCAGGTTAGGTGAGTTTTGGTGGCTGGATATGGTTTAAGTTAAGGTAGGTTAGGTCAAATTAGGTTAGGTTAGGTTAGGTTAAGTTAGGTTAGGTTAGGTTAGGTTAGGTTAGGTTAGATTAGGTAAGGTTAGATTAAGGTTAGGTTAGGTTAGGTTAGGTTAGGTTAAGTTAGGTTATGTTATGTTAGGTTAGGTTAGGTTAGGTTAGGTTAGGTTATGTTAGGTTATGTTAGGTTAGGTTAGGTTAGGTTAGGTTATGTTAGGTTATGTTAGGTTAGCTTAGGTTAGGTTAGGTTAGGTTAGGTTAGGTTAGGTTAGGTAAGGTTAGATTAAGGTTAGGTTAGGTTAGGTTAGGTTAGGTTAGGTTAGGTTATGTTATGTTAAGTTAGGTTAGGTTATGTTAGGTTAGGTTAGGTTAGGTTAGGTTAGGTTAGGTTAGGTTATGTTAAGTTAGGTTAGGTTAGGTTAGGTTATGTTTGGTTAGGTTAGGTTAGGTTAGGTTAGGTTATATTAAGTTAGGTTAGGTTAGGTTAGGTTATGTTAGGTTAGCTTAGGTTAGGTTATGTTATGTTAAGTTAGGTTAGGTTAGGTTAGGTTAGGTTATGTTAGGTTAAGTTAGGTTAGGTTAGGTTAGGTTAGGTTAGGTTAGGTTAGGTTAGGTTAGGTTAGATTAAGGTTAGGTTAGGTTAGGTTAGGTTAGGTTAGATTAAGGTTAGGTTAGGTTAGGTTTTCACATGTTGATGGCACTTTTATTTACTTTTTTTGTCATATATATTTGAGGGTCACTTCTCTTTTGAGTTTGTGAGGAAAGAAAGTCAGAGGCAGGCATTGCAACGCTGTCTGGGGAAAACTGTACGTGATTTCTGACTGGACCCAAGATGTCTCCTGCCTGCCTGAGAGAGAGAGAGAGAGAGAGAGAGAGAGAGAGAGAGAGAGAGAGAGAGAGAGAGAGAGAGAGAGAGAGAGAGTAAACAATGAAAGGAAACCAGATTTACTTATTTTCTTGTTTTCTTACTGAATGATTCCCACAATTCATCTCTCTCTCTCTCTCTCTCTCTCTCTCTCTCTCTCTCTCTCTCTCTCTCTCTCTCTCTCTCTCTCTCTCTCTCTCTCTTCCTGTCCATAACATTTATCTGAAGAGAGAGAGAGAGAGAGAGAGAGAGAGAGAGAGAGAGAGAGAGAGAGAGAGAGAGAGAGAGAGAGAGGCAGGCATACGTGACAAACTTCTTTTATTGGCAACACTGTCTTCTCTTGGAAAGCCAACTGGCAACACTGATTTCCGACTGAGAGAACACAGATGATACTTGTGTGTGTGTGTGTGTGTGTGTGTGTGTGTGTGTGTGTGTGTGTGTGTGTGTGTGATCTAGTATCTTTATAATTTCTTTTTCTTTCTTCCTTTTTTTCTCTTCTTTCTCTTCTTTCTTTCTTCGTTCATTCGTTATGTTCATTTGTTTGTTCGTTTGTTTGCTTGTTTGTTTGTTTGTGTATGTGTCTACAAACAACCCTATTCTTCTTCTTCTTCTTCTTCTTCTTCTTACTATTACTATTCTTATCCTCATTCTTATGCTTATTCTTTTCTTATTATTATCAGTAGTAGTAGTAGTAGTAGTAGTAGTAGTAGTAGTATCACTCATCACCACCACCACCACCACCACCACCACCACCACCACTTGCTTATCCTCCATTACTCCAACTTGCAATACATTTAGGTCAGCCTTTCTTTGTCCCTTTGTGCTAAGATTGAGAAACGAGTCACACACACACACACACACACACACACACACACACACACACACACACACACACACACACACACACATCTGTACTATTTACCACGTGAAGTCCAATTATATACCATTACTATTGTCTTGGGGGGTGTTATGAGTGAGGAGGAAGGGATGGGAGTGATGGGGAGGGAAGGGGAGGGGAGGATAGGGTGGGGTATGGAGGGGAGGGGAAGGGAAGAGGTAGCAAATGAATAGGAGAAAGAAATTAATGGGAAAAGGGAAGAATGGTGAGGAAAAAAGGAAGGAAAGGGAGAGAAGAAAGGGAAAGGAAGAATTGGGGAGAAAAGAGAAGAGAAGAGAAGAGAAGGGGAAGGAAGAGAAGGGGAGGGAAGGTCACAAACAAGATAGAGAACTCCTGAGGTCGAAAATAATATGAATAACAAGGAGGAGGAGGAGGAGGAGGAGGAGGAGGTGGAGGAGGAGGAGGAGGAGGAGGAGGAGGAGGAGGAGGAGGAGGAGAAAGGAGAACAGAAATAACTTAGGGTACTTATCTGTGTGTGTGTGTGTGTGTGTGTGTGTGTGTGTGTGTGTGTGTGTGTGTGTGTGTGTGTGATAATTAAAGGGCCAAGTTTACCTATTGTATTAAAGGGAGAGGGATGGGGAAGGGGGGAAGGAGGGAAGGGGGAAAGGGAAAGGAGAAGAAGAATGGGGGAGAAGGGAAGAAAGGGGAGATAAGAGGGAAGAGGGAGAGAAAAAAATAATTACTCTATTGTCGTTATTGTTGTTGTTTTTTTTCATCTTTCTTCTTCTTCTTCTTCTTCTTCTTCTTCTTCTTCTTTATGTGCAGTCTTTCCTCTTACTTCTCTTCTAATTCCATATTCAATTTTCTATTCTATCTTCTTATTCCTATCATTATTGCCCTTTCCTCTCCATCTCCTCTTCTTCCTCTCTTCCTTTTACTTTTATTTCCTTCCTCTTCCTCTTTCCCTTCTATATTTTTCATTCTCCTTCATTTTTTCTACCTTCTCTTCCTCCTCCTCCTCCTCCTCCTCCTCCTTCTCCTCCTTCTCCTCCTCCTCCATCTGTACATTAATTATCGCCTTCTTTCTCCTGTTCCCTCATCCTCTTCCTCCACATCTAATTCTCCTCTTCCTCCCTTTTTTTTTTTGTCCCCTTTCTTATCTCTCTATCTCCTCTTCCTTCTTCTTCCTCTTTCTCTTCCTTTTCTTCTTCTCTATTTAATTAAACTGATTCACGTCTGCAAGGAATGTTAAATATTTAAGATCGCATTAAAATCGCCCCCCCCTCTCTCTCTCTCTCTCTCTCTCTCTCTCTCTCTCTCTCTCTCTCTCTCTCTAGAAAGTGGGCTACGGGGCTACATGCAGTA
>NC_087187.1:2742500-2747500 GCF_035594125.1 Scylla paramamosain
GGAAAGGCGGAAGAAATGTGGTGTAGAAGAGAAGGATAAGAACGATAGCTAAAAGGGAAAGGAAGAAAGGAAAGAAGATAGGGGGAAATAGAAGGGTGATATAGAAAGTTGGTAAGAAAGGAGAGAAACAGAAAAAGGAAGATAGGAAGGAAGTAAGAAGGGAAGGGAAGGGGAAGGGAGATGATAGCTAAGGAGGGAAGGGATGGGAAGGGAAGGAAGAAAGGAACGAAGAGGAAGAAAATAATAAAATAAGATAGGAAGAATTGAGAGAGAGGTTTAAATGATAGAAGTAGGAGAGAGAGAGAGAGAGAGAGAGAGAGAGAGAGAGAGAGAGAGAGAGAGAGAGAGAGAGAGAGAGAGAGAGAGAGAGAGACGTTCAAAAAGACAAAGAAGAGGAGAGATATTTAAATGAGAAAAGGAAGAGGGAAAGGAAGGAAAACGAGAGAAAAAAAGGAAGAGAAAAATGAAGAAAAATAGGAAGAAGAAAAAATAGGAAGAAGAAAATTAAAAAAAAAAGGAAAAGAGGGACAGAAAAGAAATGAAAGAGAAGGAAGAAAAGGAGGAGAAGGAGAAAAAGAAATATTCCTCGTTTATTTATCACCTCCCTTGTCCGTGGCGCGTCTGGGGGGGTGGACGGCGTGGGCGGCGTGGGTGAGGTGGGCGGCGAGGCGTGGACTGCTTGTGGGTGGGCGTGAATGGCGTTCCTGAAGGCGTAAGCGGGTGTTCCTGTGGGCGTGGGGCACTGGAACACCCTGGCAATGTGCGGGCGTGCGGGCGTGCGGGCGTGGGGTAGAGAGGCAGCGTGCGTGTATCTGTTTGTTCGTTCGTCTGGCCAGAAGCCGCGCCTTGGTCAGCCTACCCGGCGTACCTGATGACCTCTCGCGGGCACGCACACACGCACACACACATACGTACACACACTCACGTTTCGATGTACACATGTGTTCTTAGCAGTGACGTCATTGTGAACTATCTCTGTTTTCTCACTTTCTCTCTTATTATCTCGTTTTCTTTACCGACACTGCGAATTGTGTAACAGAAAACGGGAGATGATTAACAAACACACAAACAAACAAACAAACAAGCATTACTGACACCACTCTCTATCTAGGGAAGGAGAGAAGGAGAGAAGGAGAGAAGGAGGGAAGGAGGAAAGGAGGGAAGGAAGGAGATGCGGAGGAGGAGGAGGAGGAGGAGGAAAGGGAATAGAAGAGGAAAGAAGAAGGGAAGGAGAAAAGAATGAGGAAAGAAAGAAAGGAAGAAGGGAGAGAAGGAGAGGAGGAAAGGAAGAAAGAAAGAAGTGAAAAGCAATAAAAGTGAGAAAAGGACAGAAGGAGGAAGAAGAAAAAAAAGAAGAAAAGTAAAGAAGGAAGAAGGAGAGAAAGAGAGGAGGGAAGGAGAGAAGGAGAGAAGGAGAGAAGGAGGGAAGGATATACCAGTCCTCCTCCTCCTCTAGTCAGGATGCCAATGAGAGAGAAAGTGAATCCTCCACTGGAAGAAAGGAGGGAGGGAGGAAGGGAGGGTGGGAGGGAAGGGAAGGGAGAGAGGGGGAAGGGATTAGGAAAGGGGTAAGAGAGAGAGAGAGAGAGAGAGAGAGAGAGAGAGAGAGAGAGAGAGAGAGAGAGAGAGAGAGAGAGAGAGAGAGAGTAATCAAAACAATAACACAACCTTGAAACTGTAGCATCCTGTTTGGCGTTCCTTTTTAACACACACAGGAGGAGGAGGAGGAGGAGGAGGAGGAGGAGGAGGAGGAGGAGGAGAACAGTAGGTTAAGTGAGAAATACCTAGTAAAGGAGGAAGAAGAAGAGGATGGGAGTGTGTGCCATCGTAGAAGGAGGAGGAGGAGGAGGAGGAGGAGGAGGAGGAGGAGGAGGAGGAGGAGGAGGAGGAGGAGGAAGGCTTACACTGCCCGAGGGAGGAGGCGGAGGTTACCTGACCGAACGAAGATAACCTGCCAAGCATAGAGAAGGAGGAGGAGGAGGAGGAGGAGGAGGAGGAGGAGGAGGAGGAGGAGGAGGAGGAGGAGGATATAGGTAAATAGGTGAGCAGGTAAGATGGAAGAGCAGGTATCTAGAGGTTAATTAGCCACTGACCAGGTAGGCAAATATGTGTGTGTGTGTGTGTGTGTGTGTGTGTGTGTGTGTGTGTGTGTGTGTGTGTGTGTGTGTGTGTGTGTGTGTGTGTGTGTGTGTGTGTGTGTGTGTGTGTGTGTGTTTACAGACTGACAGTTCGCGGTGGGGGAAGAATAAGTAAAAGGATATGAATAAAGACTGGAATATAGAAAAAAAATGGGGAAGTTTGAAGAAGAAGAAGAAGAAGAAGAAGAAGAAGAAGAAGAAGAAGAAGAAGAAGAAGAAGAAGAAGAAGAAGAAGAAGAAGAAGAAGGAGAAGAAGAAGAAAATGAATTGGAATATCATCTGGTTCTCACGTGGAAAAAAAAAAACACACACACACACACACACACACACACACACACACACACACACACACACACACACACACACACACACACACACACACACACACAACTTAAGCACACAGATTTTCGATTCATATAAAAAAAATGTCAATATTCCTTACCTATCCTTCATGTTTTGTTTTTTATATATAGATTTCTGAACGTTAGTTAAAAAAAAGTGAACAAAAATTTAGAACATAATTATTATCTGTAGCACAATTTTCAGAAACCACAAGACTATTTTAGCAGTGTTCAATAATTATTTTTTTTAGGTAAACATATCGCTATTGCCACATAAACATTTATTTATTTTTTTTTTTTACGTTCTTTAACACAAATTCGGACCTGTACGAGGAGGAGGAGGAGGAGGAGGAGGAGGAGGAGGAGGAGGAGGAGGAGGAGGAGGAGGAGGAGGAGGAAAAGACATAAACTCTTTCTTCAAGCAGTCACGGCCAAGGATCCCCCCCACCCACCCACACACACACACACACACACACACACACACACACACACACACACACACACACACACACACACACACACACACACACAGTACATCACGAAAGGTTTATGTGTGTGTGTGTGTGTGTGTGTGTGTGTGTGTGTGTGTGTGTGTGTGTGTGTGTGTGTGTGTGTGTGTGTTATAATTTTCTACAGGTGTGATGTACAGGTAAGTCTCAGTCCTACAGGTTAGGTCAGGTAAGTTCACCCCTCTTACAGGTCATCTCTGTCACCTTCTACGGGTCATGTACACAAGTATTTAGGTTCTACAGGTGGTCAGGTCATCTACAGGTCACATTGGTCAGTCTACAGGTCACGTTGGTCAGTCTTTCTACAGGTCACGTTGGTGAGTCCAAAGGTCACGTCAGTCAGTTTTTCTATAAGTCACATCAGTCTTTTTACAGGTCACGTTGGTCAGTCTACAGGTCACTCAGTCAGTTTACAGGTCACGGTGGTCTTTCTACAGGTCACTCAGTCAGTCTACAGGTCACGTCATTTTTCAACACGAATAAACTAACGAGAGAGGAAAATAAAAGGAGGAAGAAGGAAGAAAAAAAGAAAAAAAGGAAAAAAAGAAGAAAATAAAGGAAAAGAAAGAGAGAAAGGAAGGACAAAAGAAAAAGAAGGAAGAAAGAAAACGAAAATATGGAAAACACACACACACACACACACACACACACACACACACACACACACACACACACCAGCGGCAGTGTTGTCACCTCCACGCTCTCTACAATACTGAACACACACACACACACTCACACACACACACACACACACACACACACACACACACACACACACACACACACACACACACACCTTCTGCTAACCTACATTCCCTCCCCACCCCTCCCCTCTCCTTCCTCTCCCCCCGCCCATAGTCTCCCCATCACCTCTCCCCCCAAGCCTCTTCTCGCTGCAGGGGGGAGACTATGGGTGGTTAATTTAATCCCCGTTTTTTTCTCCCCATCTCTTCCTCCCCATGTTAACGTCCTTATTTCTCCCCAGTTTCCTAATTAACTCACAATTTTTCCTCCTGATGTTTTATTCGCCCCAAGTCCTAATCTCCCCGACTTTCCTCCCCTCTCCCCTGTTAACTCCCCTATTCTCGTCTCAATACGCTTCCCCTCTCTCCCCGATATACCTCCCCGGATCTTCCACAACAATATACCTCCCCAGCCCCTCCCCAACAAGTCTACCCTCCCCAGCCCCTCCCCAACAGGTCTACCCCCCAAGATCATTTTCCTCCCCAGCCAAAACTCTCCCCTTCCCTCCCACGCATTTTCCTCTCCCCAAACAAGCCTTCCTCCCCACTTCCCTCCCCCATCCATACTAATCCTCCCCACTTTCCTCCCCAGTCATACCTACCCTCCTTACCTTACTCCCCACCTTCCTCCCCACCCCTACCTACCCTACCCTCTTTCCTCCCCACCTTCCTCCCAAACCCTTTCGTCTCCCCACCCTTACCTATCCTCCCCACCCTTCTCAATCCCTTACAACTCCCCTAGCAAGCCTTCCTCCTCCCCATTCCTACCTAAACTCCCCACCTCCTCCCCACCCATCCAGCAGGCACCCTCACGTGTCAGGTTGCACGTGGACACGCCCATGTTCCTTCTTCAGCAGCTAGCAATTGTTACCTTCTGAAAGGGTGTCATGTGGGGAGGGGAGGGGAGGGGAGGGGAGGGGAGGGAGGGGAGGAGGGGAGGAGGGGAGAGGAGGAGGGGAGATGGGAAAATATGGATAGGTTTATATTTTTATTATTATTATTATTATTATTATTATTATTATTATTATTATTATTATTATTATCATTATTGTTATTATTATTATTATTATTATTATTATTATTATTATTATTATTATCGTTATTATTATTGAGATCTCCTCCTAGTCCTCCTCCTTGTCTTCTTCTTTTCTTCTTCTTCTTCTCCTTCTTCTTTTTTCCAGCTCTTTTCCTCATCTATGTTTTTCTTCTTTCTTTCTTTTTTCATTCATTCATTCATTCTTTCTTTCTTTCTTTCTTTTTCTTCTTCCA
>NC_087187.1:2752500-2770000 GCF_035594125.1 Scylla paramamosain
ATGGTGAAGAAGAGGAAGAAGAATCTCTCTCTCTCTCTCTCTCTCTCTCTCTCTCTCTCTCTCTCTCTCTCTCTCTCTCTCTCTGTAGTAATAGTAGTAGTACAGTAAAATCCCTCTCATCCGGCATTCAAGTATCCGGCAGCTTCAAGTATCCGGCACATATTTCCCCGAGCCTTAAAATCAATAAAAAATCAATGTGTACTCATAAAATCCATTAAAATTCCCGCGCGAGGCATACTTTGTCCCCTCGCCACCAGAGCGCACTGCTTCGCGCCACCCGCGGCCCACTGCACTGGGTTTACTCA
This sequence comes from Scylla paramamosain, assembly GCF_035594125.1. NCBI lineage: Eukaryota > Metazoa > Arthropoda > Malacostraca > Decapoda > Portunidae > Scylla > Scylla paramamosain. Next base: position 2,752,806 of record NC_087187.1, read on the forward strand.
GTGACTCAGTCCCGCGTGTGCACTGTTTATCGCCTGACGCCTTCATCATGCCTAAAGTTGTAGAAAAGAGGAAGCGTGTTGTGCTTACACTTAAGCAGCTGATCAGATCAGCTGATTTTTATTATGGTAAGATGCGTGAGTGTAGGGTGGTGATTGTGGACATAATTTCACTTCTATTCAAATATCCGGCAATATTCAAGTATCCGGCATGTCGGCGGTCCCGTTGATGCCGGATAAGAGGGATTTTACTGTAGTAGTAGAAAAAAAAAGAAACAAACAAAGAAACAAAGAAAGAAAAAGAGATAGAAAGATAGCAAAAACGGAAGATTTAAACGCAAAAACACCCATGAAAACACATCAAATCATATATGTAGCCTTGAAAACCCACTACATACATACATACATACATACATAAAAAGAAAGACACAAAGATATAACGATTAGAAACAAACACACCATTAAAAACCCCGCCTAATTACCTGTGTGGCCTTGAAAATACGCCTCATTCTGAAACACTTAACTCTCCACTACAAATATTTACGAAAGCTAGAAAGACGATCAGCCAAGTTTTGAGGAGTGTTTCACCTGTTAATAACGCAGAAACCTTGTTAATCTATCACTAGAAAAACAAAAAATATCCTTAAGAACCAACTGGAGTCTTTGGAAAGTAGTGAAGGTGAGGCAGAAGTGTTTCAGAATAAGGATTAATGAATCACTTCGAGAGGGAGCGGTAAATTACAAATGGCGTGATAATCAAGCCCCTTATCTTCATTCAGCCACAGTGCTTCACTCCACGAGTCTCTATTGCTCATACGTCACTGGCTGCTGCTGCGGGGCTTGTACTCTTCCTGGCACTACAAGACACATCGTGAAAAGCGCCGGAAAACGAGAAATTACACAGATATTAAGGATAATTTCACGTGCTTTCGTCCATTTTTGCGCCAGAACACGTGTCAGGCTGTCGACAAAAGCAAAATATGTTAATCTTGATCTTTAATTATAAGATTTTTTTCTCTTTATTAGCATTATTAAGATCTCCTCTAGGGATGAAAATAGCTAGAAAATTAAGGGCAAATAAATAGATCGATAGATTAATAAAAGAATAAATAAATAGACAAATACTTCACATTTCAGAGGCGGGTTTCTATCATGGGTAGGATCTTCACTAGGGACAAATAAATAAGTAAATAAATTATTATAGATAAAAAAATAGGTATATAAATGACAATAATAATAATAATTTAAACCAAAAACAAACGGTACCTACCATGATTTAAGATTTTCATTTTTTTTTAAACCCTTTCCCTCTTATAATTCCTGCTTTTGCTCGTCCTCTCGATGCAAACAAGTATAATAAGACAAAAGTGGTGATTTTTCAATGTATTTGCTCGTGAAAGGTGAAGACGCACATAAAACTTAAATAAAAATGAAATAATTAGAAACGAGACGAAATTAAAATGTCACTTCTTTGAAAATAAAATAAATATATACAAAAATAATCTTAAGTGAGAAATGGCGTGAAAAAATAGACTTTCTCTCTACAACTTATCTTCCTAATACGTGAAAAATATAGTGCTTTTTCTTTTCACTCTTTCATTTTGGAATTGTTCATAGTGAAGTTGTGTATTCAATATTCTATGTAGTGATGCTAGTATGGTGTTGATTATTACTATTATTATTATTATTATTATTATTATCATTATCATTATCATTATATAATTCAGTTATTTGCTTATATTTTGTATGTGCATCACTATTATCATTGCTATTTTTTTACTATTCATGGATTTCCTACTTTTTTTTTTTATCATTATCCTCTCTCTCTCTCTCTCTCTCTCTCTCTCTCTCTCTCTCTCTAGCAGCGTTCAAACACCCGGTACAGCTCGGTCAGGTTGGCAATCTGGAGGAAGGTGGTGTCTTGAGCAAAATGGCGCGGAGGGTGTAGCTTTTTCCTGGCCGCTGGGTATATCAAATGCTCTATGTCCCACTTCCACCCTCTCCCTTCCCCTCCGCTTCCTCCTCCTTTCTTATTCTTCTTCTCTTCCTCCTTTTCCTTTTTATCGCCCCGTTTCTCGTTTTCTTCCTCTTCTTTTCCTTCCTCATGTGCTTTGTTTGCTTCTTTTTCTTCGTCTTTTCCTTCTTTGTTATCGTTTTCGTTTGTGTCTTTCTTCTCTTCCTCTTCCTCCTCCTCCTCTTCTTCTTCGTCTGTGTTCTAGAGAGAGAGAGAGAGAGAGAGAGAGAGAGAGAGAGAGAGAGAGAGAGAGAGAGAGAGAGAGAGAGAGAGAGAGAGAGAGAGAGAGAGAGAGAGAGAGAGAGAGAGAGAGAGAGAAATTAACACACACACACACACATACTCACATATAATAAGCGGGGTACCACAGGGGTCAGTGTTGGCACCCATTAAGTTCCAAATATACATCAATGATAGGCAGGAGGCTCTGATCAGTTATATTAATCTGTTTGCTGATGATGTAAAAACTGCTAAGAGTTACGAAGAGCCTTGCTGTTTGATATGGAGTTAGAAAAGGGATACTGACAAGATTTATGGGTGGAACAAAACGCGGAAATTCGAAAGAGTAAAAGAAGACTTGCATACGAAAATGAAAAAAAAAATATTAATGAAAAACAAGGAGAAACACATAGGCATGGCATTTCACGATACCCAGAACAGCAGATAAGCGAGATAAATCCCTCTACATACAGAATATCAACAAATATCTGAGTGGCATTTCATTACACTGATAAACTATGATGAAAAGAATTAGCTACTATGCCACACCCCGGCTGGAGTATGCAGCAGTGGTGTGGCCTCAGCATATGAAGAAAGACATAAAGAAGTTAGAAAGAATTGAAAGAGCAGCTACAAGGATGATACTGGAGCTGAAACACCTAACATATGAAGAGAGGCTGAAGAAAAATGGGTTAGAAGCTAGAAGATAGAAGAGAAAGAAGTCTAATAATGATGTATAAGATAATTAACAGCACTGAAAGGACAAAGCAGGACCTGGTGTTGCTGGAGAAGAGAAAGAGGTGTAATAGTGATGTGTTAGATAGTTAACAGCACTGAGAGGATAAAGCAGGACCTGGTGTTGCTGAAAATGAAGCTGGGCGGACGAGGGGACACACAAAGATCAGGGAGAGTTAAGGGTTATAAGGACATCAAGTAACGTTTTCGACTTAGAACTGTGAATATCTGGAATGATCTTGATGAAGAGGTCGTTACAGCAGCAAATGGGGAGAAATTTAAGGAAATGCTGGATAAATGTAGAGATGGAGACAGACCAGTATTCAGAAACATCTCTCTCTCTCTCTCTCTCTCTCTCTCTCTCTCTCTCTCTCTCTCTCTCTCTCTCTCTCTCTCTCTCTATTTTCAAAGGCCACAGAGATGATTAGGCATACTCTCAAGTCTGCTTCTCCTGTTAGTAAAGTAGAAATCTTGTAGATCTGTCACTAGCACTGTAAAAACACCCTTAAAAACCTTAGTACCTTCAACTACAGCCTTTTAGAAGAGATACAAAGACAGGACAAGACAGGCACACCTCCCATTCTGTACAATACAACTACGTAAACACACAAAAACACATACGTACACACACACTATTCCCCCTCTTACTCAAATCTTCTCTCTCTCTCTCTCCTGCTTTTCTTTTACCTCATATTTCTTCCCTTCTCTTTCTCTCACTCCCTAAAGCCACACACCTCAACACATGCACACACACACGCACACACACACACGTACCTTCGGCTTGACAGCATAGAATCTTGCCAGCTCCCGCGCGAAGGTGTCAAAGCATTCCTTCTCGTCGCCCCACTCCACCTCTGCCCCAAGCCGCAGAACAAACATTGGCAGCCCCTCCATGTCTGGCACGTACTGGTCTGGGGGGCAAGGAGGGAGGGTCAGACTGGTGCTGTGACCCTGATGTGACCTAATGTAGTGTGGTGTTGTTTAAGGTAATTTAATTTAATGTGATGTAACCTAACTTAACCTGATCTAACTTAATGTAACTTAACCTAACCTAATTTAACTTAACCGAATCTAATGCAGCCTAACCTAACTTATCCTAACCTAACTTAACCTAATCTAGCCTAACATACTTTCCCTCCTCCCCCTTTCTCATTACCTGCCTACCCATTACTCTCTTAAACCTAGCCTCATCCCATCCCCTCACCCTCTCCCTTCCCCTCTCTCACCCAGGAGGTATGGCAGCGTGCAGAGCCTCCCTTCGCTGTCTATCTCCATGCTGAAATATTCCTGCAGCATCTCAGCCTTGGACACCAGCAGGGTTTTGATGTAGCTGGCCAGGTCCTCCTTGGCACCGTCCCCCTCACTCCACCCACTGTCCGGCTGCTCCAGGGCTATGAGGGCAAGTTCGCTGATGTCTACTGGGCTCTTGAGGGGGAGAGGGTGTTGGAGGGAAGGGAGGGGAGGGAGGGAAGGATGGGAAAGGGAGGGAAAGGGAGGGAGAGTGAATTAATGTATGTGTGTGTGAGAATTATGATTTAAATTTAGAGTAAAACTACTACTAATGCTACTGCTACGACTACTACTACTACCACTACTAATACTACTTCTACTACTTCTACTACTACAAATAATAAGTCAATAAGCCATCAATTAAGGGTCATATTTGGGCAGAGAACTCAAGAAACGTGAGCCTTACCGAAAGTTTGAGGATTCCAAAGTTTCCAAAATCGTTCAGCGCTACTTGATAGAAGAGCTCCTCACTGGAAAGATTAAAGTTAGCTCTCTCTCTCTCTCTTTCTCTCTCTCTCTCTCTATTTTATTTCAGTCTCTCCTTCTCTGTTTTTTTACTCTATTTAAATTCCTCCTCTAATCTCTCTGTCTCTCTCTCTCTCTCTCTCTCTCTCTGCTGCCACACCTGCACACACCTGAGCCAGCACGTGTTCACCAGGAAGAGAGTGCGTGCGTGCTGGACAAGTGCGTACTGCCGGTTCACGCAGCCCACGAAGGTCAGGTCGCGAACTGACTCCAGGAGGCCTGAGTGTGTGTTGCCCTCAAACTCCTGCCGCAGGGTCAGCACGGAGGTCAGCTGTATGTCGCGCCTGGTGGATAGATGGGTGGGTGGAGTAAGATACAGGGGAAGGTAGATGGATAGATAGATAGATAGATAGATAGATAGATAGAGACAGACATACATACATACAGGCATATATCAATAAATTGTTTAATATCACTGGGCTTATCAATTTTCTGGAGTAATTTAAAGTCAGTTGGTTAAATTAATTAGTATTAGCTTTAAGGGCAAGGAAAATGTAGTGTAAATAAGCTAATTTCTTTCATCACTAAAAAAAAATTAACTAACTATGAATCTCTCTCTCTCTCTCTCTCTCTCTCTCTCTCTCTCTCTCTCTCTCTCTCTCTCTCTCTCTCTCTCACCTGTTATGTTGTTCTGTAGATGCACTTGTTTTTCCCTCCCCTTCTTCCTCCTCCTTTCTCTCCGCCTCTCCGTTCTTCTCTCCAGACCTGAAATAGTGAAATAGTGAAATAGTAGAAGCAGTGGTAGTAGTAGTAGTAGTAGTAGTAGTAGTAGTAGTAGTAGTAGTAGTAGTAGTAGTAGTAGTAGTAGTAGAAGTAGTAGTAGTTTTAATAATGATACTGATGACAATAATAATAATAATAATAATAATAATAATAATAATAATAATAATAATAATAATAATAATAATAATGATAACAACAACAATAACCCCAAATTAATAACATACTCATAAAAATAAGAAAATACAAATCACAATATCAACAATCCTCTCTCTCTCTCTCTTACCCAGTCAAAAACTTATCCATTTTCTGTGTGCGTGAGTCCGTGCGTACAAGTTCATGTGCGTATGGCTTGCTGCTGGCATCCCTCTTGTCCTTCTCCCCCCCCTCCTCACCCCCCACTGCCTTGGAGGAGGGGGGACGCACAGACGCAGCCCCGGGGAGAAGGCCCTGTTGGGGGAGGAAATGGGGGGTTTAAATGGTTTTATTTATGTGGCTGTTTTGTGTTTGTTTGTTTGTTTGTTTGTTTTCTTGTTCGTGTTTCTGTTTTTTTAAGTTTCTCTCAATTTCTTTCTTTGTCTGTATCTATTTTTTTCTTTGTTTTTCTCTGGTTTGTGTTTCTGTTGCTGGGTCTCTCTCTCTCTCTCTCTCTCTCTCTCTCTCTCTCTCTCTCTCTCTCTCTCTCTCTCTCTCTCTCTCTCACAAACTATTAATCTTTCTCTCCCAGTCTGTTAAATGTAAAGAAAAAATCTCTCTCTCTCTCTCTCTCCTTACAGTCTTTCCCCCCATCCCTCCTCCAACCCTATCACCTCTTCCTATCTCCTCCCATCCCTATCTAGTCTCCGTCCACCCCTCCATTCACCCATCAATAAAATAAACACTTCTCTTCCCCTTCCTTGAATTCCTACCACACTCCTGCCTTCCTATACCCCCTGCGTTTCACCTCCCTCCTGCCCTGGGCCCTCACCTGGGTATAGAAGGTGCGTGACTCATTAGCACCAAGCAGCCTCGCCTCACAAGCCTTCTGCACGCTCTCTATAATCTCGTCCTGGTGCAGAAAAAAGACCTCGTGCTTTGTCGGATGTACATTCACGTCCAGGGTTGATGGGTCGACTTCCAGAGACAGGTAGATGAACGGGTGGCCAGCCTTGGGGAGGTACGCAGCATACATGGTCTCCAGTGCCTTCCTCAGGGCTGTGGGGGTGGTTAGGTTTGGTTTGGTTAGGTTAGGTTAGGTTAGGTTTGGTTAGGTTAGGTTAAGTTAGGTTAGGTTAGGTTAAGTTAGGTTTGGTTAGGTTAGGTTAGGTTAGGTTAGGTTAGGTTAGGTTAGGTTAAGTTAGGTTAGGTTAGGTTAGGTTAAGTTAGGTTAGGTTAGGTTAGGTTAGGTTAGGTTAGGTTAAGTTAGGTTTGGTTTGGTTAGGTTAAGTTAGGTTAAGTTAGATTAGATTAGGTTTAGTGGGAATTTTTTTTTTTACTGTTTTGTAGGTGGGAGTCTAAGGGATGTATGTAATTATGTGTATTGAGTATTGTTTTAGTGTTTTTTTATTAATTAACTTGTGAATTAGTGGTGAGAAGGAAGGTTAGATTAATTCATGTTTTTGTTCAGTAAATGTTATGTGTGTGTACTGAAACATACATACATACATACAATGTGGGGTTTACACACACACACACACACACACACACACACACACACACACACACACACACACACACACACACACACACACACACACACACACACACACACCAGTAGAGAAGGTAATAAGAGACAGACAAGCAAATTACATTAAGGAAACCAAATAAATATAAATTTAGAAACAGAGACACACCAGTATACAAGAACAACACACAAACACACACACACACACACACACACCTGTCGAATCCACCAGCCGATGATTAATGAAGAGCAAAAAGGTGCACTTCTTCACAGAGTAATTCGCGTTGCTCACCAAACCCTTACAGCAAAACTTCAACTTATCATCCACAAAATCCACCTCCAGCAGCTCCCTCGCCACTGCCGGGCCGAAGACTGACCGGATGTTGTCGCAGGGGGTGGAGTGAGGCGGAGTGCGAAATTCCACATTCTGCTGCCCCTGTTTCCTCAGTGTGAATCCGACGTTTGCATTGTGGATTGCGTACCGGCTGACAACCTGCGTGGAGGTGGGTGGAGGTGGGAACAGGCGGGAAGAGGGATAAGTTAACAGTATTTTAGTGGACGAGAAGGAGGAGAAGGAGTAATGATAGTAATAATAGTAGTAGTAGTAGTAATATTATACCCCTCCCTGCCTCCCTCAACCCTCCAACCATACACTCCCAGCCCCAAACATGCTCCCCTCTCCCCTCTCACCTCAAACACCCTGCCATGCTCCTCCGCCGGGCTGCGTAGGGCCTTCCTCCTCACTGGCACATTGTAAAACAGGTCCTCCACTGTTATTTGGGTGCCCTGGTTGCCTGCCACTGGTTTGGGTTTGCCGGAGAGCTTGCCGTCAATGTAGCTGGCCCTGTGGTGGTAGTGAAGAAGTAGTGATATTAGTGTGGTAGTAGTTGTAGTAATGTCAAAATAGTAGTAGTAGTAGTATCATTAACTCACAAATAATTAGAAAAGTAACAGTAGTAATTATAATAGTAGTAGTAGTAGTAGTAACACCAGTATTGCCAACAACAACCATAACAATACCAACAGTACAACACCACCACCTCCACCACCCACAACACCGTCAGCTCACCTCCAGGCACACTTTGAGTCGGCAGTCTTGGTGGTGATGGCCAGGTGGGCAACATGACTGATGGAGGCCAGCGCTTCCCCCCTGAACCCGTAGGTGGTGAGGGAGGTCAGGTCCGAGAACTCCTGAAGCTTACTGGTGGTGAAACGCTCACACACAATCTCCATGTCCTCCTTCCTGATGCCTGGGGAAGTGATGGTGGTGACGGTGGTGGTGGTGATGGTGGTGGTGCCCTTGTATTTATCAGCCTGACACTATTAATGATTAAAACAACTATGTATATATTTTAAAAGTATGTCAGTAATTTTTCTCTCTCTCTCTCTCTCTCTCTCACCTGTGCCGTTGTCCAATATCTGCATACATTTAAGGCCGCCTTCGTTAACGGTTACCTGGATGTTCGTAGATTTGGCGTCCAGGCTGAGAGAGAGAGAGAGAGAGAGAGAGAGAGAGAGAGAGAGAGAGAGAGAGAGAGAGAGAGAGAGAGAGAGAGAGAGAGAGAGTTCAGGGTTATAATTCAATGTCTACAATCAAATGTAATTATACAGATGAAAGAATACATATACTAATTGCAAATATATATCACAGTTATTCCTTTGCTTTTTTCTTGGACGTGTGTGTGTGTGTGTGTGTGTGTGTGTGTGTGTGTGTGTGTACCAGTTTTCAATCATTTCTTTGAGTGCGTTGGCCGGCCGCTGCACAACCTCCCCGGCAGCAATGCGATTCACAACTGTCTCATCCAACCTTCGGATTCTGGCTGGTTCATCCATGGCGGCTGAAAACAATAATAATGATCCTGGTTAGCTAATGACACACACAAGTTCACCACTATCAAACCTCTCTCTCTCTCTCTCTCTCTCTCTCTCTCTCTCTCTCTCTCAAACAGGTGTGTCAGTGAGGCAGGGCAGCGACACCTTACCTAGTGGGGCTGCCCTTTAATACCCTGCAGGTGGTGGCAGCAGACAGGTTATTTGATCAGAGTCTGGTGAGCTGTGAAGAAAGAGTCTGCTGCGTGCGGGTGCGGGAGTGTAAACAAACCAGGGAGCCGAGGAGCGCGCCCTGCAGGTTAACGGTTCTTGGCGAGCCGAATGCCAAGTCGGATTACTGCTGGATTTATACACATGCAAAGACAAATATTAATAAGGAAAGGAATGATATAATAAATGTGGACTAGAGGAAAACGACTTATTTTTTATTCCACAAAAAATAAGAAAGAGGAACACGCCACACTCAGGGGGTGCTATTAAAAAAAGTTTGTTCATTGGTTTGTAGATTACTGATTGATAGATGGATTTATTGTTGTATATAGAAATATAATAAAGGAGAAGCTCTCTCTCTCTCTCTCTCTCTCTCTCTCTCTCTCTCTCTCTCTCTCTCTCTCTCTCTCTCTCTCCTCTCTCTCTCTCTCTCTCTCTCTCTCTCTCTCTGTGTGTGTGTGTGTGTGTGTGTGTGTGTGTGTGTGTGTGTGTGTGTGTGCAAACAATTCTTTACTGTCCTCTCAGAGTTAACAAAGAAACACTAAAGGATCAAATTAGAATATGATGTAACTAGATAAATGTTATTTGACAAAAGAGCGTTTATTTATATTAACCAATAATGTCTGCGTTCTTTGTTCCCTCTGTATTCAAACTTGTAGCTGAAATCATAATATATAGAAAATATAATATAGGTCATGAGACTGGGAATGCTAAAGATATGTGAAATCTTAAAAGAAATATTTCTGGTCTGGTGTACAGTGAGAATGAATATATACTCTATCAAGTAATTAGAAACCAATTAAAAAATCACATGTAATCTTCTCAGTTATTTTCTTATATAATAAATTACCCACACGAATAAATAAAGAGATAGAAGAAAACTTGATAATAATGGCAAGATAAAAAAAAAAAAACATTTCAAAACAAAAAACAAACAGATTACCACTTTAAGTGTATTTTTAAGATATATTTTCTAAAATTATATGAAGACTAGATGATATATAAAGAAACCCGGCAACAACACGAATATAAAAGAAGAAGAAAATAAAAAAACGCTTTTTAAAACACGACAAACTACATGAAACCCTTACATGTATATTTTAAAACTATTTTATTACATAAAATATAAGAAAAAGCGTGAAATAAGGAAATAGAAATAGATGTATACAGTTAGAGTGCACCGGTACGGGCATCTAGCGGCAGAGGAAGAAATCTTTCAGTAACTCTATAGCCGTGAACAGAAGTGGAGTGTTTACCCTTCCCTCTTTAATTTTGAGCCTTATTTGACCTCCCGCCACGCCCAGGTGAGAGTGACTGCCTGCCCCTTGACCCTGGATGACTAAGGGGCAAGTGGGAGGCTATTGGGGAGGAATTAACGGGTGGGAATAAAGAGCTAATGGCATCTGGGTGTGGTATGTGTAGTTAAATGGTTTGAATGAATGTTTGTTTTTGTTTGTTTGTTTGTTTGGGTGAGGTTATGTGGGGCTAGGCAGTGTTTGGTTGGTTTATTTGTTAAGAGGGGTGTTTGTTTGTTTGTTCGTGTGTTCTTGTGGGTGTGGGATAGTGATGTTTCTTTTTTTGTATTTATTTTTTGTTTGTCTTCGTTTGGTTTGTCGTAACTGTTTTTCATATTGTTTGTCTTGTTTGTTGTGTTGTTATAAGATGGAAGTTCAGTTTGTAGTGTCTATTTTCTTATCCTAACTATTATTAATCTCGTTATCTCATATCTTTGCATTTATCTATCTTTCTTCATCTATATATCTATCTATATGCCAATCTCTAAGTGCCTATGTCTCTTTCTACCCGTTATTATTATTATTATTATTATTATTATTATTAGTAGTAGTAGTAGTAGTAGTAGTAGTAGTGGTAGTAGTTTAAGGTACAGCTGTCATTCGTGTGTGTGTGTGTGTGTGTGTGTGTGTGCCACCGTACCTTCACAAATCACCCTAATCTCTTGATAACAGCTACACTACCACGTGGCTTGACTGGCTTGGCCCCGGCTGTAATAATCCGGCTTAGGTTTTTTTTTTTTCTCTCTTCTTATCAATTTCTCGAAGTCCGGCGTGATAAGAGTGTGGCAGTTCTACGTCCCTTGTCTTACTCAATTTGTGTTCTTTCCAGTGATGATCAGAAACGTTTCAACACAGGAAGGATGTATTTGAAGGATGGCATTTCGTTATATCATTAATTAGTGAGCTGATATTAAAACTGTGTGTGTGTGTGTGTGTGTGTGTGTGTGTGGTGGTTTTTATGGTCGTTTTCCGTATGGTTAGGTGGTTTGGTGTCAGTTTATATAAGGTTAATTGGTGGATTGGTGTTGTTTTGCGTAAGAAACTGTGGGAATTTGAAGTTTTATATGAATTTTGTTAGTCTTTCCAGTGGTAACCAAAAATGTACACACACACACACACACACACACACACACACACACACACACACACACACACACACACACACAGATGAAACTTTTAAAGGATAGGGTTTAATTATCATATCATTAATTAGGTTAGTATTTATTGATTTAGTTTGCTGTATAAGTGACTAAGGTTCAGTCTATACAAGAAGTTGATTCATTGAAGTATTTTTTGCCTGAGAAAATGGTGAAGAATTAAACGTATTATGATTTTAACAATTTTTCACGTCAGCAAGACTAATGAAATGAACAAAGAGGTGAAAATGCAAAACAACAGATCTCTTTCCACACAAAATCTATGTCCCTCAATTTTTTACTACTGCTTCGGACTCTATTTGGGGATCGGCATGTCAGTAGGCTTATTTTTTTTATATATTTTTTTTTTATTTTTTCTTTATTTTTGTTGCCCTTAGCCAGTGTCCCTCCTACATACAAAAATAAAATGAAAGGGAGAGTAGCAAAGGCCAAACAGGTAATAATGAACCAATACTCCCATCCTTTCCTTATAAAAATGTACAGTTTATCACATCAGGAAGACTAACAAAGGAAATAAAAATAAAAATGAAAACAACATCTTTCTTTCAACACAAAACCTAAACTTTATCACAACAGGAAGACTAACAAAGGAAATAAAGATAAAAATGAAAACAACATCTTTCTTTCAACACAAAACCTAAACTTTATCACAACAGGAAGACTAACAAAGGAAATAAAGATAAAAATGAAAACAACAGCTTCCTTTCAACACAAAACCTAAACTTTATCACAACAGGAAGACTAACAAAGAACACACAGGTTAAAATGAAAACAACAGCTTCCTTTCAACAGAAAACCTAAACTTTATCACAACAGGAAGACTAACAAAGAACACAGGTTAAAATGAAAACAACAGCTTCCTTTCAACAGAAAACCTAAACTTTATCACAACAGGAAGACTAACAAAGGGAATAAAAATTGAAAAAAACATAACAACAGCTTCCCTTCCACACAAAACGTACACTTTTTCACATCAGGAAGACTAGCAAAAAGTACAAATATAAAAATGAAAAACAACACCTTCCTTTCAATACAAATTCTAGTTTATCACATCACCAACACTAACAAACAGAACGAAGATGAAAAAAAAAGGCATAACAACACTTTCCTTCCCACAAACAAGGGTCACACAGGGAATAATAATGAACCAACACTCCCATTATTTCTACAGAACCCTTCACTATCCACAACAGACCCCAGACATTGCAGGGAAGTGGGGTCTTTGCTTGCAGCTGCCATCATGTGAGGTACCCTGAAAACATAACTTAACCTAACCGAACCTAACCTAACCTAACCTAACCTAACTTAACTTAACCTAACCTAACCTAACTTAACCTAACCTAACCTAACCTAACCTAACCTAACCTAACCTAACCGAACCTAACCTAACCTAACCTAACCTAACCTAACCTAACCTAACCTAACTTAACCTAACCTAACCTAACCTAACCTAACCTAACATAACATAACATAACATAACATAACATAACATAACATAACCTAACCTAACCTAACCTAACCTAACCTAACATAACATAACATAACATAACATAACATAACATAACATAACTTAACCTAACCTAACCTAACTTAACCTAACCTAACCTAACCTAACCTAGCCTAACCTAACTTAACCTAATTTAACCTAACCTAACTTAACCTAACCTAACTTAACCTAACCTAACCTAACCTAACTTAACCTAACCTAACTTAACCTAACCTAACCTAACCTAACCTAACCTAACTTAACCTAACCTAACCTAACTTAACCTAACCTAACTTAACCTAACCTAACCTAACTTAACCTAACCTAACCTAACCTAACTTAACCTAACCTAACTTAACCTAACCTAACCTAACCTAACCGAACCTAACAACCTAACCTAACCTAACTGCCCTATTGTACTGATGCCTTTCCCTAACCACCATACATTGAAGACCCTCACTATACGTACCCAAGTGCATTAGTGACATTTCCTCCATAGACATATTTCACCACAGCATGTATGAATGAAAAATAACATAGATATCTCTCCTACACACAATGGCCATTAGATATATGAATAAAAAAACAACACATTTTTTCTTCCACACGCCAGAACGACACTCATATGACTAAACCTCAATTCTCGTGTGATTTAAAGATCTCAGTGTGTCACGTCCTCACTCGTGTTGTCACTGGAGCACCTGGAAATTAATCAAGTGGCTGTGGGGTGAATTGGTCAAGGGATTTTATCAGTGGGAGGGATCAAACATGACTCCGAGATCTGACTGGCCAGGCTGAGATGGTTGGCAGTAGTGGGGTTGGTCCTTCACTGCTCAGTCACTGCTTAGCTCACTTATTTGTGTGGCATGTGTGTCTAGATGTGTTTTTATTGTTGGTTAAGAATTTTGATAAGCAATAATTCACATTCACAACCTAACCTAACTTAACCTAACCTAACCTAACCTAACCTAGCCCAACTTCACCTAACCTAACCTAACCTAACCTAACCTAGCCTGACCTAACCTAACCTAACCTAGCCTGACCTAACCTAACCTAACCTAACCTAACCTAACCTAACCTAACCTAACTTAACCTAACCTAACCTAACCTAACTTAACCTAACCTAACTTAACCTAACCTAACTTAACCTAACCTAACCTAACCTAACCTGACTTAACCTAACCTAACTATTTACTTATTTATTTATTCTATTTTATTTATTTTTTTTTTCTCACAATCTGTAATTTTTATGGTTTTGTGTTCTGTTTCCGGTAAGATTTCCACAGTTAGGCGGATAATTTTTTCCCCATAATTGTTTACAGTTTTGTCTAATTTTTACATGTGATTTGTGTCGGCCGCTTCCCTGCGTTGCGTGGACACTTTTCTCCCCCACAGTCTTAATGCAGCTTTCAAGATACTGCATATAGGAGTATTTATTATTTTCATATTGTTCACGTCAAGCCTTTCACTGCTAAACAATATTTTCTATAATCAGCAACATTTTAAATACTTACATTTGTACTGCAGCCGTCTAAACAGTTTCGTAGCATAGAATAAAAAAAAAACCACACCTCTATTATATTTGTACATTCAAGCAATTCCCCTTCACAATGCTTTGAATATTAAAGAATAACTGCAATACTATAATAACTAACATGTATTTTCAAAGATATAGATTTGTAGCATAGAAATTAATTAAAATCACACCTTTCTGTTCTTTTGTGTATCCTTGCAAGTCCTTTCTACAATGCTTTGAATATTAGTAAAGGAAAACCAGGGCAGGGAAATGATCAGTTTGTAATGTGTTATGAGAGGCATAGCTGTACACTCCTCACCATTAGTTGTGCTCACCAGGCACCAGCGCAGCCAGGTGTGCAGTGATTGGTGCCTTTATCGGCTTATCTTAATCTGGTGTTGTGTTTTCTCTGTATTAAATTTTCAGCCGGTGATAAGGTGGGAATGTTCACTGTGTGTGTGTGTGTTTGTGTTTGTGTGTAAGTTTTGTTTTCATCAGTTTTGTGTGTGTGTGTGTGTGTGTGTGTGTGTGTGTGTGTGTGTGGGGTTTTTAACTGCCATGAATAGTTTGGTTGGACATAAACACACACAAAAAAAAAAGGTTATCTTAATTTAATCTTCGCCACGTTACAGAAGTACATTTTTTAAGACTAGTACAAAAATTAAGTCTTGAAAGTTGCAGATAATTGTGAAAAAGACTGACCAGCAATGAAAGATTAAAATATTATTGTTTACACTTTCTCCCACCAGACTGTGAGCAACCATGGAGTAGGCCTGGCCGTCACGAAACCTCCAACGCACAGGTGACGGGGAGTGAGTGCGTGCGTGCGTGTGTGTGAGCGCG
Organism: Scylla paramamosain; assembly: GCF_035594125.1. Taxonomy (NCBI): domain Eukaryota; kingdom Metazoa; phylum Arthropoda; class Malacostraca; order Decapoda; family Portunidae; genus Scylla; species Scylla paramamosain. The sequence goes on from NC_087187.1 coordinate 2,768,306, forward strand.
CAGCCGTACAGTGGCCGCCTCCCCTCTCCAGCCCTCCACCAGCCAGCCAGCCAGCCGTTGTAGAGAGGAAACATAATAGAAAACAAACAAGTGCCATAAGGAAAGAACGAATTGATCAAGACGTGTTTGTTTTGTTGTGTTTCGTGTGTTTTTGTTTTGGTTCGTGCGGTGACGAGCGCCGGCACTGACAGTTCGTGTGTTTGTTTGTTTTTGTGATTTTTTTTTCCTTTTTTTTCCTGTGGTGGTGGTGGTGGTGGTAGTGGTGGGAGTCGAACGCACACATACATACACGCACGCACGCACGTGTTGACGCAAGGACACACACGCAGGCACCATGGCGACCACGTTTGACCCACATGACCGAGCCAGGTGAGTGTGCGTTTGTTTTGTTTTGTTTTGTTTTGTTTTGTTTTGTTTTGTTTGTTTTTTTGTTGATTACCTAATCTAACAGAACTAGGTGTGTGTGTGTGTGTGTGTGTGTGTGTGTGTTTTGTTGTTGTTGTTGACTGCCTAACTTAACCATTTTATCACTAGAGGTCAGTTTTGGCACACATACAAGAATCTTACATGAATATTAAACCTTTCACTGATGATTTTTCCCCACAATCCTTTACTTACAACTTTTCAGATACTCATTTTTCTATTACAGTATATTGAATGAGTGTAGCCTTAAAATATACAAAATTATCATTGTATTCCCTCTCTCTTTTCTCGTGAGGCCTAGCAAACAACTCTGTACCATTCTGAGCATTGAAAAATAGGCCTATGGTATTGAAAGGCTTAAATGAATTTCAGCCAATAATTATTTACATATCCCACAAATGTTTAATGTTTCCCACTTTATAAGAACATAAGAAATAAGGGAAGCTGCAAGAAGCCATCAGGCCTACACGTGGCAGTCCCTCTATGAAATATACCTACCTGTTTCCACTTTTCATCCCCATCCATCCTTGTCAAATCTTCTCTTAAAGCTCCCTAATGACTTAACACTAACAGCTTGATTACCGAGCCCGTTCTATTCGTCTACCACTCTATTTGAGAACCAATTTCTTCCTATCTCTCTTTAAAACCTAAATTTTTCAAGCTTGAACCCATTATTTCTTGTTTCACGGGTTTGGTCGAAATATGACACGAATATTACATAAATGTCACACAGGTAGGTACAGAATGTTATGTGGGTATTGTACAGATGTTACAGGAAAGCAAATTACATGAGTGGCAAGGCGACGGGTGATATTCCTTGTAAATCTTTGGAATGTTGGAATGTTATGTAGATTTTGTGCTTGTTTTGTAATATTTAATGAAGCTTTGACATTTCCCAGTTACATTGAGGCAAATATTTGACATTTCGCTTCATAAATTAGGAGAGAGAGTGACAGAATTACATGAATATTACGAAGAAAACAATCTTTGAACAATCCCTCGTTTTCGAAATCGTCTCGTTACAGTTTCCAAGCAAGAATGCATTGTTGTTTTTAATTCTGTAAGTAAGAGGGAAGAATAACAAGAATTACTGGTATATTTTTTATGAAGAAAGGATAGGAAGAAAAATTGCTAGAAAATTATGAATGGTTAGATCTGTAGTGATAGAAACAGCAAGGATTGTAAATTGATTGATATAAAATGCTTCATAATAACAGCAATATTTCTTCTTCTTCTTCTTCTTCTTCTTCTTCTTCTTCTTCTTCTTCTTCT
>NC_087187.1:2782500-2795000 GCF_035594125.1 Scylla paramamosain
TTGCTCTTCGTCAGGTAGGTCGTGGTGTGAACTTGTATAGTCATTTGTTTTGTTTATTACCCCTTTTCTCCCCATTTGCTTCCTTTGCCCTCCGTCAGGTAGGTCTTAGTGTGGTTCTTGGCTTGTTTATTCGTTTATCCTCTTCCTTTGTCTCCCTTACTCTTACTCAGCTAGGTCATGGTGTGTTTAATGGCTCATTTATTCTCTTTCTTGATCATATATCCAACTCCAGCGTGTGTGTGTGTGTGTGTGTGTGTGAGGAAAACTGGAAGACTCAAGGGAAAAAAAATTTAGAAACCAGCTAATCTCTCCCATAAAAAAAGAATGAAGGAAAAAAAAAACACGTCAAATTTGATAGAGTGAAGCATTGTGGTATGGTATGATGCAATGAAACGATATACTACACTTTCATACACCGTGGTCTGGCGTGATGCAGCGTGTGGTGTGAATCTTGGCTAAGGGCGCCTCCCATACATCATAGCCCAGCCAGCTGCTCCCCTGCGTGCTGTATATGGGCTGGTGAGGTGACACTGCCAAAGCCATGTGTCAGTGCCGGCTGTGTCAAGGCGGCTGAGGGTGCAAGGAGGCGGAGGGGAGCACAGTGGCATTACTTATTAGTCTGTATCTCACTTGTGTCTTGTAGCTGGTGGTGGTGGTGGTGGTGGTGATTAAGTGAGTTTTCATGTTTAGTTTGTTTTTATAATAATGATGATGATGATGATGATGAGGAGGAGGAGGAGGAGGAGGAGGAGAATAATGATTGACTATATTTTCCTACTTAGCTTTTTGTCCTTAAATAGTGAGTGAGTGAATGATAATAATGATGATGATGATGATGAATGAAACAGCCCTCATAGGTTCACAATACATCATTATAGTGAGTGCAACAGTTAAAGAGAATGTATAGCACTTTAAAACCCCCAAGAAAAGACAGTGAACAGCAAAGCACACCATGTAGCAACGAGGGACAGTGAGGCAGTGATAGTGAGCTTTCATTCCTTTTCCGAAGACTTGAGGGTTTGGAAGGCTTGAAAAAAATGACTTGTTTATCTCTCATGCTCTATGGATAATGGCTTAGTTAGATGTGTTTGGCAAATGTTAGATGGGGAAAGAGTTTACAGAACCCTCAGAAAAATGCCCTAGTTTATCTTTAATGTTCTGGGGATAATGGTTTAGTTAGATGTGTTTGGCAAATGGTAGATGGGGAAAGAGTTGACAGAACCCTCAGAAAAATGCCCTACCAAGCCCTTTATCTTAGGCATTTTGTTACATTTACAGAATCCTAAGCTGAGAGTCACCAAATCCTCAAAAAAGCCACTTAATCTCAAGCATACTACCTTGCAGAGAGGACACAGGCATTTTGTTACCTAGACACACCCAATGCCAGGCTGAGAGAGATGCCATTATTCTTAAACACTTCCACACCCCACCCCAACTAATTTCAAAGGCTGCAGATGAAGTTACACAAGATTAAAGGGTGTTTCTAAGGTTCTAGTAACAGATTAACAAGATTTCTACATTATTAACACAAGAAACACCCTTGAGAACCTGGCTGATCATCCCTGTGGTCTTGGATAATAGTCGTGGTGAGAGAGCAAAGTGTTTTAGAATAACCATAACTATTAAAAAAAATACCTGATCTCATACACCACACCTTGCAGAGACACAGGCATCTTAGACATACACATTCAATCCCACACTGAGAAACAGCCACACAAGCCTCAAAAAACACATCTAATCCCAAATACCTCACCTTATAGAGAGAACACAGGGATTTTCTTTGACATACACACTCAATCCCACACTGAGAAACAGCCACACAGACCTCAAAAAAGGGCACCAAATCTCATACACCCCACCTTGCAGAGACACTGAGAAACACCCATGTAAACCTCAAAAAACGCACCTAATCTTGTATACCCCACCTTACAGAAAGGACACAGGCAACTTAGGCATACACATTCAATCCCACACTAAGGAACAGCCACACAAACCTCAAAAAACACATTTAATCCCAAACGTCCCACCTTGCAGAGAGGACACGCGGGTTTCACACTACATCATCAACAAGATTCAGCAGGGGGAGCAGGTGCGTTACAAGATAGGCGACCAGATGTTCCCTGACCTGGCGTCCCTCCTGAACTTCTACAAGCTTCACTACTTGGACAGCACGCCTCTGGTCCGGCCTGCCCCCAAGCGCTGTGAGAAGGTCGTGGCCAAGTATGACTTTGACGGAAATGTGAGTGGTGAAGAGAGAGAGAGAGGTTATGAGTCAGCGTGTGTGTGTGTAGGAGTGTGCGTGAGTGAGTTATATATGGTGCCAAGAGGGAAAAGGGAAGGGGAATAGGAAGGAAAACAGAGAGGGTGGGAGTAAGAAAGTGGGCAGAGAGAGAGAGAGAGAGAGAGAGAGAGAGAGAGAGAGAGAGAGAGAGAGAGAGAGAGAGAGAGAGAGAGAGAGAGAGAGAGAGAGAGAGAGAGAGTTATATATAAGATCTGCAGCCTCACTTAGTCGGATTTTGTGACCTTCCCAACATTCCAGCTTATGTAAAATTGTATATCTCTTTGTGTGTGTGTGTGCATAGGAAACAGACCAAAAGCACAAAAAAGAACAAAAAAAAACAGGAAAACACAATAGATATCCAAATAAGCACATCTTACTGTGGTGAGAGTGAAACAAGGAAGAAAAAATGGAAGTTTACAATAGTGGACAGAAGTAGGGAAGGAAGGAGCTGCAAAAATAGATAATAAAGAAAGTGTGTTTAGAATGAAATAGGGGAGGAAGGGAGTGTAGATTAGACTAAGATTGGGAGAAATGTCACAAAATAGATAATAAAGTAAGTAAGGAAGAGTTAGATATTAAACTGAATGATGGAATGGAATAAAAAAACAATATTAGATAAGAAATGTGAACTGGAATAAGGAAGGAAGGAATGATTAAATAGGTAGTGGAGTGAGAGACTGCAGGGAGGAGTAAGAGGAGGTGGGGTATGGAGCAGTGTGGAAGAAGGTGGATCAAAACATGCTGAGTGGATAAGCTGCAAGGAAAGGGAACAGCCACACGTGATAAGAGGGGAGAGCAGAACACGGCACAGAGAGAAGTGGAGAAAGAAGAAAAGTGAAAAAAATGGGTAGAAGAATGAAGGAAGGAGGGAAAATGAAAAAAAGGATGGAAGGATGGAAGGAAGGAAGGAGGGAGGGAGGGACAATAAAATACACTTACACAGAGAAGAAACGAATGCAGAAAAAGGAAGAAGAAAGAAAGTAAGAGTTGAGGAAGGAAGGAAGGGCTGCACACACACACACACACACACACACACACACACACACACACACACACACACACACACACACACACACACACACACACACACACACACACACACACACACACATAAATGACCTTAACAGTTCCCAGCATCTCTTTTCCCCCATCTCTCTTACTCCCCCCATCCCTCTCTCTCCCCCTCGCCAGGACCCGGATGACTTGCCATTCAGGAAAGGAGAAATTCTCACCATTGTCAGCAAAGATGAGGAGCAATGGTGGACTGCTCGTAATTCAACCAATCAGACCGGCTCCATACCTGTGCCCTATGTACAGAAGGTGGGTCCCTGTGTGTGTGTGTGTGTGTGTGTGTGTGTGTGTGTTTTCATCCCTACATCTTTTCTTTCTTTTCTTCTTTCTTCCTCATCTTGTTCTCCTACCTCTTTTTAATTTCTTTTTCTGCATCTTATTTTCTTTGTGTGTGTGTGCGTGTGTGTGTGTGCGTGTGTGTGTGACAAAGGCCTGTATTCTGAAACTCTTCTACACCACACATCCTCTACTTTCAAAGGCTCCATCTGAAGTGATACAAGTTTTGAAGGGTGTTTCTTTGGTTCTAGTGACTGATTAACTAGAGTTTTACAGTATTAACGGGAGAAACACTCTTGAGAACCCGGTTAATTGTCTCTGTGGCCTTTGAAAATAGTTGTGGTAAGAGTGAAGTTTCTGAATACATGCCTGAGTGTTCTTACTTAATTGTTCTTATAGGATTGAGTCAGATTATTATGTTCCACCTTTAGAGTTAATGTGCCATGTTTATCTTTAAAGATATGTATGATCCTTACACACACATAACTTGTCAGTCAGTGCATGCTGTGTCACGTAACAGGCAATGTAAATTAAGTCACAAGTTAGACGACACCTCCCTTTAAAAAAACGTTTATAAATTGAAAGTTTTAAATGTTGATCATAAACCTGCATGATTCTTAGCTATTAACCCAGTCACTGCAATGTACAATGAATGATGCCACTGAAGGCACAAAGTCTGGACGAGCATCTACTGGAAGGAAAAGAAGAGAACACATTTTCCATTTTCTAGCCAGCCAAAAGTCACTGGAACAAGAGAAATGCCCTGGAATTGTTACTGATTATGAAAAGATGTACCAAAATGCAGTGGAAGGGTTAATCTATCATATTTATACATTACTTTCCTGTTGGCCATCCATAACTATCCTCTTTCATTTGTTTTCTTTGTCAGCCATCCATAACCCTCCTCATTCATACTGTTCTGTTGTTAGCCATCCGTAACTGTCCTCTTTCACACGATTTTGCTGTCAACCATCTATAACCGTCCTTTCCATACCTGTCCAATCACCAATGACCTTCCGTAACCATCCGTGCCGCTCCACAGTACGAGGAAGGCGAGAACATCACTCCGCCCTCCAACAAAACCTCCGCCCAGTCCACAGACTCTGCACCTCGGCCAAGACCAAGCCTTCAGGTGAGCCCCCCCACCACCCTGCTCCTCATCCCCTCCACCTGTGTCCTGCTATGTGGTGCCTCCTAGTCTGTCTGTCTGTCTGTGTGGTGTTATTCTGCGGTCTTTGTTGTTGCTTCATCTGTTCTTGTTCATCTCTCGTGCTGCTTCTCATATTTGTTTATTTATTTTGTTTATTGATTGATTTAACTATTTTATTTGTTTGTTTATTTTTTATTTATGGATCAGATTGTTCATCTTTCTGTCTATCTAGTTTGCTCTCTCTCTCTCTCTCCTCTCTCTCTCTCTCTCTCTCTCTCTCTCTCTCCTCTCTCTCTCTCTCTCTCTCTCTCTCTCTCAGGGTCTTCACACTTTCATCATCATTCTTACATTAATTTTCTTATTCATCAGTTCTCTATACACAATTTATAGTTTCAAAATCTCCCTTGAGTCTCTGTAAGTCTTTTCTTTTCCCAGGTAAGTTAACATTTTGACATTTGGCCAGAGTAAAGAAAAACATCTATTTTCTTCCAGTATCTATTTTATTTTCACAAAACTATCCTACTTATTGACTGTTATATTCTCTGCAATGGGTGACTTTATGAAATGTGATCTTCAGTTTTCATTATTCTTTCTCCCCTTTAATGGATAACTCAATTAGATGTTCAGTTACAAATATTTCCTCTTTACTGTCTCTTTTTACCATTTTCTGTCTTTGCAATGAGTAACTTAACTGGCTCTTCCATTTTCCTTCTTGACCTGTTCTGCTCCTAGGTGACGCAGGTTTAAGACACACCAGAGAAGGTTGAGGTCAGGTCGGGTCAGCCTCACAGGTACAACACTCCCCCTAACCTAATCATTTGTGTTGGTTTGGGTTTTGACAGTCTGTACGTGTGTAGAAACATCCGTGTCCCTCTAGACCTTCCTCCCTTAACCTGCTCAGTACTAAAGATAGTTTGTGGATCATTAAAATCACCATTTGTTAGTTAGATTAGTTAAGATTCAATAATAGTGGCTGAGTAAGAATTATTAACCCCTTGATAATGAAAACTTTAATTCTAGACTTAAAAATCCTTTCATGATATTCAGAATAAAGTAAAATGCATCTTGTACTGAAAGGGTTGATGGTGTGGCATGAGGTAGCACTAGTGGAGAGGTTGTGGTGTGGATTACAGAGGCAAAGCAGCACTAACATTGTGGAGCAGAGCTGGTGTGGTCTTGCTCCTGGTGAAGTGAGGCCTGTGCTTCTCTCATGCTGTTTGTTGTCACTAAGCTAACCTGATTTGAAATCCTACCTGCCTCCTCCTTCCTTTCTGCCTCCTTCCTGCCTCCTCCTTCCTGTCTCTTCCTGCCTCCTCCTTCCTGCTTCTTTCCTCCTTCCTGCATCCTCCTCCTCCCTCCTTCCTGCCTCCTACCACCTCTTTCCTGCCCCCTCCTACCTCCTTCCTGCCTCCTACCTCCTTCCTTCTCCTCCCTCCTTCCTGCCTCCTGCTGCCTCCTTGTCTCCTCACCTGTTTCAGTGTGCCGACTGATTAGTGCACTCGTTTCAGTGTGCCGGCTGATTAGTGCACTCATAAAGCTCTCATCACTTTAGTATGTAATTATATTTAAGGTACTTCCAATGACTTTTTCAATGAGCCTTGTTGTAAGTCAGTTTTTATGATATGAGTACAAAGCCATAACATCATCAAAGAACTAATCCTTTTTGAAAAATATGCAGAAATGAATGAGCAAATGATTGATGTGATTGTGTCTTTGTGACCATCATTGCAGTCACATCTTCTGCAGTGTGTTGACAGTCCTGTGGTGTCGTTGCGTGATTGATGTATTGTATCCGTCTTACAAGTTTTCAGAAGGCTTCATGCTTTGATATTCTTATTGTTTTATACTTTTTACCTGTCCACTGGCTGCACTCAATCAGTATGGCACCTCTTAATTTTTTTACTGAAACTATAAAAAACTGGCATACAGCAAGGCTTACTGATGTCACTGGAAATATCTTGAGTATAAGAACACAGGGAAGTGATACGAAAGGACAGGGAGTGTGGCATTCAGATCAGCTCGGCTTACAGTGACTGAAGTAATCCTATCTTGTCTTATCCAGTGTGTGACAAGTCCCTTAACCGTCACCTCCACTAGCTGCCATCTTGTCTTGGAGTTAATGATGCCAGTGACCCGTGCTCCCTCTTGACTCACAGTAATTGCATCTGGTCCAGTGACAAAGATGAGGGGAGTAGCAAGTATGACCTTTATACACACACACACACACACACACACACACACACACACACACACACACACACACACACACACACACACACACACACACACACACAAGCAGCCACAGATCCTTAGTACCCCTTCTCCCAGCACACACACAGACACAGACAGATATACATACATACACAGACCTAAATCACTGCCATTCCTCCCCTTACAGAGGAGGCTGCCAGCGTATGCCAGGGTGAGGCAGGCGCGGGTCCCCAATGCCTACGACAAGACAGCACTGCGGCTGGAAGTGGGGGACGTCATCAAGGTCACCAGGATGAACATCAACGGGCAGTGGGAAGGGGAGCTCAACGGGAAGGTCGGGCACTTCCCCTTCACCCACGTTGAGTTCATAGAAAGTGAAAACTCGGTGGATGGAGAACCGAATTAAGACCTCGACTCGTCCCTCTGCACCCCTCGTCCTTCCCTCTCCTCCTCCCCCAGTCCCCGTCACCTTAGGTCTTCCCCCGTTTCCTCCCTTCACCTCCAGTCTCCAGCCCCTCCCTAGATTATTTTTATTTTCTTAGGTGTAGCGCGAATGAGAGCGATTTTACTGTATATGACTTTTAATCATGGCACAGAGAGGTTGTGCAAGTGTTAGTGAGGCTGTGCAGTGCGGTTTTTATGGGTTTTCTTGCGAGATTAATAAAATGTAATAATGTATTCAGAGCGGAGGTGAAGGCTGCAGGCCGAGGCACGTCGGGAGCTGCCTTGCCATCCTCCCCTGCCTGCCCTACCACCCTGCAGCCGACACTCCCGACTCTCTAGCCACCCTTCCACCCCTCCCCTGCCACCTCTAACACTTTTTAAGACATAAGACATAGAATCAAACCTGCTTGCCTTGACCACACCTGTCTCCCATGCCTGCCTGTGGTTTGCTGCGTTCTTGGCAGTGCTGTCCCGGGGCGCTGGGAGCCAGTCTGAGCCAAATTAGGGATAAATTGGCTACAGATTTTTATTATACATACACTAATATAACTCTCCTACACAGAATTGTACTAAATTTAAAAAGTGGATATTTCTCCCCTCTACACCGCAAACATCACTATAGTTTATATTATACTGACACTAATACAATGCTCATGAACTTCACAAGGAAAAATTTTGAAACTCCCCTTTAAAAATTCCTGAAGGATTTTCTCTCCCCTTTATTGCAAAAACCCCTCACCACTACCCATTGTATAGAGCAATTTATTTAGTGATAAGAAGTGACACCAGAGAGAGGGTCACGTACAGGCTAGTGAGGACTGAAACACCCTGTGGCGTTCCTCCCAAGGCTGCCTTCCTGGCCAGGGGACCGACCACCACACCCACTCTTTACAAGGACTGACTGTTTAGCAAATTACTCTCTCCTCTCATGTGGTTTGTGATGAGTTGTGAATCAATAAAGCAGAGCACAAAACTGTGTATCGACCCTGGCAGGACTGACCCACCCCTGACCTGGTGTGCTTGGAGAGGTGACACCCACTTGGCCTCCTTTCCCCTCTCCCCTCTTCTGGTTTGTGACAAGTTGTTGAATTTGAAGCAGAGCACAAAACTGTATCAACCCTGGCAGGACTGACCACCCCCTGACTTGGTGTGCTTGGAGAGGTGACAACTTGACACCACTTGACCCTCTTCTCCCTCTCCTCTCCTGTGGTTTGTGATGAGTTGTGAATCAGTAAAGCAGAGCACAAAGCTGCCTATCGACCCCGGCAGGGCTGACCACCCCGCTGTCCTGCCCTCCTCCCTTCCACTCACCTCATGTGCTCGGAGAAGCAACACTACTCGCTTCTCCACGGGGATGGACGGTTCGGCTGCACAAAACTTATGCTCTTTCCAATTCCTGTAAAAAAAAAATGAAAAAAACTAAATATACACAACTGCCTTTTAATGTATTTTTTTAGGTCAGATTGCCTTCAGCAAGAGGGTAAAAGTTTAAAATTGTGGTAGAGTTGTGTGGGAGTGAGTACCCCCACCTCTGACGCAGCTGTGCGGGGTCTGAGGTGACTCCTGCGGCGGTCAGAGGAGGGGGGGGGTGATGTGTGCCTCGGCAGTCTGTCTGTCTGTGCGGCTCAACCCTTTGCTGTGGTGGCGTGGCGAGGTGCACACCCAAGCCAAATGTTCTCGCACCGTACGTATTTTGATGTTATGGTAATGTCTTGTTTAGTATGCAGATGTTATCATATGCCAATAAAACAAACAATTCGTGCATTTTTAGTGTCTTTTTGCAGCACCGGGGAATGTTTATTTGTGGCGTGTGTATCTTCAAAGTGTTTGTGTAGGTGGATGTGATCTGTGGAGCCCAAGGAGTGTTTGTGTAGAAGTGGTAGTGATGAGTGAGTGAGTGAGTGAGTGTGTGTGTGTGTGTGTGTGTGTGTGTGTGTGTGTGTGTATTATATATATATGAAGTGTTTAGCAAGAGTATATGCATTCCTCTGTAGTACTGAGAAGTGTAGGTGTGCTGATGAAATGGTGGAAAAGAAAGATGTGTTAAGGAAGGAAGTGTTAAAGAATGGAGGAGAGATGTGAATGAGTGAGAGAAAAAGAGAAACATTAATGAGTGATAATACTCTTCCCGCTGAGAAGTGTAGGTGTGCTGCTGAATGAAGGAAAGGAAAGGTTTTAAATGAATGGTGGAAAAAGAGATGTGATAAAGTAGAAAGTGTTAAAGAATGGAGGAGAAATGTGAATGAGTGAGAGAAAATGAGGAGAAACATTAATGAGTGATAAAAAGCAGTTAGTGAAAGATGGAGAATGGAATGAGATAATTATTCAGAGTGATAAACTGGAGGAAGATAAAGGCAGTGAGTAATAACAGGGGGTTGCTATGATGATGAACTGCAATTAGTATATACGACAATGAGGGAAGAAGAAAACGGAAGAAGAAAATGGGGACTAATTCTTTCATACGTCAAGATTATGACTGATGAGAGAGTTGGTTAGATCAGCAGGTCTTTGGAAACAGTCAGCAGATCACTTTTTGTTAATACTGAGATCGTTGAAGTATATTGTTTGGATTAGAGGAAGAAGAGAGAAAAAAAAAAGGTTAATTTCATCTTTGCTGTACATTATTATTATTATTATTATTATTATTATTATTATTATTATTATTATCATTATTATTATTATTATTATTATTATTAAGAGGCTAGTGCAGAAAAATAAGTCTTTTAAAAGTTGTAGATGATTATAAGAAAGATTGACTAGCAGTGAAAAGGTTGAAGATGCAAGGCGCAGTGACGGTCCACAATTCACCAGACCAACTGTGACTGACGGTACAGACTGGGGACATCGACTTCAGTCCATATTATGAAGCACTTCTGCGCCTTATCTCCACTACATTCAAGAGGCTCTAGTTGAAGTGACACGGTTTTCAAGGGTTCTACTGACAAATTAAGGGTTCTACTGACAAATTAACAAAATTTCCATATTAATGACAAGAAACGCTATTGAGAACCCGGCTAATCATCTCCGTGGCCTTAGAAAATAGTGAGGAAAGAGCAAAATGTTTCAAAATACGTCTTAATCTTGCCCCATCACCGCATCTCGCAGCTCAGACGCGTTCATTCAGTAAGAGTGGCAGGACAAGTGGCGGGTAGAGGAGGGGAGGGGACTGAGGACTGGGGAGGAGGAGGCTATTCAAAATGGTTAAAGGAGTAGTGGTGAGGGGCGCGGGAGGATCAGGGGAGGATCAGCACTCAGTGAAGGTGTGCTGGTATTTTGAAAAACCTTGTTCTAATATCAGGATTGGTTTTCAAAGGCCGCTTAGATGATTAGTGAAGTTCCTCCCTGGCTATCTTCTTTTCTATAAGGTATCGAACAAAGCTCAAAAAATTGTCGTGACTTCCAGCATGGAGTAGAAAATTAAAGGTACATTATAATCAATTAAGCTTTTATTTGTATATCCAGCGGGGACTTTTGAAGAACTAAAAAAGAAAGAAAGAAAAAAAAAACAAGAAATAAACTACAGGATCTTAAAATCATGTCATGTGTATAAGAATCTCTCTCTCTCTCTCTCTCTCTCTCTCTCTCTCTCTCTCTCTCTCTCTCTCTCTCTCTCTCTCTCTCTCTCTCTCTCTCTCTCACTGACCGGCACCACCATCACCACCATTACCACCACCATCACCGCTGTCTTCCCCTTCCTCCCCCTTCCCTTCCCCGGCCTCTTCCTGCCCCATAGCTTCCCCTCTTACTGTGTCCGGGATGTTGAGGACGTGTGTGTGTGCGTGTGTGAGTGTGTGTGTGTTGGAGTTCCACAGGGCATACGTCTCTGTTTCACTCTACAAGCTATTCATATTTCACTACCTTCATCCATCCACGTGTTAGTTACTCATGAATACATATAAGATTTTCAAGACCAGTATTCTGAAATGCTGTGTTCTCTCATCACTGCTGTTTTCAAAGGCCACAGAGATAATTGGTAAGGTTTTCAACTGTGATATTTTTTTTTCTCTCAATATAAGAACACGTATTCTGAAAGGCTTTCTCTCTCTCTCTCTCTCTCTCTCTCTCTCTCTCTCTCTCTCTCTCTCTCTCTCTCTCTCTCTCTCTCTCTCATTCGTCTATTTTTTATATTTATTTATTTTTTTAAAGGCCACAAAGGTGATGAGTCAAGTTTTCAGTGTTTTTTTTTTCTCTCTTTCTAACGGCGCAGAATAGTTGTCATATTAGTATTACAATCATGAAAATACACTTGTAGACACCCAGATAAAGTGTTCAGATATATTACAACAAAACTATAGGTGAAAAACAGACGCGAACGTAAAAAAAAAAAAAAGAAAAATTAAAAGAAAAATTCAGTGCTTCTCCTCTTCTTCCTCCTTCTCTTCCCCCTTCTCCTCCTCTTCTTCCTCTTTCTTCACATCTTACCTGTCGGCCAGAATGTAACGGTGAATGCCCAAGACTCTCTCTCTCTCTCTCTCTCTCTCTCTCTCTCTCTCTCTCTCTCTCTCTCTCTCTCTCTCTCTCTCTCTCTCTCGTGTCCTAACTCACTCAATTTTCCATTAGAACTCACACGGGGCTTGAAACGAGCAATATACCAGTCATTAGTTACCTCCTCCTCCTCCTCCTCCTCCTCCTCCTCCTCCTCCTCCTCCTCCTCTTCGTCCTCCTTCTCTTCATCCTCCTTGTTTTTTTTTTCTTTTTTTTGTTTTGTTTTGTTCCCTCGGTGTTTTATATCGGCTATTTTTAACACAGCGGAGGTTATTGGGGTTTTCAAGAGTGTTTTCATGGTACCGGTGAGAGTTTACGGTATCCTGCATCATCAGTGTGGGAAGGGATGGAGAGAAACACGCAAGGGAAAAAACGACACGAAAAAAAAATTATAATCCCTTTCTGTTTGACGAGTTTTGATGGGAGAACAAAGCCTCTTTCTCACCACGAGTACTTTCAAAGGCCACCGAGACGATTAGCTGGTTTTCAAGAACGTTTCTCCTGTTAATACTATGCAAATCTTATTAACCTGTCACCAGAACTGTCAAAACACCCTCAAAAACTCGTGTAACTTTAACTATA